>NW_028270163.1:46036892-46339833 GCF_037043375.1 Chiloscyllium plagiosum | reverse complement strand
TTCGAAAGTTCATATGGCAATTTCAGGATTATACTGGAGCGTCATAATCCTTGAGGAACTGTCTGACAGGCACAGGCAAATCTTGAACTTTACCAGATACCTCCACATGTCCGTTTACAGTTTTTCTGCACAGGTGCTGCAGTGTTGAAACACTAGATGAGAGAGGTCTGGAGAGCACCAAAGGAATTTTGTCACCCCCAGAGTAAATGAAATAAACTCTCTTCACATTCCCTGAGTCTGTAGACTTTGAAGGCATATAATGGTGGATCAATTTTAACACACAGTCAAACTTAGGAACGGTTTGGGTGCTTTTAGGGTCCGTTTGCAGAAAAAATGAACAGTTCTCACACTGTATCCTCAGATTCTTGGTACCCGATTCCGTTTTAACACTAAGGGTAAAGAAATGCCTATTGTCTGAGCTGTCCCTTATGAGAAAAGTTCCAACTGGCTCGGGGCTGAGGAGGATGTTCGCCTCCCCCCCATTCATTGTACTCCAGTAAAAACCACTCTCTTTCAGTTTCCGCACAGTGTTCACAATTAAGTTGTACTCGTTTTTGGAAGAAAACGTCTTCAGTCGGTAAGAGAGTCTTTGTGCCGGGACATCGACAGGACGGCTCATCCCGTCAAACTTACTGTATGTTACCATTGCAGATACGTCCAAATATTGGAAGTTCAGGAAGAATTTGTAAACTTCTGCTAAAGCATAAGTGGCTTGTTGATAGGTTTCCCGCCTCTGTGAAAATAGAGAGAAAAAAATGCCAGTTAGTAACTGATACTAGAATGTGTATAACCATAACGTTTAACTAGGCAATGCTACAGCAGATGAATCTACTTTCAGTACACAGAGCGTGCTGTTTAACAAAAGATGGAAATGTTGGGCTCACTCAGCAGGATCTGAAGAACAAACGAACGAACTTTTTAGACTTTCACTCTCACAACAGTAGGAACGGTGGAAGTTGAAAGGTTTGTTTGTCTTGTTTCAGATGTTGTGTAAACCTGCTTAGAGTTCCCGGCACTGTTTTCATGTCCTTGCTAACATTCTCACTAACATGAAAAGACATGACCTTCTCAAAGCACATAATGCATGAAACTTCTCCCCCGTGTTTATTAAAAGTTCCCAACAAAAACTCCAGGGTAATTCTATTCTTGCTTTTTAAAAACCCACTAAACTACATTCGAAGATTCCCCATAAAGTTCCCAACTGCACGCGATGGGAAATAGTTCCAAAGCAAGACTAACAGGAAATCCAGGCAACTTACCTTCAACTGTAACTTCTTTTGTTCCTGTTCAAATCAACGCAGTAAAATCCTTCTTTAATAAAAAAAACTGAGGATTGAAGCTGTCTCAGGTCGGTAGTGGAGAGGACCCAAGGTAATTTTCTTTTCAGTCTCTGAGCCAGTGTGTGTGTGTGAACCACACAAATGCTTACGTCCAGAGGCACTCCGTCTGCTTGGCTCCTTTCAGATCAATGCCCTTTTAAATGTATTTCAAGAAGTCGATAAAGTTTGTGTGTGTGGGTCGATCAGACGGTTGCCAGACTTCTCTAGAACGGTGCTTATCACGATCTCTCTGATACCTTCTAACAGACTTGCTCTGGGAGCTTGCCTTTATATTGTGTTCAAGCTCCGCCCCTCGCGTTCCTGGAAATGCATTAGTTCTGGTAACAACGTGATTCAAAAAGAAAAAAATGGGCGATTTGCCAGAAAAGGGAAGTGTCTAAAGAATACGCTCCTTTACGGGCATTGATTTTGAACTAGTGCTGGGGGAGTCTGAATCAGTGTTTTCATTCTTAGAAGGTGAGAGGAACTGTTAGATTCCCCTCTCTAACCTGGGCTCACCCCCTCCTGCCTGTCACATGCTGCTAGCAATGACTTACAAACGTGGTATATTGTCCTCGATTCATAAAAGATTAAGCGGCCCAATGTTAGGCACCCTCTTCCAGTAATTTGCCTCTGTCAGAGCTCGCTTGTAATTTCATTCTCTCTTTCATTCACAATGTGTAATGCTTTCCTCCGTCTCCTTTTGCGATATTTTTGACTCTACCACTCACTCTCTGCGACTCTTGTTTCTCATTCTTAAAGTCTGCCCATTATCTTGCCTTCCCCCCCTCCCGGTTGTTTATTCGCGTAATGGATCAGTTATCCCGGAACTGCAGGCTCTGACCTTCAGTAAGAGTGGAATTTTGCTCTGAATAAGGAACTGATGAAACGGGGAGAAGAGAAATCCCTGGCATCTGCCCGGAATGCATCAGAAAGCAGAACGAATGGCCCTCCAGAGAAAGCCTCTCAAGTGGCTCAGCTCATCTTTTCTATTTTGGTGGGGCTGGATGAGTGTAACTAATTCTATGTAAATTGTCACGAAGCTGCTCTACTGCCACCTCTCGAGTCTTGTCACAAAGAACTGGTGGCGCCATCACTTGGTACAAGGCAACATTGCATCGCCCCTCTCCATTCAAAGTCCGGGAGAATTGCAACTTTATTTTCCCCACTTTTTGCAAGTTCCCTTTCCGCTCGAAGTCACTTAAACTAATTTAATCACAGAAACAAACTTATTCCCTGACGTGTTCAGACAACGAAAGTTCAACAGCGCTACCGGGAAAAATATATATAGACATTTTGAACAGAAGAGTCATATTCGACTCAAAACGTGTACTCTTGTTTTTCTCCGACTTACTAAGTATTTCCAGCACTTTCTGGTTTTGGTTATTATGAATACACAAGGGATGAAATCAATCGTGTTCAGAGAGTCCTTGAAGGTTCGAAGCGGAACCCTGAGCTTCTCAGCTGGTTTCTTCCCGTATCCTCTTCACGTGGGGAAATGTTGTGAAAGTTGTAAACTTGGCTTCCAAGAACGAGCCGTGGGGAGAGGGAAGGAGATTGCCTAGATTTCCAAGGCAACAGAAGGAGTTTCCAAATTCCGCTTTCGAAATGTGAACGGCGCTTCTGAGAAGAGCAAACGCCGAGCAATAATTGAAATATGATTCATTCCCTAATCTCGGGATGGCGCATGGAGTAACCCGAAGCGGTGCGGAAGAAATACTCGCACATTTTCCATTTCTCCAGAAGGCACCAAGTTACGGTTTCAGGTTATTCTGTTAGGGAAGAAATGTTTCTATTTTTACTGAGCAAAGTTTACTCGTTTGTACCTAAATAAACCATGTAGAAATTCTGGCAAAACGCGTCTTGTGAAATAAAATGTCTCGTTATTTATGGATTAAATAAACCTTTAAAGTTGCTATATTTGTAAGAAAAAAACCCACAGCAATTTATGAATGGACTTTTATTTTTTAACCGTAGTCTTGATTATTGAAAAGTTTCATCATCTGAAATTTGCAAAACTAATAGGACTTTTTCTACATCGGGAGTGTGGTGCTGGGAAAGCACAGCAGGTCAGGCAGTATCCCAGGAGCAGGAGATTGGACGTTTCGGACATCAGCAGCAGGGCTTATGCCCGAAATGTCGATTCTCCTGCTCCCGGGATGCTGCTTGACCTGCTGTGCTCTTCCAGCACCACAATCTTGGAGTCTGATCTCCAGCATTACTTTCTCCTCGGACTTTTTCTATGTTTTTGGTTTTAAGTGTCATACAGCACGGAAACAGACCCATCGGTCCAACTCGTCCATGCTAGTCCCGTTTGCCTGCTTTGGCCCATATCTCTCTAAACCCTTCCTATTCATCTACCCATCCACATGCCTTTATACTGTTGTAATTGTACCATCCTCCACTACTTCCTCTGGCAGCTCATTCCATGCAAGCACCATTCTCTGCTTGAAAACGTTGCCCCTCAGGTTCCTCTTAAATCTTTCTCCTTTCACCTTAAACCTATGCTCTAACTCTTGCACTGCCTTACCCTGGGAAAATAAAATCTTGGCTATTCACGTTATCTCTGACCCTCATGATTGTATAAACCTCTACAAGTTCACCCCTCAGCCTCCAACATGAGGAAGGATTTTGCATTTTCTTCATTTTAATAGTGCTTTCAAGTCTCTAGCACATTTGAAATGAATGACGTATACATTATCAAAACTCTTGAGCTAATGAAATATGGATTGAGACCATCCAGTTGGCTTTCATAAAAATGTTAATGTACAGTAAACCGATCTTGTCAATTTTAAGTTAACATACACTTTCACATGGAAGAGATCATATAGATTACATAATGTGTTGCTTACTATATTTAAAGAGTTTCAGAATGGAAAATATTTAAGCTGTGATTTGTAACAATTGTGATGGCATCAAGTTAGTGTAAAGCAGTAATACCTGATCATGGATAATATAACTAAGGACCCAAATATAACCTGAATGCTTTATTATAAATGCCAAACACTTCAAATGCTGAAGCATCATAGGCATTTTATTATTAAATATAAAGAATGCTCAGATTTCATTTAAATGAAAATTGTACCTAAGTAAAATCTCATTATTGTTTCTTGACCCATTAGTTGTTATTCCCAGAGGGAGCAAGCAAATTACTGTCGACTTCAGCTTTTAGACCTTATCTATTTGAGATTATACACATTAAAAATATTCTCATGTAGATTTCCTCCCTGCAGCATGTTTCTGGTTCAGGATAGTACTCAAAGGAATCATGATTTAAAATTGTCTTTCTCAAAACTTCTCAAAAATTCACTAGTAGAACTTGTCATCAAAATAGACACATGATTACAAAATTACAAAGAAACCTGAATCCCACTCCTAAATGCCAATCTTCAATAGCATCATAGTCATTCCGAATGATCTTCCATATGCTCACAATATCCAAATTTGTTTTTCCACCAGACTTTTAACCACCATGAAAGACTCTGGGCCTAAATACAAATATTAAAATATCAAATATTAAATAATAGAGACACCAGAAATGCTTGAGCTGCACTTTGGGAAGAGTGACCCCATCATTTGTTCCATCATTTGTCAGTGGTTCCAAATCTTTTGTCAGCAACTGCTTGTTCAGGTTGTATGTAGCCTAGATCTGAGCTTAAAACTTCATATTCTATCCACCCCAAAGGTCCCGAGTTTCACCGTTACAAAAGTGTCTGCCAGTTATGCCTCAAAGATGTCTGTATGAGATGATAATATTTCCTATTGTGTTAGGGGGAACCAGAAAATGGCAACATCATAAGTAAGTAGCTGTACTTTTTAACACGCTGTTTTGGAACCTGAAAAAGCAGGAAAGCCAGCTTCCAGCTTCTTTAGATTTCTTTTACCCGTATTTTCAATGTTTTTCAACTGGCTTCTGTGATGTTACATACTATGGACTTTTAAGTTTTGAGACCATACATAATGTAAGTTTGCATAGTGAAAGCTTTTTAAAAACGATTTGGAGATGCCGGTGTTGGACTGGGGTTTACAAAGTTAAAAATCACACAACACCAGGTTATAGTCCAACAGGTTTAATTGGAAGCACACTAGCTTTCGGAGCGACGCTCCTTCATCAGGTGATTGTCTGATGAAGGAGCGTCGCTCCGAAAGCTAGTGCTTCCAATTAAACCTGTTGGACTATAACCTGGTGTTGTGTGATTTTTAGCTTTTTAAAAAGGAAGCTATTTAGCTGCCTTCTGTATTGCTGCTAAGAATATTTAAATTACTAATTCAATGTCGCTCTGTGATGTTGCATCATGTATTTCAGTGCTGAATGTCTATAATGTTGATCTTTATAACAGTTTTAGAACACACATAATAAGAGTTCTGCAGCATTTCATAATTCACGCTGTTACTTTCTGACACATGACATGGATAGGGTAAAGAGACAATGTGGGTATATCTTTAGGAAGGGTTTGGAGAAAGTGAGGACTGCAGATGCTAGAGATCAGAGTCAAGAGTGTGGTGCTGAAAAAGCAGAGCAGGTCAGGCACCATCCAAGGAGCAGGAGAATTGACGTTTTGGGCAAGAGCCCTTCATCAGGAAGGAATATGGGCCAAGTGCTGACAAATGGGACTAGAGTAATCTAAAATTAATCTAAGATTAATCTAGTCTGCATGGACGAGTTGGACTGAAGAGTCTGTTTCCGCGCTGTTTATCTCTATAACTCTATGACTCTACACAATATATGCGGGAGAAGAGTAAGCGGATTTATCTCTCACTTTTAGTAGGTATTCTATAATCCTTCCAGTGCTGAAACCTTTAGCAGGAGATATCACTGCCATTAGATTGTTAATGATGAGGATATGATGCAAATACAGGGACTTCTAAAGGAAAACATTTTCGATTTCTTGTGCATAGGAACAAATACCTAATCCAGGCAATGTACACCCAGAGGACATCATATGAAATGATTTCTGAGGAATTGTGTCAGTGGTACATTGCTTCATCAGGAATTGATGAATTGGATGTCTCCATGTGATGTTGAATGAAGAAATGCTGGTGTGAGGGGCCTGCATTTTTGATAGGACTTTGAATATTATTAAATCTGACATGCCCCTACTTAGGATGAAGGACAGTTTATTGCATGCCACAGGATTGTTGTGTTTCTGAAGATGATTGGGGCTATCACTGGAACACAAATATCATGAAGTCACCAGTACCTGTGGCTTTTTTCTTTATCAAAATGAAGGGACTTTCTAATCAACCCATTCAAAGATGTTATTACATACTTCTGGAGCAGATGGGAAACCAGGTCTCCTGGCTCAGAGATAGGGAGACTACTACTGCAACACAAGGCCCCTTTTGTTCTTTTAGGCACCAGTGCAGGCCACTGGTTATCCAAACTCATACTCAATGAGCTAGCTCCATGAGGAGATTAATCAGTGATTTCCCATGGACCTTGTAGAAGTTATCACAGACCCTTCACCTTGGAAATTAAATAGGGGTGGAAAGGGATGATCTGGTTGAGCATCATGTGCAGCCAGATGCAGTCCAGTTGCATGGACCATGCTGAGCCATCTTGTGATTACTCTTGCTAAAATCTAAAGGCCACACATTTTCTAATTTAAAGAAAATACTAGATTCATTATCAGAGCCAGCTCCAAGACAATTTCATTTTATGACATTTCATAGAATTTTAACAAGAGTACCTTTCCATGTGAAGCTCACTTCTTTGCCTAAAAACATCGGATTTAAAGTTTCACACCAACAGCATTGATCTCCTGTCCTCAGCACAGAGCTAATGGGAGTGACTGTAGTGAATATCTTCTCCCCTGCAAGGCTTTCACTTCTCACAGGTGCCTTAACGTCGAGAGTCTAAGATTTCTATTGTACCTCAGCAAGAATATTCATGTCTTTGCCTCTGATGTTCTGGCATCTTTTCTACAATGTTTGTATGCAAAAATAAAAGCCCTTTTCATCAAGTGACACTTAGCAGCATTTCATATGTTACATGTTTAAAATAAATCACAATAAATTATAATAAGAATGACTGCACTAAGGAGACAATCGCCGAGTACTATTAATGGTAGGCTATTAATCCAGAGATGTAGATAAATTTCTGGGGACCCAGGTTTGATTCCCACTGAAATAACTCCACAGAGGCTGATATCCTGTCACTAAGTTACCCTTCATTTACACGTGCATAGTACTTGTCAATGTTTCGGCTTTCTCAGAGCTAGCTCTCAGAGTGGACAAAAACTTTGACACTTCTACTTTTTAAAACGTTTTTCTTCACTTTTTTTCCTTCTTTTTTGTGTGCGGGTGTTGGACCAAGTGAGAAACAACAATGTTGTAAATCATTTATATTCCACCACCGGGAAGAAAGGAAACACCCAAGTGGCCAATGACAAGCAGTCCCCTTCTCATGGGGCAATGCTGTGTGACCAAACAGGGACTGACACTTCGGTTTATTTATTTATTTTTTTCACACTGATCCAGCGTCCTCAAGAGCCAGCTCTCAGAGTGAACAGAAACTCTGACACTCCTGTTTATTTTTTTCTCTTGTTGTGTGTGCAGGTGTGAGACACAGTGAGAGACACAAGGTGTATGAATTTTTATTCAATTTCCACCACCAAGAAGAAAGGAAACACCCAAGTGGCCAGTGACAAGCAGCTCCCTTCTCAGGGGCAATGCTGTGTGACCAAACAGTGAAGGGGAGGGCAGGGGACTGACACTTCTGTTTATTTATTTTTTCTTTTTCTATACTCCTGTTTTTTTTAAACCTCCACACTACCATCTAACTGCGGTAGTGCCTATTTTTCCCCAGTACCCATGGTGTGTGTGTGCGCAGGCGTGAGACACACAAAGTGCACGAATCTTTGTTCAAATTTCCACCACCAGGAAGATAGGAAAACACCCGGGTGGCCAGTGACAAACACTGCCCTTCACATCAAAGGGCAGTGCTGTGTGATCAAAACAGTGAAGGGGAGGGTAGGGACTAAATCAAAATAGAGTTGGAGGGAGAAATAATGCACTCCACTCCCTGCAGCGCCCACCTCTCCCTGAACAACTCCAGGGAGTTGGTGGACACCACGTGCTCCTTCTCCAAGGACACCCGGGCCCTAACATAACCACGGAAGAGGGGCAGGCAGTCGGCCCTAACGACCCCCTCCACGGCCCGCTGCCTGGACCTGTTGATGGCCAGTTTGGCCAGGCCCAGGAGCAGACCCACAAGGAGGTCTTCAGACCTGCCCTCCATCCTCCGTACCGGGTGCCCGAAGATCAGGAGCGTGGGACTGAAGTGCAACCAAAAGCAGGAGGAGGTGGTTTGTCAGAAAATCAAAAAAGGGAGTGCAAACGCCCACACCCAATATATACACATGGTCCACGGACTCCACAGCGCCACAGAACAAGCAGTTGGGCTGAGATTCCGTGAACCACCTCCACCCCAGCATCCTCCACCCCAGATTCCCGAGAGAAAGGGGGAGGACTCCCACGTAGAGAGCCCTTCACTGGGGATCCCCACCGCCCGGTGGCAAATGGGCACGCCAAGGCGTGTCCGGAAGGTGGATGAGGGAGAAGAGGTGGACGGTGTGCAGCAGCAGTCTATACAGGGCCCTCTTTTTTACATCCTTGAAAGAGACAAAATTAAAATTCTGGAGGCGGCTCAGATTGTGGGGCACAGGCTCCCGCAGGAAGTATGGGACCTTGGGGCCAATGTGAAATTCTGTCCGGGCTGGGGTGAGCGTGGACGGGATCCCACCGCACACCTGAGCGTCCAACTGGTCCACTACGTCAGGTCCGAGCACCGCCATTTTAAGGCGTCGGATGGCGGTGGCCACGTACCGGACGTCTACCGCTGCCCTGCTCGCCATGTCCTGCGGCAGCGTTCAGCCCAGGCCCCCAGCACGTCCCCGACCCTGGTCCCCTCCGACAGCCACTCGAACCCACGAGTACGGAGGTGCGGATTCCTGAGCAACGGCTCCCTGACGACAGCCGCTACTCCAGCCGGAGGGTAGGCGCGACGCGATTCGACCATGTTCCAGACAGTGATCAGGTCCTGGTTAAAGACAGGCAGCCTCTTGAGGGCGACCTCCAAACTGTCACGGTCGACGAACAGGAGCTGCGTGTCGTAGTTGAGGTTACGCACCTGGCGGAAAATATACATCGCCAGGGTGCACCACCTAGAAGGAGGCTCGACGTAAAGGTATCGCCGCAAGGTCTGAAGGCGGAACATCGCGACCTGGGTGCGGACGCACACCAGCGACTGACCGCCTTCCTCAATAGGGGGACTCAGAACCTGCGCGGCGACCCAATGCATCTTTTTGTCCCAGAAGAAGTCGACCAACATTCTCTGGATGTCAGCGACAAAGCCAGGAGGAGGGACCAAAGTGACCAGCCGGTACCACAGCATGGCGGCCACCAGCTGGTTTATGACCAGCACTCGACTCCTGTAAGATAGCACTCGGAGCAGTCCTGTCCAGCGGCCTAGGTGAGCCGAGACTTTGGCCTCCAGCTCCTGCCAGTTGGCCGGCCAGGATTCCTCAGCCGGGCTGAGGTAGACCCCCAGGTAGAGATGATGGGTGGTACTCCAGCTGAACCCCCGTAACCCCTCCGGCAGAGAGTCCACCCGCCACGGGCCGGCCAGTAGTCCTGAACATTTGGCCCAGTTGATCCTGGCGGAAGACGCTGCCGAGTACACGGCCTGGCACTCGCACATCCTCCCCAGGTCTGCCGGGGTCGGTGAAAGTGAGGAGCACGTCGTCGGCGTAGGCCGAGAGGACCGCCCCCGTGCCCGCGCCGCGCAGAACCAGCCCCGACAACCTCCTCCGCAAGAGGCGCAGGAAAGGCTCCACGCACAGGGAATACAGCTGGCCGTACAGAGGGCAGCCTTGACGCACTCCTCTCCCGAAGCAAAGGGGCGCAGTCAGGGACCCGTTAACTTTAACCAGACACTATGCGGCGGTGTATAAAAGTCGGATCCGGGCAACGAACTGCGCCCTGAACCCGAATGCCCGCAGAGTCCCGAGCAGGTACTCGTGATCGACCCTGTCGAACACCTTCTCCTGGTCGAGAGACAGGAAGGCGCTCGGCAGACCAGCCCGTCGACAGAAATGGATCAGGTCCCGGACCAGGTGGACGTTGTTGTGTATCCTCCGGCCCGGGACTGTGTAGGACTGGTCCGGGTGAATCATGTGGGCCAGCACGGAAGCCAGGCGAGAAAACAACACCCTGGCGAAGATTTTATAGTCCGTGCTGAGGAGGGAGACCGGCCGCCAGTTCTTTAGCGAACAAAGGTCCCCCTTCTTTGGCAGCAGGCCGATGACCGCCCTGCGCCAAGAAAGGGGCAGCTCTCCGGGATTTAGACACTCCTCCAGGTCCTGTGTGTAGTCGCTCCCCAGGACGTCCCAGAACACCCTGAAGAACTCCACAGTCAGCCCGTCCAGCCCCGGGGTTTTGCCCCTTGAGAGCCGGTCAGCTCCTCTAAAGTGAGGAGAGCGTTGAGCCTTCCGGCGTCCTCCGGGCTGAGCTGCGGCAGTTCCTCCCACAGAGCTCTGCGAGCATCCTCGCTGGACGGATCCGGAGAGAACAGGGCCGTGTAATAGTTTCGGACGTGGGCCCTGATGCCCTCAGAATCCGAGACGAGGGACCCGTCGTCGGCCAGCAGCACAAGGAGCTGCTGACGGGTGCCACGCCTTTTTTCCAGCGAGTAGAAGAAGGGGGAGCCGCGGTCCAGGTCCTGGAGGAGCCGGATCCGCGACCTCACGTATGCGCCCCGAGCCCCGACGAGCTGCAGGTCCCGGAGCGCAGCCTTCTTCTCTTCGTACGCCCCGCGCAGGGCTGGGTCCGCGTCAGGCTGACCGAGGCGTGACTCCAGGTCGAGCATCCCCCTCTCCAACTCCTCAATCCTGGATTTCCGCCTCTTTGTCAACCCCCTCGCGTACTCCTGACAGAAGACGCGGACGTGAGCCTTGCCCACGTCCCACCATAGCCTCAGGGAGGGGAAGCTTCCCCGCTTCCTTCTCCAGCCGGCCCAGAAACGACGAAACGAGTCCCAGAACCGCTCGTCCTCCAGCAGCAGGTTGTTAAAGTGCCAGTACGCGGAGCCAAGCCTGGCGCCGAACGGAAGGAGTTCCGCCCACACCAGGTGGTGGTCCGTGCACGACACCTGCCACGTGGAGGCCTTCGGAAAACAGGATGCGTACGCCCGCGAAACGTACAGGCGGTCGATTCTGGACGCTCCGACCCCAGGCCTCACGAAGGTGAGGGCGATGGAGTCGGGATGGAGATTCCGCCAGACGTCCACCAGGTCGAAGGACTTGACCAGGTCCCCCAACCTCTTCCCCCGACGCGCAGCCAGTGCGGGCACCGCCGTGGTCCCTGCCCTCGAGGACACAGTTAAAATCTCCCCCGAGGACAACGCACTGGTTCTCGTCGATGGAAGCGAGATGAGCGGACACTTCTTCGAAGAAGCTCGCTTGCCTCGGCCCGGCCAGGGGAGCGTAGACGTTCACCAAGTGAAGCACTGCGCCCCCCCAGCCGAACCATCAGGTGAAGCAAACGGCCTGACACAGGCTCCCTGACCCCCAAGATCTCTGGCTGAAAATGCGGGGCCAACAGGATAGCCACCCCGCCAGATCTGCGGGTGAGGTGACTCATGTAGACCCCCCCGCCACTCCAGGAGCCAGGTGGCTTCGTCTCCTGGGGTAGTGTGGGTTTCTTGTAGGAAGCACACAGCATACCTCCCGTCCCGGAGGACCGAGGGGGTCTGGAATCTGCGCTGTGACTCCCTGCTGCCGTTGATGTTGAGGCTGGCTATAGTTGTCTCCATGTCAGAAGCGTTGTGCAACCACCACCAGTACAGTTAAAAACCTACATACATATTTACAGGGAGGACGAGGGAGGGGCACTGAAGTCCCTCGCCCTCACCAGGAGCACCCCCAGGAAGTTCCTGACTGGCTTTCGCTCATTGACGTCGAGCCCAGGCGCCTGGCAAGCAGCGTGGGCCGACCAGTAAACTCTTTCAAAGGAGCTCCAGCGGTCGAGCGCCAGTTGGGCTCTATCTCGGCGACTCAGAGTTTCCTTGACAAATTCCCGGAGTTCCTCGAGGGGGAGGACCGGTGGGGGGGCACGTGGGACTCGAAAATGTTGCTGCAGACAGAATCCACGTCGTCCCCGGTGTCTGCCACCGATCCCGAACCCTTCTCCGGGAGGTCGCCCTCGGTCACTGACCCCTCCCCCACCGAGAGGATGGGGGCTGGTCCGGCGCCGCCAACCGTCCTCAAACTCCTGGCGACCCCACCCCCAGCATCACCAGCAGTACCTTCCTCGGCGCACCCCTTCCCAGAACACCCCGGGTTCGGGTCGTCGGGCGGCAGAGGCTCGGAGCCCCGCTCCTCTCCCGACACCGGGACACCTGGCTCCTCGGGGAAATGGTCATTCCCCCAGGAAAAGGTCATTCCCCCAGGGCCAAGGCTCCCGGAAAAACTGTCTGGGAGGGAAGAGTGAGGATAACACCTTCCTCCCCTCCACCACTTGACGACCCAGCAGAGGGTCCTCAGTCATCACCCACACCTTGGCCTGTGTGGTTGTTAAAGACCTCCCCAGGGGCCGGAGGAGTTGAGGCAGCAAAAGGCCCTGCTGTAGCCCCTGGGGGTTTTGGTAGGTCGGGCCGCAGTGCGGGACAGACAAGAGGCACCGTTGGCTCATCCCCCTGGAGAGGGGCAGCGCTACTGGAGTATCTCTCTCCTCCAAGGGCCAGTACCTCTTCCCCAGGCGGGCAGGGGGGAATTTATTTTTTTTTTTTTTTTTTTTTTCTACAGGGGGGAATTTTTTTTTTTTTTTTTTTTCTCTCTTTTTTTTTCTTTTTTTTTTTTTTTTTCCTTATTTTATTTTTTTTCTTTACCCTACACTACCACCTAACTGCGGTAGTGCTTATTTTATCCCCAGCACCCATGGTGTGTGTGTGCAGGTGTAAGACACTGTGAAAGACACAAAGTGCACGAATCTTTATTCAGTTTCCACCACCAGGAAGACAGGAAAACACCCGGGTGGCCAGTGACAAACACTGCCCTTCACATCAAAGGACAGTGCTGTGTGATCAAAACAGTGAAGGGGAGGGTAGGGACTAAATCAAAATAGAATTGGAGGGAGAAATGATGCACTCCACTCCCTGCGGCGCCCACCTCTCCCTGAACAACTCCAGGGTGTTGGTCGACGCCGCGTGCTCCTTCTCCAAGGACACCCGGGCTCTAACGTAACCGCGGAAGAGGGGCAGGCAGTCGGCCCTAACGACCCCCTCCACGGCCCGCTGCCTGGACCTGTTGATGGCCAGTTTGGCCAGGCCCAGGAGCAGACCCACGAGGAGGTCTTCAGACCTGCCCTCCTTCCTCCGTACCGGGTGCCCAAAGATCAGGAGCGTGGGACTGAAGTGCAGCCAAAAACAGAGGAGAAGGTTTTTCAGAAAATCAAAAAGGGAGTGCAAACGCCCACACCCAATATACACGTGGTCCACGGACTCCACAGCGCCACAGAACAAGCAGTTGGGCTGGGAGTCCGTGAACCACCGCAATCTGCGGTTGCAGGGGACTGCTGCGTGCAGCACCCTCCACCCCAGATCCCCGAGAGAAAGGGGGAGGACTCCCGCGTAGAGAGCCCTCCACTGGGGATCCCCACCGCCCGGTGGCAAATGGGCACGCCAAGGCGTGTCCGGACGGTGGATGAGGGAGAAGAGGTGGACGGTGTGCAGCAGCAGTCTGTACAGGGCTCTCCTGTTCACCTCCCTAAACGAAACAAAGTTAAAATTTCGGAGGCGGCTCAGGTTGTGGGGCACAGGCTCCCGCGGGAAGTACGGGACCTTGGGGCCAATGTGAAATTCCGTCCGGGCTGGGGTGAGCTCGGACGGGA
Organism: Chiloscyllium plagiosum; assembly: GCF_037043375.1. Classification (NCBI taxonomy): domain Eukaryota; kingdom Metazoa; phylum Chordata; class Chondrichthyes; order Orectolobiformes; family Hemiscylliidae; genus Chiloscyllium; species Chiloscyllium plagiosum. The sequence continues at coordinate 46,325,626 of NW_028270163.1, read as the reverse complement.
TCCCACCGCACACCTGAGCGTCCTCCAACTGGTGTACTACGTCGGGTCCGAGCACCGCCGTTTTGAGGCGTCGGATGGCGGTGGCCACGTACTGGACGTCTACCGCCGCCCTGCCTGCTATGTCCTGCGGCAGCGTCCAGCCCAGGCCCCCGGCACCCAGCACGTCCCCGACCCTGGTCACCCTCGCCGCCGCGGCCCTCTCCTCCGACAGCCACTCGAACCCGCGAGTACGGAGGTGCGGATTCCTGAGCAACGGCTCCCTGACGACAGCCGCTACTCCAGCCGGAGGGTAGGCGCGACGCGATTCGACCATGTTCCAGACAGTGATCAGGTCCTGGTAAAAGACAGGCAGCGTCTTGAGGGCGACCTGCAAACCGTCACGGTCGACGAACAGGAGCTGCGTGTCGTAGTTGAGGTTACGCACCTGGCGGAAAAAATACGTCGCCAGGGCGCACCATCTAGGAGGAGGCTCGACGTAAAGGTATCGCCGCAAGGTCTGAAGGCGGAACGTCGCGACCTGGGTGCGGGCGCACACCAGCGACTGACCGCCCTCCTCAATAGGGAGACTCAGAGCCTGCGCGGCGACCCAGTGCATCTTTTTGTCCCAGAAGAAATCGACCGACGTTCTCTGGATGCCAGCGACAAAGCCAAGAGGAGGGACCAAAGTGACCAGCCGGTACCACAGCATGGCGGCCACCAGCTGGTTTATGACCAGCACTCGACTCCTGTAAGATAGCACTCGGAGCAGTCCTGTCCAGCGGCCTAGGCGAGCCGAGACTTTGGCCTCCAGCTCCTGCCAGTTGGCCGGCCAGGATTCCTCAGCCGGGCTGAGGTAGACCCCCAGGTAGAGGAGATGGGTGGTACTCCAGCTGAACCCCCGTAACTCCTCCGGCAGAGAGTCCACCCGCCACGGGCCGACCAGTAGTCCGGAACATTTGGCCCAGTTGATCCTGGCGGAAGACGCCGCCGAGTACACGGCCTGGCACTCGCGCATCCTCCCCAGGTCAGCCGGGTCGGTGAAAGTGAGGAGCACGTCGTCGGCGTAGGCCGAGAGGACCACCCCCGTGCCCGCGCCGCGCAGAACCAGCCCCGACAACCTCCTCCGCAAGAGGCGCAGGAAAGGCTCCACGCACAGGGAATACAGCTGGCCGGACAGGGGGCAGCCTTGACGCACTCCTCTCCCGAAGCGAAGGGGCGCCGTCAGGGACCCGTTAACTTTAACCAGACACTCTGCGGCGGCGTACAAAAGTCGGATCCGGGCGACGAACTGCGCCCCGAACCCGAATGCCCGCAGAGTCCCGAGCAGGTACTCGTGATCGACCCTGTCGAACGCCTTCTCCTGGTCGAGAGACAGGAAGGCGCTCGGCAGACCAGCCCGTCGACAGAAATGGATCAGGTCCCGGACCAGGTGGACGTTATCGTGTATCCTCCGGCCCGGGACCGTGTAGGACTGGTCCGGGTGGATCATGTGGGCCAGCACGGAGGCCAGGCGAGAAGACAACACCCTGGCGAAGATTTTGTAATCCGTGCCGAGGAGGGAGACCGGACGCCAGTTCTTTAAGGAACGAAGGTCCCCCTTCTTTGGCAGCAGGACGATGACCGCCCTGCGCCAAGAAAGGGGCAGCTGTCCGGCATTTAAACACTCCCCCAGGACCTGTGCGTAGTCGCTCCCCAGGACGTCCCAGAACGCCCTGAAGAACTCCACAGTCAGCCCGTCCAGCCCCGGGGTTTTGCCCCTCGAGAGCCGGTCGAGGGCGCCGGTCAGCTCCTCCAAAGTGACGGGAGCGTCGAGCCTTCCGGCGTCCTCCGGGCCGAGCTGCGGCAGGTCCTCCCACAGAACTCTGCGAGCATCCTCGCTGGACGGATCCGGAGAGAACAGGGCTGTGTAATAGTTTCGGACGTGGGCCCTGACGCCCTCCGGATCCGAGACGAGGGACCCGTCGTCGGCCAGCAGCACAAGGAGCTGCTGACGGGTGCCACACCTTTTTTCCAGCGAGTAGAAGAAGGGGGAGCCGCGGTCCAGGTCCTGGAGGAGCTGGATCCGCGACCTCACGTACGCGCCCCGAGCCCCGACGAGCTGCAGGTCCCGGAGCGCGGCCTTCTTCTCTTCGTACACCCCGCGCAGGGCCGGGTCCGCGTCGGGCTGACCGAGGCGTGACTCCAGGTCGAGCAACTCCCTCTCCAACTCCCCGATCCTGGATTTCCGCCTCTTCGTCGACCCCCTCGCGTACTCCTGACAGAAGACGCGGACGTGAGCCTTGCCCACGTCCCACCATAGCCTCAGGGAGGGGAAGCTTCCCCGCTTCCTTCTCCAGCCGGCCCAGAAGCGACGAAACGAGTCCCGGAACCGCTCGTCCTCCAGCAGCAGGTTGTTAAAGTGCCAGTACGCGGAGCCGAGCCTGGCGCCGAACGGAAGGAGTTCCGCCCACACCAGGTGGTGGTCCGTGCACGACACCTGCCGCATGGAGGCCTTCGGGAAACAGGAGGCGTACGCCCGCGAAACGTACAGGCGGTCGATTCTGGACACTCCGACCCCAGGCCTCACGAAGGTGAAGGCGATGGAGTCGGGATGGAGATTCCGCCAGACGTCCACCAGGTCGAAGGACTTGACCAGGTCCCCCAACCTCTTCCCTGACGCGCGGTCAGTGCGGGCACCGCCGTGGTCCCTGCCCTCGAGGACACAGTTAAAATCTCCCCCGAGGACAACGCACTGGTTCTCGTCGATGGAAGCGAGATGAGCGGACACTTCTTCGAAGAAGCTCGCTTGCCTCGGCCCGGCCAGGGGAGCGTAGACGTTCACCAAGTGAAGCACTGCGCCCCCCCAGCCGAACCATCAGGTGAAGCAAACGGCCTGACACAGGCTCCCTGACCCCCAAGATCTCTGGCTGAAAATGCGGGGCCAACAGGATAGCCACCCCGCCAGATCTGCGGGTGAGGTGACTCATGTAGACCCCCCCGCCACTCCAGGAGCCAGGTGGCTTCGTCTCCTGGGGTAGTGTGGGTTTCTTGTAGGAAGCACACAGCATACCTCCCGTCCCGGAGGACCGAGGGGGTCTGGAATCTGCGCTGTGACTCCCTGCTGCCGTTGATGTTGAGGCTGGCTATAGTTGTCTCCATGTCAGAAGCGTTGTGCAACCACCACCAGTACAGTTAAAAACCTACATACATATTTACAGGGAGGACGAGGGAGGGGCACTGAAGTCCCTCGCCCTCACCAGGAGCACCCCCAGGAAGTTCCTGACTGGCTTTCGCTCATTGACGTCGAGCCCAGGCGCCTGGCAAGCAGCGTGGGCCGACCAGTAAACTCTTTCAAAGGAGCTCCAGCGGTCGAGCGCCAGTTGGGCTCTATCTCGGCGACTCAGAGTTTCCTTGACAAATTCCCGGAGTTCCTCGAGGGGGAGGACCGGTGGGGGGGCACGTGGGACTCGAAAATGTTGCTGCAGACAGAATCCACGTCGTCCCCGGTGTCTGCTACCGATCCCGAACCCTTCTCCGGGAGGTCGCCCTCGGTCACTGACCCCTCCCCCACCGAGAGGATGGGGGCTGGTCCGGCGCCGCCAACCGTCCTCAAACTCCTGGCGACCCCACCCCCAGCATCACCAGCAGTACCTTCCTCGGCGCACCCCTTCCCAGAACACCCCGGGTTCGGGTCGTCGGGCGGCAGAGGCTCGGAGCCCCGCTCCTCTCCCGACACCGGGACACCTGGCTCCTCGGGGAAATGGTCATTCCCCCAGGAAAAGGTCATTCCCCCAGGGCCAAGGCTCCCGGAAAAACTGTCTGGGAGGGAAGAGTGAGGATAACACCTTCCTCCCCTCCACCACTTGACGACCCAGCAGAGGGTCCTCAGTCATCACCCACACCTTGGCCTGTGTGGTTGTTAAAGACCTCCCCAGGGGCCGGAGGAGTTGAGGCAGCAAAAGGCCCTGCTGTAGCCCCTGGGGGTTTTGGTAGGTCGGGCCGCAGTGCGGGACAGACAAGAGGCACCGTTGGCTCATCCCCCTGGAGAGGGGCAGCGCTACTGGAGTATCTCTCTCCTCCAAGGGCCAGTACCTCTTCCCCAGGCAGGCAGGGGGGAATTTATTTTTTTTTTTTTTTTATTTTTTTTTTTTTTTTTTTTATTGAACAAATTACAAAACAGTTTACAAAAAAACATTGACAGCTGTACACAAAAGACAGCAATTTTACAAGGGAGAGGAGCAGCAAAGCTAGGCCCCGAACCCTACTGTTCAACCATTTCACAGGGAGAGGAGGACAAACCTCAAATCCCAGTTCCACATATGACAAGACAGTGACAATGACATTTATACATTAGACAATACTGTTACATACAAAAGTGCAGACAATACAAGCCCAGCAAGCCCCCGCCCCTCCCACCTTCCGACCACTCTAAGGCAGCCCGCCCCTATCCACCTTCCGGTTCTCGGTCCACCCCATGCCCCTTCCAGTTCTCGGTCCGCCCTGACACACCTTTCGACCACCTCTAGGACAGCCCGCCCCGGTACCCGCCCAGGGTGACAGCAGTCAGGACGGCCTACCCACCTTCCGGCTTCACTAACCACCCTCAGCACCTTTCGACCACCTCTGGGGCAGCCCGCCCCGGTACCTGCCCGGGGTGACAGCGCTGAGGATGGCTACCCACCTTCTGGCTCTCGGTCTGCCCCTAGGTACCATTGGGCTCTCACCCACCCCGTTGCACCTCCGACCAGTGGGCTATCCTGGCACACCTTTCGGCCACCTCTAGGACAGCCCGTCCCCTTCCCTGGGACGACAGCGTGTAGGGTAGCCCACAAGCCTTCCGGATCTCAGCCCGCCCCTACGTGCCTTCTGGCTCTCGGCTGCTCTGACACCTTTCGACCACCTCTAGGACAGCCCGTCCCGATTACCCCTTATCGGGACGACAGTGCTCAGAACTGCCTACCCGCCATCTAGCTCTCGGGGTGACTGGCATCAGGGTGACCTACCCACCCTCCGGCTTTTAGGACAGCCTACCAACCTTCAGATTCACAGCATGGCCTACCCACCCTCCGGCTCTCGGGGTGACAGCTTTCAGGACGACCCATGAGCCTCCCAGCTCACAGCAAGGCCTGCCAGACCCAGGAACACGCAAGACAGTGCGGGTGATAGACCCAGGAAACACCACAATACAGTTAGTTACCCAAAAAAAAAAAACTCCCTTCTGGTACACAGTCCAAATTTATACAGTCTTCAAGATATGGAATCCATTTCCAGGAAGAGTCCACTCCAGTATACAATGTGCAACGTCAGAATTAGAGGCCGCTCCAAACTGCAGAATCCGTTGTTAAAAGACAGTCCACAATCAAGGGCAGAGTCCACTCCTGGAGGCAGCAAATGCACACCCCACAGTTCAGTCTCAACGGAGTCCTGGTCCAGCCTTGGAGAGCCAGGCCGACTCGCAAGAACACAGTACATAGTACAGGTGCAGTTAACTCACAGGGGTTTGGTCCAGGGGGGAATTTATTTTTTATTTTTTTTTTTTTATTTTATTAAACAAGTTACAAAACAGTTTACAAAAAACATTGACAGCTGTACACAAAAGACAGCAGTTTTACAAGGGAGGAGAGCAGCAAAGCTAGGCCCCGAACCCTACCGTTCAACCATTTTACAGGGAGAGGAGGACAAACCTCAAATCCCAGTTCCACGTGTGACAAGACAGTGACAATGACATTTATACATTAGACAATATCGTTACATACAAAAGTGCAGACAATACAGACCCAGCAAGCCCCCGCCCCTCCCACCTTCCGACCGCTCTAAGGCAGCCCGCCCCTACCCACCTTCCGGTTCTCGGTCCACCCCATGCCCCTCCAGGGGGGAATTTATGGGCCTTCCCCTCCCCGCCCGCCTTGGTGGTCATGGGGCCCGAGGTCCCTTCCCCCAGCCTTTCCCAGAATACGATTGGCTGGGGGAAGACAGGGGGCGTGGCCAGGGTGGGGAGGGTCAGCCGTGTCACATCCTGCCCCGCCCCTGGTTTATCAGGTGACGGCAGGTGGGTCAGGGGCCCAGTTCCCTCTCCGGGTTCCGGAGACAGGATCGCTGTAGGAGGTAGGGCAGCGGTGGTTCCCCCCAGGTTAGTGCCAGGGTGTAGCGGGGTGGGGCTCAGGCTCAGGCTCAGGGGACCCCGGGCCAGGTGTTGAAGCCGCAAGGGTTTCTCTATCGGGGTGGGGGGTGGATTTGGGGTCAGTGGGGCCAGGGTCAGGTACGGGTTTCGGGGGTCAGGGTTCCCGCGCTGGGGCGATGCTGGCACGGCTGCAGGGGCATTGTTATGCCAGGGCAGGGCAGGTCGAGGACTAGGGGTCAGGGAAGGGGATAGGGTGGTCTCCCCGTGGACGGGCCTGACGCGTCGCGTCGCGTCTTCTTCAGTGCCTTCTGGCCTGCCGGATGCTCACCCCTCGCCCTGCCAGAGGCTGGAGCATTGGATGCCTCCGGCCTAGCCTCCGGTGCCGGTGCTTGTGGTGTTGACTTCGGGTGAGGGGGAGCGGCACCACCATCAGCCATTGGCGTTGGCTGGGCAGCCTTCTGGGTGGGGCAGCTCTTTCCTTATGTGCCCCACCTCATGGCACAGATGGCACCGCACGCCGTCCGCCGTCCAGAAAGCGCGGTAGGCTGCGCCCTCATGGAGGAGGGTGAATGAGCCCTCGGTGACCTCCTCCCGGGCCAGGCAAATAAACACCTGGCGTCAGAAGGAGTAGATGTGTCGGAGGGCGGGGTCCTTAAGACTGAGCAGGAGAGGTTGCACACCTGACCGGATCTGCCCAAAGGTGTTGAGGTGGGGAAGAAGGAGCTCACTTGCAATGAAGGGCGGGACGTTGGAGATCATGACCCTCTGGGCCGTAACCTCCAAAGGGTCGAAAGGTAAATGTGTCCCGCCCACAGTGAGCCCCCTCTACACGGCCAGGTGGACCGCCTGCTCGGTCTTAAGAAAAAAGACAGCCTTCCCGTACATCCGGGCCGCAGCGACGATGGCCAGTGGGTCGACCACACTGGCCATGGCCTTGCTGCAGGCCTCGGTCATATTGGGGTGGGGATAGGCCTTTACCCCCAGGCGTTTGGTTAAGTGCCTGAAGGGGGTCGTGGTTGCGGCCGGGGTTGGGACAGCTGAGCCTAAGGCAGCGGCTACCCCAGCGTAGGTGCAGCTGGGCCCTGCGACCTTCGGGCTCGCCATACTGTGGTGATGGATATTGTTGTGCCCCAGGCAGCAGCAGTGGAGATGGGCCCCTGGTAGCAGCAGTGGTGGAGGTTGTGGGGAGGGGCCCAAGGCGAGTCCCAGGCAGCGACGATGGAAGCAGGCCTCGGACAAGTCCCAGGTAGGCCCTCAGTCACAACGGTGGGGGCAGACCTGTTGGGGAGGGTCCCCAAGGCAAGTCCCAGGCAGCAGCAGCAGTGGAGGTGGGCCTCCAGCAGTGGCAGAGGTCCTGGGGAGGGGACAAGGCGAGTCCCAGGCAGCGGCGGTGGAGGCAGACCTCCGGCGAGTCCTAGGCAGGCCCTCGGTCACAGCGGTGGGGGGCAGACCAGTTGGGGAGGGTCCCCAAGGCAAGTCCCAGGCAGCCCCAAAATTGAGTCCAGGGCAGCAGTAGTGGTGGAGGTTGTGGGGAGGGGCCCCAAGGCGAGTCCCAGGCACCAGTGGTGGAGGCAGGCCTCAGACAACAGCAGCAGTGGAGGCGGGCCACTAGCAAGTCCTCGGCAGGCCCTTGGTTGCAGCGGTGGGTGGGGCAGACCCTGTTGGGGAGGGTCCCCAAGGCAAGTTCCAGGCAGCCCCAAAATTGAGTCCCAGGCAGCAGCAGTGGAGGTGGGCCTCTAATAACGGCAGCAGTGGTGGAGGTCCTGGGAGGGGCCCCAAGGCAAGTCCCAGGCAGCAGCAGTGAGGCAGGCCCCAAGCAGCAACAGCTGAGCCAGGTCTGGGTGGGGTCCCAGAGACCAGCAGTGGGAGTGGGCCCCCAGGTCAGCAGCAACACTCCGTTGACCTGGGTGAGACCCAGGCTGCAACTCCAAAAGTAGGCCCCAGATTCAAAATCTCTCACCTCCTTCTGCTTCTGCCTCCTCCTCTTCTTCCTTCTTCTTTCCTCACTCTCCCGATGTGGGGCAGCTAGTCCAGGGACAGTGCCCTTCAAGGAGTAGAGTCCTTGCACGTGTGCACACTCACTCACACTGATCCAACTCTCAAGATAGGCAAACACCCGAGTGGCCAGTGACAAGCAGAGCCCTTCACATAAAAGGGCAGAGATGTGTGATCAAAACAGTGAAGGGGAGGGCAGGGACTGACACTTCTCTTTTATTTTTTTTATTTTATTAAACAAAATACAAAAACAGTTTACAACAAACAGTTACATTTACAGCTGCATACAAGAGACAGCAATTTTACAAGGGAGAGGAGCAGCAAAGCCAGGCCCCAAACCCTACCATTCAAACAGTTTACAGGGACATGAGGACAAACCTCAAATCCCAGTTTCACATAAAGATATAAAGAGACAACAGCAATGACAGTTGTACATTAGACAGTACTGTTACATACAAAAGTGCAGACAATACAGACTCAGCAAGCCCCCGCCCCTACCCACCTTCCGGTTCTCGGTCCACCCCATGCCCCTTCCAGTTCTTGGTCCGCCATGACCACCTCTCAGATTGCCCGCCCAAGTACCCGCCCGGGGTGACAGCGGTCAGGACGGCCTACCCATCATCCGGCTTCACTAACCACCCTCAGCACCTTCCAACCACCTCTGGGGCAGCCCGCCCCGGTATCTGCCCGGGGTGACAGCGCTGAGGACGGCTACCCGTCTTCTGGCTCTCAGTCTGCCCCTACGTACCATTGGGCTCTCACCCACCCCGTTACACCTCCGACCAATGGGCTATTCTGGGCGGCACGGTGGCACAGTGGTTAGCACTGCTGCCTCACAGCGCCAGAGACCCGGGTTCAATTCCCGCCTCAGGCGACTGACTGTGTGGAGTTTGCACGTTCTCCCCGTGTCTGCGTGGGTTTCCTCCGGGTGCTCCGGTTTCCTCCCACAGTCCAAAGATGTGCAGGTCAGGTGAATTGGCCATGCTAAATTGCCCGTAGTGTTAGGTAAGGGGTAAATGTAGGGGTATGGGTGGGTTGCGCTTCGGCGGGGCGGTGTGGACTTGTTGGGGCGAAGGGCCTGTTTCCAGACTGTAAGTACATAGAACATAGAACAATATAGCCCAGAACAGGCCCTTCGGCCCACGATGTTGTGCCGAACATTTGTCCTAGCTTAAGCACCCATCCATGTACCTATCCAATTGCCGCTTAAAGGTCACCAAAGATTCTGAGGTAAAAACAATGACTGCAGATGCTGGAAACCGGGAACATCTCAGAGACACCCGCATCAATCAACCAAATCGCCCAGTGGCTCAACATTTCAACTCCCCCTCCCACTCTGCCGAGGATATGGAGGTGCTGGGCCTCCTCCACCGCCGCTCCCTCACCACCAGACGCCTGGAGGAAGAACGCCTCATCTTCCGCCTCGGAACACTTCAACCCCAGGGCATCAATGTGGATTTCAACAGTTTCCTCATTTCCCCTTCCCCCACCTCATCCTAGTTTCTAACCTCCAGTAACTCGACCTGTCCGGACTTGTCCGACCTGCCCAGCTCCTTTTCCACTTATCCACTCCACCCTCTCTTCCCTGACCTATCACCTTCATCTCCTTCCCCACCTACCTATTGTACTCTATGCTACTCTCTCCCCACCCCCACCCTCCTCTAGCTTATCTCTCCATGCTTCAGGCTCTCTGCCTTTATTCCTGATGAAGGGCTTTTGCCCGAAACGTCGATTTTGCCTGTCCTCGGATGCTGCCTGAATTGCTGTGCTCTTCCAGCACCACTAAACCAAAGATTCTGACTCTACCACTCCCACAGGCAGTGCATTCCATGCCCCCACCACTCTCTGGGTAAAGAACCCACCCCTGACATCTCCCCTATACCTTCCACCCTTCACCTTAAATTTATGTCCCCTTGTAACACACTGTTGCACCCGGGGAAAAAGTTTCTGACTGTCTACACTATCTATTCCTCTGATCATCTTATAAACTTCTATCAAGTCACCCCTCATCCTTCGCCGTTCCAATGAGAAAAGGCCTAGCACTCTCAACCTATCCTCGTACGACCTATTCTCTATTCCAGGCAACATCCTGGTAAATCTTCTCTGCACCCTCTCCAAAGCTTCCACATCTTTCCTAAAGTGAGTCGACCAGAACTGCACACAGAAATGTGGCCTAACTAAAGTCCTGTACAGTTGCAACATCACTTCACGACTCTTGATTCAATCCCTCTGCTAATGAACGCTAATACACCATAGGCCTTCTTACAAGCTCTATCCACCTGAGTGGCAACTTTCAAAGACCTATGAACATAGACCCCAAGATCCCTCTGTCCTCCACCTCACTAAGAACCCTACCGTTAACCCTGTATTCTGCATTCTTATTTGTCTTTCCAAAATGGACAACCTCACACTTGGCAGGGTTGAACTCCATCTGCCACTCCTCAGCCCAGCTCTGCATCATATCCAAGTCCCTTTGCAGCCGACAAGAGCCCTCCTCACTATCCACAACTCCACCAATCTTCGTATCATCTGCAAATTTACTGGCTCACCCTTCGACTCCCTCTTCCAAGTCATTAATAAAAATTACGAACAGCAGAGGACCCAGAACTGATCCCTGCGGAACTCCACTTGTAACTGGACTCCAGGCTGAATATTTACCATCTACCACCACTCTCTGACTTCGACCGGTTAGCCAGTTTTCTATCCAATTGGCCAAATTTCCCTCTATCCCTTGCCTCCTGACTTTCCGCATAAGCCTACCATGGGGAACCTTATCAAATGCCTTACTAAAATCCATGTATACTACATCCACTGCTCTACCCTCATCCACATGCTTGGTCACCTCCTCAAAGAATTCAATCAGACTTGTAAGGCAAGACCTACCCTTCACAAATCCGTGCTGGCTGTCCCTAATCAAGCAGTGCCTTTCCAGATACTCATAAATCCTATCCCTCAGTACCCTTTCCATTACTTTACCTACCACCGAAGTACGACTAACTGGCCTGTAATTCCCGGGGTCATCCCTATTCCGTTTTTTGAACAGGGGCACAACATTCACCACTCTCCAGTCCCCTGGTACCACCCCCGTTGACAGTGAAGATGAAAAGATCATTGCCAACGGTACTGCAATTTCCTCTCTTGCTTCCCACATAATCCTAGGATATATCCCATCAGGCCCGGGGGACTTGTCTATCCTCAAGTTGTTCAAAATGTCCAACATCTTCCTTCCTAACATGTATCTCCTCTAGCTTACCAGTCCGTTTCACACTCTCCTCTTCAACAATACGGTTCCTCTCATTCGTAAATACTGAAGAAAAGTACTCATTCAAGACCTCTTCTATCTCTTCCGACTCAATACACAATCTCCCACTACTGTCCTTGATTGGACCTACCCTCGTTCTCGACATTCTCATGTTTCTCACATACGCATAAAATGCCTTTGGGTTATCCTTGATCCTATCCACCAGAGATTTTTCATGCCCTCTCTTGGCTCTCCTAATCCCTTTCTTCAGGTCCCTTCTGGCTATCCTGTATCCCTCCACTGCTCTGTCTGAACCCTGTTTCCTCAACCTTATGTAAACCTCTTTCTTCCTCTTTACAAGACATTCAACCTCCCTCGTCAACCAAGGTTCCCTCACACGACCATTTCTTTCCTGCCTGACCGGTACATACATATCAAGGACACGTCGTATCTGTTCCTTGAAAAAGTTCCACATTTCCACGACATCCTTCCCCGACAGCCTATGCTCCCAACTTATGCTCCTCAGATCCTGTCTTACAGCATCGTAATTCCCCTTCCCCCAATTGTAAAACCTACCCTGTTGCACGCACCTAGCTCTCTCCATAACCAAGGTGAAAGTCACAGAATTGTGGTCACCATCACCAAAATGTTCACCCACTAACAAGCCCATCACTTGTCCCGGTTCATTACCGAGTACCAAATCCAAAATGGCCTCCCCTCTGATCGGACAATCTACATACTGTGTTAGAAAAGCTTCCTGAACACACTGCACAAACACCGCCCCATCCAATCTACTTGATCTAAAGAGCTTCCAATCAATATTTGGGAAGTTGAAATCGCCCATGACTACTACCCTGTGGCTTCTGCACCTTTCCAAAATCTGTTTCCCAATCTGTTTCTCCACATCTCTGCTGCTATTGGGGGACCTATAGTAAACACCCAACAAGGTGACTGCACCTTTCCTATTTCTGACTTCAGCCCATACTACCTCTAAAGGCAGATCCCCCTCGAACTGCCTTTCTGCAGCTAATCTAATCTAATCTAATCTAAACCTTTCGGCCACCTCTAGGACAGCCCCTCCCCTTCCCTGGGATGACAGCATGCAGGGTAGCCCACAAGGCTTCCGGATCTCAGCCCGCCCCTACGTGCCTTCTGGCTCTCGGCTGCTCTGACACCTTTCGACCACCTCTAGGACAGCCTGTCCCGATTACCCCTTATCGGGACGACTGTGCTCAGAACAGCCTACCCACCATCTGGCTCTCGGGGTGACTGGCATCAGGGTATCCTATCCACCCTCCGGCTTTTGGGACAGCCTACCAACCTTCAGATTCACGGGATGGCCTACCCACCCTCCGGCTCTCAGGGTGACAGCTTTCAGGACAACCTCCCGCCTCACAGCAAGGCCTGCCAGACCCAGGGACACGCAAGACAGTGCGGGTGATAGACCCAGGAAACACCACAATATAGTTAGTTACCCAAAAAAAAAAACTCCTTTCTGGTACAGTGTCCAAATGTATACAGTCTTCAAGATATGGAATCCATTTCCAGGAAGAGTCCACTCCAGTATACAATGTGCAATGTCAGAATTAGAGTCCGCTCCAAACTGCAGAGTCCGTTGTTAAACAGTCCGCAACTAACGGCAGAGTCCACTCCTGGAGGCAGCAAATGCACACCCCACAGCACACAGGTGTTCAGTCTCAATGGAGTCCTGGTCCAGCCTTGGAGAGCCAGGCCCACTCACAGGAACATAGTACATTGTACAGGTGCAGTTAACTCACAGGGGTTGGTCCACTCCTGAAGGAAAGGTCTTCTCCCAAACTCCAGGACATAGCAACTTGCTCACGTCCCAGCACACACACAGGTGTTCAATCTTCAGAGGCCCAGCCCCAGGGCTCGGCCTCCCCACACGAACAGCTCCTCTGGTAAAATGTATGTCTTCCACAGGGCTCAGTCAAAACACCAATAAAATGTGAAGGCACATACAAAAAACAAAAGAAAACTAGAGTCCAAGGGCTAAGCCCTACCATAAAATTAACATTGTCCTTCTCTTAAAAAGTGTAAAAAGAGACAAGAGTAACACACAGGCTGTAACCAGCCAGTGAAACAACAATCCCCTAATGAGAACTGAGCTACACCTGAAACACATTATGTGCATCAGGAGCTTAACAATCAGTCCTCACTAAAAGGAATGCCAGTTCGGGAATCAGGTTTCCCCCTTCAAAAAAGGGGGACAGTAACAGACTGACTGTAATACAAGCCAGCACAGAGTCAGTCCCCTAAACTGATGCAACTCTGAATCTCCTATTTATTTTTTTTTAATTTAACCCCCACACTACCACCTAAGTGCGGTAGTGCTTATTTTTTTCCCCAGCACCCATGGTGTGTGTGTGCAGGTGTGAGACACAGTGAAAGACACAAAGTGCACGAATCTTTATTCAAATTCCACCACCAGGAAGATAGGAAAACGCCTGGGTGGCCAGTGACAAACACTGCCCTTCACATCAAAGGGCAGTGCTGTGTGATCAAAACAGTGAAGGGGAGGGTAGGGACTAAATCAAAATAGAGTTGGAGGGAGAAATGATGCACTCCACTCCCTGCGGTGCTCACCTCTCCCTGAACAACTCCAGGGTGTTGGTGGACACCGCGTGCTCCTTCTCCAAGGACACCCGGGCTCTAACGTAAAACTCCTGTTTTTATCTCTTTTTAATCAAAATAGAGTTGGAGGGAGAAATGATGCACTCCACTCCCTGCGGCGATAACTCCTGTTCTTTTTTTTTTTGTTCCACCACCAGGAAGATAGGAAAACACCCGGGTGGCCAGTGACAAGCACTGCCCTTACTGGCTGAGTTATTTTTTTTTTTTTTTATATTTTTAAAACAGTGAAGGGGAGGGTAGGGACTAAATCAAAATAGAGTTGGAGGGAGAAATAATGCACTCCACTCCCTGCGGCGCCCACCTCCCCCTGAACAACTCCAGGGTGTTGGTGGACACCGCGTGCTCCTTCTCCAAGGACACCCGGGCTCTAACGTAAAACTCCTGTTTTTATCTCTGTCATCCAGGGTTCCCTGATTGGGGCAATTAATCTGGTCCAATCAGAGAATTCATATTCTAGGGGGTCCACCTAGCTGATCATGTTACAATCACTACACCCACCAGAGGATGCAATTTAAATTTAATAAAAATCCGGAAGTGTCTGATGATGACTATGAAACCATCATTGATTTTTGGAATTGCCCATCTGGTTCATTAATGACCTTTAGGGAAGGAAATTGCTTACCTGCTCTGGCCTACATGTGAGTTCAGATCCACAGCAATGTGGTTGACTCTTAACTGCTCTCTGGGCAAAAACAATAAATGCTCACCTAGTTAGTGATGCCCACATCCTGTGAATAAATAACTTTCAAACAGTATATTAAATGTTTAAAGTAAAAGTAAGTCACAAAACTTACAATAATTTGAGTAATAATATCAAAGCTTTAAAATAAGCTTTACAACATACATGGTGGCTCAGTGGTTATTACTGATGTCTCACAGCACTAGGGACCCAGATTCAATGCCAGCCTCAGGCGACTGTCTGTGTGGAGTGTGCACATTCACCGTGTGTCTGTGCTCTTCTAGGTGTTCCGGTTTCCTCCCACAATCCAAAGATATGCAGGTTAGGGTGAATTGGTCATGCTAAATTGCCCATAGTGATTGGGGATGTGTAGATTAGGTGCATTGGTCAGAGGTAAATGTAGAGTAATAGGTTAGGGGAATGGGTTACTCTTTGGAGGGTCAGTATGGACTTGCTGGGTCAAAGGGCCTGTTTCCACACTGTAGGGATTCTATGATTGAATATGCAATATCCTTTTAGTGTCACATGTACACTACTCTATTTAAGGAGTACAATGTAAAGCTTTTACAATGTCTGCCTTCTTATGGCGACATCTTAGGTACTCGTACCTAGGTACAATTCTTGGATACAGCAAAGGAATAAAAGTAGTTGCATTACTTAGAGTTGAAAAATAAATTAAAAATAGGGCATCATTAAAGGATAGGAAATTTCAAATAGACATTAGTGTGTGTCAGGTAGGGCAGGGGCTACACATGTGCTCTGACAGACCATGCCACACCCGAGTGCAACAGCTGTCCCCGTTCCACTCTCAGCCTCAGACCACTCTGTACCAGCTCTCAGAAGTTCCAAGCCCCCAGACTGCTCCATAATGGCTCTCAGCTGCTCCAGGACTGCCTCCCCCATTCCAGTCTCTGCCTGGGACACACTGCACTTGCACTGCTCCAGGCTTCTTCCCTGCGCTTTTCCAGGGCTCATCACACACGCTGTACCAGAGCTCACTGCTCACACTGTTCTGGGACTCACAGCCCATACGCTGTACCAAGGCTTACTGCTCACAGTGTTCTGGGACTCAGAGCCCACACACTGTACCAGGGGCTCACTGCTCACAGTGTGCTGGGATTCACAGCCAACACGTTGTACCAGAGCTCACTGCTCACAGTGTGCTGGGACTCACAGCCCACACACTGTACCAGAGCTCACTGGTCACAGTGTGCTGGGACTCACAGCCAACACGCTGTACCAGAGCGCACTGCTCACACTGTTCCGGGACTCTCAGCCCACACGCTGTACCAGAGCTCACTGCTCACACTGTTCTGGGACTCACAGCCCACACACTGTACCAGAGCTCACTGCTCACACTGTTCTGGGACTCACAGCTCACATGTTGTACCAGAGCTCACTGCTCACAGTGGTCCGGGACTCACAGCCCACACATTGTACCAGAGCTCACTGCTCACAGTGTGCTGGGACTCTCAGCCCACACGCTGTACCAGAGCTCACTGCTCACACTGCTCTGGGACTCTCAGCCCACACGCTGTACCAGAGCTCACTGCTCACACTGCTCTGGGACTCACAGCCCACACACTGTACCAGAGCTCACTGCTCACAGTGTTCCGGGACTCTCAGCCTGCTCGCTGTACCAGAGCTCAATGCTCACAGTGTGCTGGGTCTCGTAGCCCACACGCTGTACCAGGGCCCGCTGCGCACACTGTTCTGGGACTCACAGCCCACACACTGTACCAGGGCTGACTGTTCACACTGTTCTGGGACTCACAGCCCACACGCTGTACCAGGGCTGACTGTTCACACTGTTCTGGGACTCACAGCCCACACGTAGTACCAGAGCTCACTGCTCACAGTGTGCTGGGACTCACAGCCCACACGCTGTACCAGAGCTCACTGCTCACACTGTTCTGGGACTCACAGCTCACACGTTGTACCAGGGCTGACTGTTCACACTGTTCTGCGACTCACAGCCCACATGCTGTACCAGGGCTCACTGCTCACAGTGTTCCGGGACTCTCAGCCCACACGCTGTACCAGGGCTCACTGCTCACAGTGTTCCGGGACTTACAGCCCACACGCTGTACCAGGGCTCGCTGCTCACAGTGTGCTGGGGCTCACAGCCCACACACTGTACCAGAGCTCACTGCTCACAGTGTGCTGGGACTCACAGCCCACATGCTGTACCAGGGCTTGCTGCTCCGATGACTTGCTGCTAGTGCCTGCTGCTGTATCAGTATTCATCTCCGGTGCTGAGGGGAGAGAAAAAAGAGACAAAAAAGGAAAAAGAAAGAAAAAAGAACAGGCAGAACAGAGGAGCTCCAGCAGGACTGTCCTACTCTGCTGCCATCTTGCCTCCTTTAAACCCTCCAGTGGGATGCTCCCACTTATCTCGCTGCCTTCCCTTGTCAGCATTCTGCCGAGATTGTTTCCTCTGCGACACTCTAGTTCTCTCCTCCTCTACTCTCATCACTTCCCCACACTCCCACTTTCTCATGTCTCCAATTGTCTAATTGAAGGTCTAATACTTGTCCGTTTACTTCTTCCCTCATCACTATCCAAAGCTCCAGACCTGTCTTCCAGGTGAAACAGCGATTTACCTGCACTTCCCTCAATCTAATCTATGGTGTTTGCTCTTCATAATGTGGTCTCTTCTGTCTTGCAAAGACAAAAAGCAGACTGGGTGACCGCTTTATAGGACACCTCCCCAATCTGTCTGTAAAAGTATTCTCAGGTTTCCAGTTGCCTGCCAATTCAGCATACCACCATATTCCCATGTCAACATTTCTGCCTCCAGCCTACTGCTCCAGTGAGGCTCAGTGCAAGCTGGTGGAATAACGCCAACTAATATTTTACAGCCTTGAGGACACAACATTGAGTTTAACAATTTCAGGGCATAAGTATCCTCATCTGTCATGAGAGCCCACCCCACACACTTGCTCCTATCATAAAAAGGGTTGCTTTCACCTCAACCAACCCATCTTCAACTATTCACACTTTCCATTATCACCAACTCAACATTTATCTCCCTCCCAGACTTATCATCAGTATTGCCTTTTGTCTACTCCTTTTTTTTCTCTAATTCACTCTGTGCACCATATTCCTCTATCTGATTCATTCCTCTTCGAATCCACTGCCTCTGTCATCAGCATAAAATGACCATATCCCAACTGCTTTCAGTTCTGACAAGAAGTCACTGGAAGCGAACAATTGTCTCTATTTTCTTTCCACAGATGCTGCCAGACCTACTCAGTTTCTTTAGCACTTGCTTCTTTTTTTGTTTCAGATTTTGAACGTTTGCAGTTCTTCAGTTTAGCTAAGAGTCAACTACCATTCTGAGAATCTGGAGCTTTGTGTAGCGGCCTGACCAGGTAAAGATGATAGATTTCCTTCCTTTCAAGGATAATAGTGAACCAGATGAGGTTTTAACAAAAAAAGGTAGTTTCACAGCACTGTTACTGAGACTAGGCTTACAGTTCAGATTTATAAATTGAAGTTCAATTGCACTAGTTGCCATGGTGGGATCTTAAGCTGTGAATAGCTGCTGTACTATCTAACACAATGACATTACTACTACACTACATTATGCTCTTTTCTAAAACTGCAATGGAGAGCCATGGAATGAGGTACAAATTTCGCAGGGACACTAGGTATGTGGACCTTAGGAGAAAGTGAGGACTGCAGATGTTTGAGAGCTGAGTCGAGACTGTGGTGCTGGAAAAGCACAGCAAGCACAGTGAAATTCCTGATGAAGGGCTCATGCCCAAAACGTCGATTCTCCTGCTCCTTGGATGCTGCCTGACCTGCTGTGCTTTTCCTGCTCTCCATTCTCGATTTCTGGGCCTTAACACTGTGAGCTGTAGAAGTTACTGCTTCAGTGAGAATCTCTGGCCATAACTGTTTTATATTTTAGCATCGTTGTTTGAGGACAACTAATACAGATTGACCAGACTGACCAGACAGTATCAGGAAAACTCCGTTCTGCAGCTTGCAGTGTGGAAACTGTAGTTGCAGTTTGCAGCATGCAAGGCTGCAGTCTGCATTGTACAGTTTGTAACATGTTGTGCTGCATGTTATAATGTGAAGTTGGCAGCATACAGGAATGCAGATTATTTTCGGTGGTGTTCAGTATGTATCCTTTTTATTTCAAAAATATATTTAATTCATAGAAAATATCCTGATATGCATGCATAGTCACTAAAGCAGTTTGGTTCCGTACAGTAGCATATGAAGAAACAAACATTGGAGTTTAACTCTATCCAACAAACAAACCAAAGGCATTTCTTACTTGTACAAAACTATGTTTACATAATTTGAGGCACCAGGAGAGTCTGATAACTGAATGGACTCGCATTGTACTTTGGCAGAAAGACCTTAGATGGTGGTCTTTCCTCAGTGCACCTTGGCGGCAGCTGTCCCGAGCTTTGGTGCATCCCTCAGCACGTAGTCCTGGACCTTGGAATGTTCCAGTCTGCAACACTCTGTTGAGGTCAATTCCTTTCTCTGAAAGACCAATACGTTTTGGGCAGACCAAAGAGCATCTTTCACTGAGTTGATGATCCCACAAGCACAGTTGATGTTTGACTGAGTGTCCATCCTGGGGAACAGACGATCGATCACAGAATCCTGCGTCACAGAGCTGCTTGGGACAAACCTTGACAAAATCCACTGCGTCTCTTGCCAGACTTCCTTCACGAAAGCACATCCCAGAAGGAGATGTCTGACAGTATGTAACCTCTCAAAGCTGCTTCAGGGGCAGCGTGCTGTGGTGCAGAGCCCAGGCATACATGAGGGTTCTCACACAGGAGGGTTCTCACACAGGAGGGTTTCTCACCACCAGCCGAATGATTTCTTGGTGCTTTATGGAGTGTTCTGGTGGTGAGGCGTTCTCGCCAAATGACTTTGACAGTCTGCTCAGGGGTAAAACCAATAGGATCCACCCTCTCCTTTTCCCATAGGGTCTCGAGGATGCTATGTACTGACCACTTCCTGATGGACTTGTGCTCGAAGATGTTTCTCTTTGCAAATTTCTCCATGAAGAATAGGTGATACAAGAACGGTCCAATGTTTTGGCACGTTATGAGGCTATGAGGCCAGTCCTGTCCTTTGCACTACTGGGGACAGGTAGAACCTCAGTACATAGCCACACATGGTGTTTGAGGCATTGGGTATGTTCTTCCCCCTCTTATCCAGTGTTTTGTACATGAAGTCTCTGTAGACACAGTCATTATTAGACCTGAAGTGAAAATGGCTCAGGTGACTGCAATTCGCAGGTTCTAGGAATGGGCCAGACTTGTGTCATGTCCAATAACAGAGACAGAGTGCTTCACACATGATGAGAAGGTTTTTACGCATAATGGAGAGGGACTGGTGCTCCCAAAAGCCCCGTTTCTACCTTAATTTGGCAATATGCTCCTCCCAAGATTTTGCTCATGCCCTGGCTCCTCCAAACCATATTCCCAGCACCTTCAGATAATCTGCCCTGATGGTGAAGGGGATAAAGGATCGGTTGGCTCAGCTGTAAAAATCTGCAAATGAGGAGATACCTACCCACCACTTCCTTAACCTCGGAAATGGTGAAGTTGCCTCCTTGCAGCAGAATATCTAGGCCGAAGGAATGGCTATCGATTCTGCCCGACCAAATCGAAGGCCTGTGGGCCCCCAGAAGTTTGACGATTTCCTGTAGCTGCTGAGGTACTGTATCCCGCACTCCTGCAGAAACTGGAGGTCTGTTTTGACATTGGCCAGGTAAACCAACATGGAAACACATCGCATATTAGATTTAATGCTACATACGTCAATACTAGCAATGGGGCAGGCATCCACCTCTGCTATCCTGCACATAGGTGATTGTATCCCTGAGAAGCACGAGGCTCAGAGATCATCCTGCTGTGTACAGCACAGGCTTGGTTGGGATGAATCGCCAATCTGAGATCAGACTTGATCCAATTGGTGATGACGTTAGACTAGATTCTGCATTCATTAGCGAAATTGGTTGCCAATTTCTAAATTCCTCCCTCTCCCCTTTTGGCTTGTTGATGAGGGTGATGATCCCTTTCCTCATGGATTCATCCATTCTACCTGGCAGAAGCACACTGTTGTACACTGCAGCAGGTCCTGACCTATCAAGTCCCACCAAGCTTTTTGAAAGTTTATTGAATTAACTGCAGACCCATCCTGTCCGTTCACCTGCTATCTTGTCACTGGGGGACTCCCCGCATCCCCATGATGTGGGCGAAGTGGTAGACATTCTCTGCACTGAGGTAGCTATCCTTTCCCTCCCTGGGGGGATTGCCCTGGTATGGTGTCATCAAGGTGAGAATGCATTCAGGAAGGTCTGGTTCGGAATCCGATAGAAGGATAATCGTGCTCTGCTCCTGATTCAGACGGTCACTGTTCCCGGTTGCTGGGAGGTGTGGTTGTGTGGGTACCCTATGGTTCCTGATGGACGGATGTTGGGCTGCACTGGACCCCTTGAATTGTCCGATGTTTCCAGGTTGGGTGGGGCGCTCCTCTCCCTCTCTCCTGTGGTTCTGTTTGCCTTGCTTTGTTGGCGGCCATCCCTTCACAGGTCTTTGTCGTCAGAGGACTGCTGGTGTGCTCATCATTTGGCTGCCTCTTTCCTTTGTGCTGTGGTCCTGTGAGGGGCCCGATGTGCTTTCCTTTTCTGGTTGTTTCTCGCAGGTATCCACACACCATGCCACCTTCATTTCTTCCTCCTCTATTGAGTCTGTCTGTTCAGATGGAGGTTGGGTTGGTTACTGAACTCCATGCTGGATACCTTTTCCTGCTGTCCAACCTGATCTTCCTACTGGGTGCTCCTCGTTTCAGTTTTCTTGCTGGAAGGTGACACCTGATTATCCTTTGGGGCCCATGGCTCACATTTACACTTACGGCCATCTGAGCATATGTGCAGTGCCCTCCAAACTTGAGCAGGCCTTGTGTAGGTGGCCTGCTTCCTCATGTAAGATGCAGCTCTTGGACCTTGGACGTCTTGCAATCCTTCGTCAGGTGGCCCTCCAGAGGTCCATTGCCCTCCTACAGGTGAGACACACTCTAGGTTTTCCTGTAAGATAGCCTCGGCTCCGTCCGGTTGCGAAGCTGGAGAGTGGGTGGAGGATGTTCCCATTAGCATCCATCTTTAGGGTCACCTTGACCTGCCTCTTGCTGGATAAGACACCAATAGTGTCCACTAGTCATTACTGCCTCCTTCTAGCTGTATGTACCTTCCTGGAAGGTCAGGGCATCTGCATCCCGGGGCTTGGGGCTTGTACATGTGGATTGTAACAATCCGGTTCCTCTGTGCAGGTAGAATAAACAATGGTGCTGCAGACAGGACGGAGAGGGATCCCTCCCCTCCTTTCTCCTCAAATTCCTTCAGGAGATGCTCACATTCCCTCACACTCCTGAAGGTAAAGTCAAAGTAGCCTCCCGCTGAGGAAATCCTGAAGGCAGAAAATATTTTTTATATCAAAAATATACTTTATTCATAAAATTATTTTGGTATCTATACAATTGGTCATGCTATACATATGTATGCATTCCATTTCTCTATATATAGAGATCGGAATTAATCATTCATATGTACATGTCTGTACATTGACCATCCAGATATTTTGCTGAGGTGTCAGCGGGGCCCGATTACTGAGTGGGCCCCCTGTTCTTCTTAGGCAGGCAGACCTTACACTGTGGTCTTTCCCCACCGCGCCTTGGCGGCAGCTGCCCCAAGCTTCAGCACGTCCCTCAGCACGTAGTCCTGGACCTTGGAATGTGCCAGTCCGCAACACTCAGTCGGGGTCAGCTCCTTCAGCTGGAAGATCAACAGGTTTCAGGCAGACCAAAGAGCATCTTTGACCGAGTTGATGATCCTCTAGGCACAGTTGTTGTTCGTCTCGGTGTGCGTCCCGGGCAACAGACCGTAGAGCACGGAGTCCCGCATCATGGAGCTGCTCGGGATGAACCTCGACAAACATCACTGCATTCACCTCCAGATTTCCTTTGCGTAGGCACATTCCAGAAGGAGGTGTGTGACAGTCTCATCCCCTCCACAGCCACTTCGAGGGCAGCGTGCGGTGCGGTAGAGAGTCTGGGTGTACATAAAGGATCTCACAGGTGAGCCCTTCTCACAACACCACCAGAAAGTATCTGCTGCTTGGAACCCACAGCAATCCAGGAGGACTCTCTTTACGAAGGATCCTTCTTCCACTTCACTCTCACCCTGACTGTATTTCAGACTCCCCCTCCCTCCCCTGTCCTGGGGTGTGGGCAATAGCAGAGACTGTGGCTCTGGTTGACTGGTTACTGAATTGACGTTCGGCTGAAGTCAGTATAAAGATCCACCAATTGCTGCTCAGCCTAACCAATGATCCTCCATGTTCTGCTTGCAATCACGATCCAGCGATGATCTCGTGATCTTCTGAAGATGAAGGTTCTCAGCTCAGATTCATCCTGGGAAAACTACCTACTGGATCACGGTATCTCTCCCGACAGGTTGCAATATGTACCCCAAGGTAGCACTGCTTGTCATGTGGCTCTGCATTGCATTTTGTACTTGGCAGTGTTTAAGATTGTAGATTGCACTTTGTTGATGTGACAATTGGTTGCAATGCACATTTATCAACACATAAGGCTGCAGCTTGCATTGTGCAGATTGCAGCATGGAGGGTTGCTGTTGTAAATATATTTCTTACTTTAAAAACGGAAGGCTGGCTGTGACTCTGGATGGATTCAGTATTTAAAACTGTGGTGACTCTGTAAATCAAGCAGGGGGCGTGGCCACGTGACGTTCCCATTTTGAACTCGGAAGAGTGCGGGGCGTGGCTACGTGACGTCCCCGTCTCGCACCCGGAAGAGTGCGGACTGGTCACGTGACGTCCCGTCTCGCACCCGGAAGAGTGTGGACTGGTCACGTGACGTCCCGTCTCGCACCCGGAAAGTGCGGACTGGTCACGTGATGTCCCGTTTCGCGCCCCGGAAAAGTGCGGACGATCACGTGACGTCCCGTTTCGCGCCTCGGAAGTGGGTCAAGGAGGCCACGTGATGCCCCATTTCGCGGGCAAAAGAAGGTCACGTGGGGTCGGACAGCTAGGAATGTAAGAAGGTGGGGAAAGGAGTCAGACTAACACCCAATCAGAAGATAATTCTACCTCAGTGTTTATATGACGTTTTTTATTGTATAAAAGACTGGGGCAGGGACAAAACGAGGTCTTTCCTTTTTGAACTGGCATACTTTTATAGTTTGTCAGGGACAAAGGGGTTTAGACCCAGAGCTCTGAATGCTTTGTTCACTTACTGTGTAAAATAAATTAAGAGTGTGAGACCGAATATCTTCTCCTATTGCTTCATTTAAAAGAACACGCAGGACTTGGCTCACACATAGAAGAAAGTAAGTTTGTAGATTGAGCCAAAGTCCAACAATTTGGTGACCCCGACGTGATGAAGACGGAGAAGTGACGGAAAGAGAGAAAAATAGAAACAACGGACAACTGACGTTTGATGACAACAACAAGCGGCGCCGCATAAAAAAAAGGTGAGCAGACGCCTGTTTATATCGAAGTTCTGCAATTGGAGATACTAAATTGATTGTTGTCATTATACTGCAAGTGTCCTAGTAATAGTAAGTGGACAAAGCATTGATAAGGTACGTACAGGTTTAAAGTCCCTTGGGGTTAGAGTCCCCATAAAAGCAACAAAGTTTGATACCTACAGGTTTAAAGTCCCTTGGGGTTAGAGTCCCCATAAAAGCAACAAAGTTTGATACGTACGGGTTTAAAGTCCCTTGGGGTTAGAGTCCCCATAAAAGCAACAAGGTACGTAAATGTGAGGAGGTTTAAAGTCCATTGAGCAGGATCTCATAAAAGCAACGCTCACAAATTTTGATGTATGTTTGATGTTTTGTAAGTTTTAGAAATTAGATTGGGGAATGTACGGAGGGTGGAAGAAAAGCCAGTAGCGTTTTGAAGACCAAGACGGTGGTGTTTCAGTGAGAGAGAGTTGGTAGTGGAAACCTAACGGTGACAACGAAACTGCTGATCAATCTCGCTGAAAGGGTCAGTCGCTTGGGTGTATTTCATCCAAACTGACCAGCCACCGGCTTTGTCTTTGATTGGGTTGGTTGTTTGGTTATATTTATATCTAAACTAACTGACTACTGGACGGGAGGATTAAAATAAAAATACATAAAATGGAAGGGGAGTTTGGTAAAGAATGTGAAGAATATGGAGGATGTTCTTCCGATTTAATGTTGCCCGTAAAACAGCAGTGGGGTAAAGCCAGAAGTCAGTTAGTCAGTGGGCTTGCAAAGAATAAACAAAAAACAATGATGGAGAAATATGATAAGATTTGGGAGGAATTACAGAAACAAGGCAAAGTCCCTAGAGATGAGGAGAAGAAGAAATTGTCACTGTTTTTAGGAAAAGCAGAAGAACAAGCTAAATTAGAAGTAGAAGAGCACATGAAGGGAAAGAAAGGGTCAATATTAGTTAGAAGAAAGTGGACAAAAGAAGGCGGGGAGAAAGAAGAGAGGAGGATTCATCTGCACAACATGACGTTAGCCTGTATGGTGGTAGAAACATTACAAAAGGGAGTAGGTGGTACCTTCACAACAGATTTGACAAAGGAGACAGGAAAGGCAGGACCATCTGCGCCATTATATCCTAAATTGCCTGTGGTACAATCACCGCCTCCATATTCTGTAATACAAATGCCACTTATGTATGTTCAAGAAGGGGTGTTAGACATGCGAGAAGTAGGAACAAGAGAGTACAATGTAGTAAAACAGAGACTGGCGGAGGCTGTAGAAGAAAGCATTAGAAAAGTAGAAAATTAACATTAGAAGTTGATCAGAGGGTTAAGGAAGCGGAGGAAGCAAATAGGGTGACAATGATGCACAGTAGGAATAAAGAACAGCTAAAACAGGGGAGATGTTTTCCAGTGCAGGAGCCAGATGCTCATTCAACACCATGTAGTGCTGAGAATGAAAAGAGGGGAAGATTAAATGATTCAGGTCAGTTATTGGATGATGGGTTCTCAGACAGAAGGAGGAGAGATTTGAGGGAAGAACAGGATAGAGAGAAAGTGGATGAGGAGTCTAAAAGTAGTATAGATATTGAGGACGAGGAGTCCCTGACAGACAATGATCCAAACACCTACCCGGTCACCTTGAAAGGCTCACTCACAATGTATACTGAACATGGCCCTCCACTGAAGCCCCTCCCTGAACTGAGTTACGACTTGCGTCAAAGAGACACATTACGACAACCTATAAAGTATCAGCACCACCAAATGCCGTTAATTTACAGAGGCTCTTATCTGGGGAATGTCTATCAGCCTTTTACATTTGCTGATATGAACTGTATCCTGGATAAAATGCCCCCACCCATGGAGGGGGGTGGGCCCTGGATGGTAAAGTTTTCTCAATATACACTAGGGTACAAGTTAGCCATGGGCGATTGGAGAGCGGTGCTGGGTAAGCAATTGAATATGTGGGAAATACAGCAGATTGAAGCATCTGCGGGGACCACCTTATTACCTGATTCGGAACCGTTTGTGCAGCATGTCACCAGTGTGGGAAGGGCAATGAGGGATAGGTTTCCGATTCCACCGGGAGCGATGCACTCACTCACCTTCACAATGAAGGAGGGTGAGGATATGCCTGCCTTTTTGGCTAGGTATAAGGACACGTGGGCAGATACTGCGGGGAGCCATCCAGGGTCAGGTCAGCTACAGACCACATTAATTAGGAATGCCGTCATGACAGGGATGCCAAAGGAAGTAAAAGAGGCAATGGAGAGTAATCCTGACATCCCAGGTTGTACTACAGAACAGTGGGAAAAACATTTGACGCATCACATGAAGTGTTACAGGACAAAACAGGATGAGGATAAACAGAGTAATGAGTCAGCTAAAGCGCAGTTGCTGAAGTTACAGCTCGATGAGGCTAGAAGGAAGGCTAATGATACAAAGAAGGCCTCCCAAAAGACGACGAATCAGATGGTTCAGCGGCCGTCGCCACAAAACAATCCGCCAAGTTTAGTTCCAACACCTGATTGGATGCCACCCTATCCCCAATATGGGAGTACCGGGAGGAATGCGTGGTAGAGGAAGGGGCCGCGGAGGATTTAGAGGTCAGCCACTTAACACCTGTTTTGAATGTGGCATTGGAGAAGGGATTGTCCCATGTTCTGGGGAACCCGGGGAGGCCAGGGATTGATCCAAGGACGGTATCTCCGTGCAAGTCAGCCTCCTTCTCAACAGGCTGTTCAGCCTTATCAAGTCCCAAATGCAGCTGCAGCCCCGGTGAAAGGACAGTATCCCCAAACTATGCTGGAAGGGCAGGGGTATGAATATTGACGGGGCCCGAGAACCCAGGGGCATGTGGGGTTGGCAGACCCCTATATGCAAATGAGGGTAATGGACAAGACTCTGTCTTTTTTGGTTGACACGGGTGCAAGATTTTCTACCATCACTTGTGATATACCTCGGTCAAGCATGTCATCCTCTAGCGTCCAGTTAGTAGGGCTCTCGGGTAAACCAGAAAATCTGCCTTTGACATCGCCACTGATCACATCAGTGGCCGGACAGACCTTTCGTCACCAGTATATTTCATCACCTGCATGCCCCGTGAATTTGATGGGACGTGACTTGTTGGTGAGATGCGGGGTTTCGGTTCTCTGCGGGCCAGATGGACTGGTGGTGACCTTTCCAAATGGCCATTCCGTTAACTGTTCTATGACAATGATTCACTCTGGATCCCAAATGATGTTATCACCAGACACATCACCAATGGCAGAAGGGCAGTGGGCAGATATATATTGGGGACTTCTCGAACTCGAAAACAGGCAAAACAACGGCATACAGTCTTTATACAATCAATGGCGACCCTGGGTTCAGATGTTGCATCCCTATGCTCCTCCTGCAGATCCCCTTCATGTTACTTTATATTATGATAGAGATGATAATGAAATTTATCAGCATGCATTCTATCAGCACTTGGAAGGGACTCAATGGGATATTTCTTCCAGTTGCATTCTGCTTGGAAACGAAGGTGTGGCAGGTATTGTTGAATTAACTGCAGAACAGTTGGAATGGTATGAGATGTCTGAAGAAGCTATACCTCATGTCACGTTGCATGCTGAACATCAGGCCAAGGATCTGGGACCTATGTCCAAACGCTTGATGGGGTTAACGGACTGGGTGTGGACTCAGTTACCCAGTTTACAATATTCACCATCGGAGGAAGCCTATCGAATTATGTACAGGACAACTGACAAGGTACTGCTGGAACATAGGCAGATTGAACGGTTTCATGGTAGGGAAAAAACAGACCATCCACAGGCTGCGGCGATGCTTGACTCTCTACCAGATACCTTGTGGTCAGCTAGTTCAACGGACGTTGGGTACTGCAAACATGTCACATCGATCACATTTGATTTAATAGACCACACTCCGATTTGGCAGAGACAATATTCACACAAACCAGAGGCTGAAGCCGGCATTGCCGACACAATCAAAGGATTGTTAGCAGCAGGGGTGCTAGAACCCTCCCAGTCAGCTTGGAACACTCCTATCTTACCTGTAGAGAAGCAGAATACAGGCAGATATAGGATGGCACATGATCTTCGACGGATTAATAGTGCCGTTTCTACTCCAACAGTTCCAGTTCCAAACCCCTACACTGCAATGTCTGTGCTGACCCCTGACCATAAATGGTTCTCGTGCATTGATCTCGCCAACGCGTTCTTTGGTTTGCCCTTAGCTGATCATTTGAGGGACATTTTTTCATTTACCTATAAAGGCCAACAATTACGTTATACAAGGGTCCCTCAAGGGTTTATTTTGTCACCTGGGGTGTTTAATCAGGTACTGAAACAGCAGCTGAAGGATCTGACGCTCCCAAAGGGGGTGGTATTGATCCAGTATGTGGATGACATTCTTTTGGCAGCACCCGACCATGTTTCTTGTTTGGAAGCCACAAAGTCGTTGCTGTTTCACCTGTATAGTGTCGGTTTTAAAGTTTCACGGGTTAAATTGCAATGCTGCAGACAAACGGTGTCTTTTCTGGGTAGAGTTATTTCTGCTAAGGGAACAGGTGTGTCTCCGTCCCATAGATCCTCCATTCTGCATCATACCAAACCAGTCACTGTAAAAGACATGCTCTCATTTCTTGGGTTGGCAGGATACAGTAGACAATTTGTTGCATTATATGGGAAGCTCACTTTCCCTCTGAGGGCCATAGTAAATGAGCAAGGTATGAGAAATTTGTCAGCCCATTTGCAGTGGACTACGGAGGCAGACGAAAGTTTCATATCTCTTAAACAGGCTTTAACGCGGGCTGCTGATTTAGCGGTCCCAGATTACAAAGAGCCATTTTTCCTCGATATTTCTGAAAAATTACACATAATAAATGGTGTTCTTTTTCAGAAAAAAGGGGGAGGCCGGCAGGTGCTGATGTACGTAAGTGTTACTCTTGACCCAGTGGAGGACAGACACCCGCCATGTACAAGACATGCAGCAGGGGTAGCAAAAATTTTCCAAAAGGTAGCACATATAGTCATGGGCCATTCATTAACAGTACTGACGACACAGTATAGTGGCCTATGTGAACTCAACAGCCTTTACAATGACGTCATTGCGGCAAACTAGGTTAGAGAAAATCTTGAATGCACCACATATAATTTTTACACATGAAGGAATTAACATGGCTGATAATATGGGAGAAGGAGAGCCACACATCTGTGAGGAAAGGGTACAGAGAGATACTAAAGTTAGGGCAGATTTACAGGCAATTCCATTAGTAGACCCAGAAGAAGTGCTGTTCACAGATGGTTGCTGTTACAGACATCCAACTGAAGGACTTAAAGCAGCCTATGCAGTGGTGCGACAGACAAGTGAGGGATTTGAGGAAGTGTTGACAGGAAAAGTGGAAAGAATGAATCGGTCCATAAAAGGAAAAATAGGAAAAGTGTGTGCACAAACAAAGTTAAGCTGGGTGGATGCCCTACCCTTAGCTTTAATGTCCATTAGAAGCTCAGTAAACTCTATCACAGGGTTCACCCCGTATGAGCTGACAACAGGGCAGCAGTTCCCGGGACCAGGAGCTGGAATACAGATGTTAGAGGGAGGAGGAGCCTCTTTAAGGTACAAACCTTACTATGACCAACTAACAGCTTTGGTGTCAGCTTTCTCCAAACAGGTTGGACCGGAAAAGGGGGAACTACAGAGCCAGGTGCCATCTACGACAGACTGGGTCCTGCTGAAGGTGATCAAACGGAAGTGGTCGGAGCCGAGGTGGACAGGACCTTATAAGGTGGTGGAGAGGACATCTCATGCGGTCAGACTACAGGGGAAAATAGAAAGCTGGTACCATTGGAGCCAGTGTGCAGCCACGGAACCGCCAACAAGAACTTTAGAACAAATAAGAACAGAAAACGAGTAGAAGGGTCCTAAATGTTTAATGTTTGTACGAAGAAGGTTTTGGAAAAAGGGGGAGTGTGCTCTATGTTTGGAGATCAATGTTGTACGTTCATCCCCAACAATATGGCACCTGATGGTTCGGTCACTAGAGCCTTGGAAGGGCTAAGAATTTTGTCTGAAGAAATGCATGAACACTTGGGTATTTACAATCCTCTAGGAGGACTGTTTGATTCATGGTTTGGGAAATGGAAGGGATTAATTGCCTCTGTGTTTATGTCCCTCGGGGGTATGATTATTGTGTTAGTGTTGTGCGGATGTTGTTGTATTCCCTGTATTAGATCTTTGTTAAACAGGGTAATTATTACAGCAATTGAAGGGAAGGCTCCCCCGTCTAACCAGATGTCACTGATGGAAACGGAAACCATGGCTTTAGCAAGGAGGGAGGACTATGTATCAGAGAGCGAATATGATATATAGAACTGGTTGGTTGGTCTCATTTTCATGAGACCAAAAGGGGGACTTGTAAATATATTTCTTACTTTAAAAACGGAAGGCTGGCTGTGACTCTGGATGGATTCAGTATTTAAAACTGTGGTGACTCTGTAAATCAAGCAGGGGGCGTGGCCACGTGACGTTCCCATTTTGAACTCGGAAGAGTGCGGGGCGTGGCTACGTGACGTCCCCGTCTCGCACCCGGAAGAGTGCGGACTGGTCACGTGACGTCCCGTCTCGCACCCGGAAGAGTGCGGACTGGTCACGTGACGTCCCGTCTCGCACCCGGAAAGTGCGGACTGGTCACGTGATGTCCCGTTTCGCGCCCCGGAAAAGTGCGGACGATCACGTGACGTCCCGTTTCGCGCCTCGGAAGTGGGTCAAGGAGGCCACGTGATGCCCCATTTCGCGGGCAAAAGAAGGTCACGTGGGGTCGGACAGCTAGGAATGTAAGAAGGTGGGGAAAGGAGTCAGACTAACACCCAATCAGAAGATAATTCTACCTCAGTGTTTATATGACGTTTTTTATTGTATAAAAGACTGGGGCAGGGACAAAACGAGGTCTTTCCTTTTTGAACTGGCATACTTTTATAGTTTGTCAGGGACAAAGGGGTTTAGACCCAGAGCTCTGAATGCTTTGTTCACTTACTGTGTAAAATAAATTAAGAGTGTGAGACCGAATATCTTCTCCTATTGCTTCATTTAAAAGAACACGCAGGACTTGGCTCACACATAGAAGAAAGTAAGTTTGTAGATTGAGCCAAAGTCCAACACTGTTTACGTTGTATAATTTGAACAATGTATGGCTGCAGACGTCATTGCACAATTTGCAGCTGTTAAGGCTGCAGGTTTCATGGTGCAGTTTGCATTTTATAATGTTGACAGTCTGCATTATGCACCTGACGACTAGAGGAAGAATGCCTCATCTTCCGCCTTGAGACCCTCCAACCACACGGCATCAATGTTGACTTCACCAGGTTCCTTATCTCCTCTCCTTCCACCTCATTCCGGATCCAATCCTCCAACTCAGCACCGCTCTCTTGAACTGTCCTACCTGTCCATCTTCCTTCCCACCTATGTGCTCCACCCTCCACTCCAATCTATCACTATTTGCCCCCACCTGAATTTACCTATCGCTTTCCTAGCTACCTCCTCCCCCCCCCCCCCCTTCTATTTAGGATTGGATCCGGAATGAGGTGGAAGGAGAGGAGATAAGGAACCTGGTGAAGTCGACATTGATGCCGTGTGGTTGGAGGGTCTCAAGGCGGAAGATGAGGCATTCTTCCTCTAGTCATCAGGTGCATAATGCAGACTGTCAACATTATAAAATGCAAACTGCACCATGAAACCAGCACCCTTGCCCCACAGCCCCACATTCACGATGAAGGGCTTATGCCGGAAACATCAACTCTCCTCCTCAGATGCTGCCTGACTGGCTGTGCTTTTCCGGCACCACACTTTTTGACTGCTGTTACTATTGTGCAGTTTGTGATACATGTGTCAGGATTCCTGTAAATATGTTTGCACCTTGCATTTTGTAGCTGGCAGCGTGTAAGGTTGTAAATTGCACATTTCAATTTGCAGCGGTTTGCACTTTGCAGATTGCAGCACGTAAGGCCGCAGCTTTTAGTATCCGTTTTGCAGTCCGTAGGGTTGCACAAGCAATTTCTAGTGTGTAGGACAATAGACTTAATTGCGCATTTATCAGTGGTATCCAAAGCTACAAACTTCATTGAGTTGCTTGCTGTGTGTAAAAGTTGCAGGTTTCAATATGCAGAGGTTTTATCACCTAGTTTGCATTATGCAGGTTGCACATCATTCAGCGTTTGCAAGGACTGCAGGTTGCATAGTGAGGTTTCCAACATCTCAGGTTTCAACCTATATTATGCGGTTTGCAGCTTGCAATCCCAGATTTGCTTTATGTAAGGCTGAAAGTTGCATTGTGCAATCTGCAGCATGAAAAGTGACAATCTGCATTGTGAGGATGTAGGATGCATTATGCAGTTGGCAACATGTAAAGCTGTACACTGCATTATCCAGTTTGCAGCATGTAAGGTGCAGGTTTCATTTTCCTCTTTGCAACATGTAAATCGTAGGTTGCATTATGTATTTTGTAGCATGGAAAGCTGCAGGTGCATTGTTCAACTTAGAGCGAGGTTGCAGTTTACATTATGCAGTTTGCAATATTTAGAGCTGCAGTTTGCACTACGAGTCTGCATTGTGCCATATGCAGACCTATGAAAACTGCACAATCTGCAGTTTGCAATGTACAGCCTGCATCGTGAAGTTGACAGAGTGCAGTTTGCAATGTGCCAAGCTGTAGTTGTTGCTGTCGCCAATGTGTTAATCGCAGCTCGAGCCTGTTGCTCTCTCCCAGGATGCTTCACTCCTCAGTAATGGCGGCTCCCGTCGCGCTGCACAGGCTGGTGGCGTCGGTACTGAAACCTTTCGCTGCCGGTTTGACAAGGATGAAATTGGGGCTCCGGAGGCGGGAGAGGAGGTGAGGTTTTGACGAGGCTGACTGTGTCGTTTCCCGGCGGTGTGTGTTTTAGGGTCGGGGGAACAGTCGGGCCCGGCCTCTGCCCAGAGCCAGACACCGACCTGTGCCCAGCAGCAGCAACAACAACAACATTGTCATCACCATCAGTTACTGTAAACCGCCTGTTCCTCTGTGCAACAACTTCCCAGCTCCCTCCCTGCCACCGTGGGAACTGCCGTTCAACTTCAGTCCTTTCACAACACTGAAATCTTTCTGTTCCCTCATTGCACCGACAACTTTTGTCAGTAACCACACACAAAAGCGCTTACCGGAAATTCCATCTTTTGCACAACCCAACACGAGAAACACTTCAAAAACAATAGTCACTGGGTTTCCTATAAATGTGTTGGGAATAAAGGAGCTTTTCTCATAACAAAGTGACAATAATTTCACATCTATCTAAAAGAAAATAATGTTCAAGTAGTGATTTCAGACTTTTAGCTAATTGGACAAATAAGTAGATGGACCTGTGCATGGTTACTTGTAATTTTATACTGTACATACAAAAAAAATTGCTGGAGAAATATACCAGGTCTAGCAGCAGCAATGAAGAGAAAATAGAGTTAATGTTTTGAGTTCACTGTTCTTCAGAACACAATTTAATACAGTTTTGAAAGAATTGTTAGTCTAATCTTTCTCATGGTTTGGAAAATGTAATTTTATGTACTGCTTTGAAATTTTGAATGTAAAGTACACGCAAACAGATGTGTCCCTATGAAGATAATCTCGTATTCCATTCTCCCTTGTATAATTTTGCATTTAAAATTGTAGATCTGTTCCTTTAAAATTATGACTTTGTGATATATTTTAAATTGTATCATAAATTCATAAGAATGTGAGAAATAGAAACAGGTGTAGTCCAGTCAGCTCTGCTCTGCCATTCTCGTGATTTGGAAAATGTAATTATGACTGATCTTCTGCTTCAGCACCATGTGCTGCATATCTCCTTGTTTTTAAGTTGTAACAATCACTCAATCCAATAATGAACATAATGACTGAACCTCCACAGCCCTCTGAATTCTAAAGAGTCACCACCCTCCTAATGAAGAATTTCCTCCTGATCACAGTCCTAAGTTACCTGTCCCTTATTTTTTTAGATTAGATTACTTAGATTACTTACAGTGTGGAAACAGGCCCTTCGGCCCAACAAGTCCACACCGACCCGCCGAAGCGCAACCCACCCATACCCCTACATTTACCCCTTTAACCTAACACTACGGGCAATTTAGCATGGCCAATTCACCTGACCCGCACATCTTTGGACTGTGGGAGGAAACCGGAGCACCCGGAGGAAACCCACGCAGACACGGGGAGAATGTGCAAACTCCACACAGTCAGTCGCCTGAGTCGGGAATTGAACCCGGGTCTACAGGCGCTGTGAGGCAGCAGTGCTAACCACTGGGACTGTATCCCCTGATTCTCAATTCCCAGTCAAGAGAAACATTCTTTCTGTTTGTACCCTATGATCTCTGCCAGAATTTTGTGTGTAATAATAGCAATACCATCCCTGATCAAGTCGATTAGAAAATATATCCTGAGGAATTAGGGCTTTTGTGGTGGTGTGATGGTGTCAGTATCTCTGAGCCAGAAGGCCCAGGTCCAAGTCCTACCTGCTGCTTAATGTCTCTGAACAGTTGCAGTAGATGATATCTGACTTGAGCAAAATGGGTCTTGTGGTACAGTGATAGTTGTTTTTTTTATCTCTGAGCCAGAAGGCTCGGTTTGCAATCCTATCTGCTCCAAAAGTGTGTAATAACATCCCTGAACAGGTTGATTGGAAAAATGTTCTGAGGGTTGGTGAGGCATTTTCTGGAGTACTGTGTGCAGTTCTGGTTGTCCTGCTGTAGGAAAGATATTATAAAATGGGAGAGGGTTCA
This sequence comes from Chiloscyllium plagiosum, assembly GCF_037043375.1. Taxonomy (NCBI): domain Eukaryota; kingdom Metazoa; phylum Chordata; class Chondrichthyes; order Orectolobiformes; family Hemiscylliidae; genus Chiloscyllium; species Chiloscyllium plagiosum. Next base: position 46,290,652 of record NW_028270163.1, on the reverse strand, counting down.
GAAGGTTTACCAGGATGTTGCTGGGAATGAAGGGTTTAAGTTATAAAAATAGGCTGGATAGTCAGGGCTTTTTTCACTGGAGCATAGGAGGTTGAGGATGACCTGATAAAGGTTTATCAACTTATGAGGGGCATGGAGCGGGTATTTTCCTCGGGTGGAGGAGTTCAAACTCTGGGAACACATTTTTAAGGTGAGAGGAGATAGTTTTATAAAAGGCATGAGGAGCAACATTTTTACACAGTGGTTTGTGTCTGGAATGAACTGCCAGAGGAAATGTTGGTGCAGGTACAGGTAGTGTTTAAGAGGCGTTTGGATAAGTACATGAATAGGAAAGATTTGGAGGGATATGGGCCAAACACAGGTAGATAGGACTAGTTTAGTTTGGGAACATAGTCGGCATGGGCTAGTTAGATCGAAGGGTTTCTTTCCATGCTGTATGTATAAATTAGGGTTCTTGAGGTGCAATGGTAGTGTCCAAACCTCTGCACCAGGAGTCCCGGTTCAAGTCCCACCGAGTTTATATGTATGTCATAACATCAGAGCACGTTGAAGTAAACAAAATCCTGAGGAATTCTTGCAGTGACATCCTAGTGTTGAGAAGACTGACCTTCTGCAACTAGTCATGTTTATTTGTGCTCTTTTGTCCCTGATTCCCTTTGACTCTCATTTTGCTAGGGTTCCTTGATGCCACACTCTTCAAATATGGCCTTGATGTCAAGGGCAGTCATTCTTGCCTCACCAATGCTGTCTTGTTACATGTTTGAACTCAAGGCTATAATGAGGTAAGGAGCTAAGTGGCCCTGATAGAACCCAAGTTGAGTAGATGAATATTGACTGTGAGTAGATTATTGCTAGGCAAATGCTGCTTGTAGCGTTACTGATCACCTTTTCAATGATTGTACTCATGTTTAAGAATAGTCTGATGGAGGATGGTGGTAACTGTCAGCATTACATCTGCCATTTTTATCTGTACAGGGATATTACGACACTGCGGTGAACCCCACTTAATTAAACTAAACACCCAGAAAAGCCCACCTCTCCTCCTAATCTGTCAAACCATGAGTGATAGAGAATCCCAAGTTCAACTATTTCACGAAAATAATATCAATTTATTCTTTAACTCTAAAAGTGAACATTAAACAACAACAATTCACAACTCTTAGCCCCTTCCCTTTCTCTTAACTGCTTATTATCTGCCACCAACTCTATGACAATATACTGTTCAATAAATTGCATCAACTCATTTTCAAAACCATACAGCAGCTGTCATCGTCGGTGTCAGTCGTCTTCCGGTTGAAGATCTCCCTGGGTTGTTGTCTTTCATTTACTGCGATTATTTTTCATGTGAAAAGGTACCTTTTGATAGACAGTGTTTCGATGTCAGTTACTCTATCTGCCTTTCAAACTGCCTGCATTTTTTATCCCCCCCAACATCGAATCATCTCATTGGTTTGAGGTTGGAACTCAATTGATTTTAGTATCCTGAGGAATAATTTAAACTGGTTAAGTTCAAATTGTTGTCAAAACAGCAACCAACTTAGGTATCCATTTCACAGCCAATTGTTACATATTTTCAATTTTTAGTACACTCTGGGACTGCTAGCTAGTCATATGACAGTGCTTGAAAGCTCTCAGTGCAAAACAGCATTCACACTCTCTTAAAGGTACAGAACACACCTTCAACTTCATAACAGGGAAAACATGTTTCCACATTGTTGACTAGATTCTCTTATTGTAACTATAGTGGAATGGTTTGGTTAGGTTGCACCATGTTATGAAGTACAAGTCTTGAGTTTAATTGCTGCACTGTTGGTGCAATATTGGTAGAGCCCATGGTTCCTGTAGCATGCAGTGCTTTCTGTCAGTTCCTGATATCACGTGGAGTGAATCGAAGTGGTTGAAGACTGACATTGGTCATGTTGACACTGCAGGAAGGGGTTGGTGACGATTTGCCACGGCAGATTTGCCGCAGATGATTAGCTACTGCCAGCGTTTCTTCACTGGGGTTGTTTGACCTCTGGAGACTGATTGTTTTCCCTCCCACCTGTTCTTTCATTCTTCTCATTCCCCTCATTCCCCTTTACTTATACAACCACATACTACATATTGATTAAAAAAAGGTAAAATAAATATCATTTTATTGGTTTATATATAAAAATGAGTTACAAACTTTAACCAGAAAAAGGAAATATATTTTAAAAATCTTTATAATGGCAGTAAAATCTCACATTAATATTAAACAATGAAATTTTAGTTCATTTGATAGTTATGCGCTATTCCTCTAAGATATTCCAAACAGTCTCTTTCACCGTATTCAAGAACAATTGTTTGTATTCTATCGTCTGCGTCTCCTATCATTCCTTTTTCGTCGAATTATTTTCTTCATGCTGCTTGTCGTTGGGAAAGATGCTAGGACTGACTGAGGGACATCAGCTTCACATTCATTAATAAGAGCACTACAAGAACACAATAAGAATGTTCACATCGCCAAAACTTAATACTTGAATCACTCTTGGACAGTTTATCAAAAACATATATAAAACCATTGTGGTAAAACTTCTTGTTTTCACGTTTACTAATAATTGCTGTTTCCATTTTGAAGGTTTGAGGGTAAATGGAAAAAGAAATACAAGCTTAAAAAAACTCTCCTGTAACGAAAATAAGTTGTTACTGAAACAATGCAAACACTACCTTAACCAATATAACCACAGTTTTATATAGTTTAGATATGCTTGTTCTCTAACATTTTAAACTTATTTGCGGTGGCGAATTGTCTTCAGTGGCCAATGGGCGGTGGCTAAGCATCCTCGGTGGTCAAAGGGCAGTGGCTAATCGTCGTTGGCGAATCTGCTGCGGCGAATGTTCCCATCCCGGCAGGAGGATGCCAAGGCAGGTTGGCACTTCTGGCTGAAGATCACTGCGAATGATTCAGTATTATCTTCTGTACTAGTACTGGGCCTCCCTGTTAAGGATGGGGATATTTGTGGAGTTGTCTCCTTCTCCTGTGAGTTGTTTAGTTATTTCCAATACTCTTACCAACTCTTAGCTCCAGGTCATCTCTGCAGGAGTCCTTCAGGGTCGTGTCCTAAGCCCAACAACCTTCAGCTGCTTCATCAATGACCTGCCCTCTGTCATAAAGGTCAGAAGTGGGGATGTTTGCTGATGATTGCATAGTGTTAAGCACCATTCGCGACTCCTCAGATACTGAAGCAGTCCCTGCTCAAATGCAACAAGATCTGGACAATATCCAGGCTTGGCCCAACAAGTGGCAAGTAACATTCGCGCCATACAAATGCCAGACAATGATCATCTCCAATAAGAGAGACTCTAACCACTGTCCCTTGACATTCAATGGTATTACCATCACTGAATCCCCCTCTGTTAACATCTTGGGGTTACCATTGACCAGAAACACAACTGGACTCACCACATAAACACAGTGGCTACAAGAGCAGGTCAGAGACGAGGGATACTCTGGCGAGTAGCACATCTCTTGACACCCTAATGTCTATCCACCACCTTCAAGGCACAAGTCAGGAGTGTGATGGAATACTCCCCACTTGTCTGGATGGGTTCAACTCCAACAACACTCAAGAAGCTTGACACCATCCAAGACAAAACAACCCGCTTGATTGGCACCACATCAACAAACATTCAGTCCCTCCGCCACCGGCACTTAGTAGCAGCAGTGTGTACTATCTACAAGATGCACTGCAGAAAATCACCAAAGATCCTTAGACAGCACCTTCCAAACCCAACTAGAGGGACAAGGGCAGCAGGTACTTGGGAACACCACCACCTGCAGGTTCCCTTCCAAGCCATTCACCACCCTGACTTGGCAATATACCACCGTTCCTTCACAGTTGGGTCAAAATCCTGGAATTTTCTCCCTACCAGCATTATGGGTCAACCCAAGCAAGTGGACTGCAGCGATTCAAGAAGGCAGCTCACCACCACCTTCTTGAGGGCAAATAGGGATGGGCTCTCAATGCTGGCCAGCCAGCAAATGAATAAAAAAATGGATATGATAGGACTACAGAGCTTAAATCTAACCTGGCAGTTCGATAGGATTAATTAATGATTTCAGTGAAGGGACCCTAATGTGGCAGTGATCATGATATGATTGAATTTTACATTTTTTTAATGGAGAGGAGAGTGCATTCAAGATTAGTATTTGAAACTTAAATAAGGGTAATTATGACAGCATGAAAGCAAGCTAACTAAAATGAGTTGACAATTTAGATTGAGATTGTTCAACTTAGATGCAATGGCATAAGTATATAATTCAAGACAAAAAAAATTCCTGGGGTGACTGAAAAATTCCCAGTAGCAGACCTGGTTACTTTGAAAAGTTAAAGATATTATCAAACCATAAAAAAGCATGTAATTGTGCAGACAGGTAGTAGATCAAAAGATTGGACAGAACAGAAAAGCAAAGAATGATTGAAGAATTAATAAGGAGGGACAAAATTAGAGTAGGGGATTAATTTAGCTAGAAATATAAAAACAGATGGTAAGAGTTTGAATATATGTTTTAAAAAGTGTAAAGACAATGATCATTGACTCTATAGAAAGTGAGCCTGTGATCACAATGGAAAATTATGAGATGCCTACTAATTTATCCAGTATTTTGCATTGCCCTTCATGATAGAAGATATGAGTGAGATCCCAGAAATAGCTTTAAATTAGGAAATATAAGGGGAAGCTGAGGAAAATTGTAAGCACCAGGGAAGTGATGTTGGACAACTGGCTGGAGTTGTGGTCTGATAAGGCCCCAAGTCCTGATGAACTTCATCCTAGAATCTTAAAAGCAGTGGCTAGTAAGATAGTTAATGTCTTGGTGCTAAATTTCTAAAATAATTCGTAGAAGGAACTTTTAGGTTGGGAGACAGCAAATGTAGCTCATTTATTCAAAAAGGGAGGGTGCAGATAAAAAAAAACTACAACCAGTTGGCTTAACATCTATCATAGGGAAAGTGTTAAAGACCTTATAGCAGAGCACGTAGAAATATTCAAGGCAATCAGACACAAACAGCATGATTTTGCAAACGTAAGATCACATTTATCCAATTTATTGGAGTTTCTTAAAGAAGTAATGTGCTAGGAACTGGTGGATGTTCTGCACTTGGATTTCCAGAAGGCGTTTGATAAGGTGCCACATCAAACATGATTGTGAAAAGAAAGGCTCCTGGGTATCTTACGACATGGACAGGAGATTGGCTAATCAGAAACAATGAGTAGGCATAAATAAATCATTTGCTGATTGGTAAGATATCATGAATGATGTGCCACAGATATCAGTGCTGAGGCTTTGCATTTTTACAATTTATATAAATGACTTGGATAAAGGAACCCAGAACAGGCATGATTGGCTAAATGGCTTCTTCTGTACTGAATGGTTCTGAATGCTTGCTATATTTGGCTGATGTCAGAAATATAGGTAGAAAAATAAACTGTGTTGACGATATAATGAGGTTACAAAGGGATATTTTTCAGGAAGAATACAGAAGCATATTATCTAAACAGTGAGAGCTTGCAGAATTCTGAGATACGGAGGAGTATGAGTGTCCTGATACTCGAATCACAAAAGGATAGTATGCAGGGGAGTATGTAAGGGGAGTAATTAGGAAAGCTAATGGAATGTGATATATTAAAGTCGCCATTGTCCCAAAGACTATAAGACTATTCCTGTCATTCGAGAGCAACAATTAGTGGTGAGTTTGACCTGAGGGTCACCATGCCTCAGGTGAGGGGCAAGGTTGGGAAGGTGGGGCCTTCATGGTAACCTTAACCGGTGTTACCAGTACTGTTAGCATCACTCTGCATTGCAAACCAGCCATCCAGTCACCTGTACTAATTGCTCTCCTTGATGGAATGTGATATACCGGTTTGGGGAGTAGACAAAACCTTGGCATGTAATGTGGAGAAATATGAGCTCATGTATTTTAAGATTCAGAGAGATGTACAGCATGGAAATGGACTCTTCAGTCTAACTAATCCGTGCCGACCAGATATCCTAAATTAATCTAGTCACATTTACCAGCATTTAGCCCATATTTCTGTAAACCCTTACTACAGAGGAACTTCGATTATTTGAATGACATGGGCGGGGAGTATTTTGTTCGGATAATGGAATGTCGGATAGTCAAATGCTGGACAACACAGTTTATTCAAGCATTGGACCTTGCAATCGTGTTTGGATAATTCGAAATTCGGATGCTCGAATGCAAGATAATCAAGGTTCTTCTGTATTCATATATCCATCCAGATGCCTCTTAACATTGTATTGTACCAACCTCCATCACCACTTCTGGCTGTTCATTCTGTACAAGCATCACCCTTTGTGTGAAAAAGTTGCCCCTTAGGTCCCTTTTAAATCTTTCCCCTCTCACCTTAAACCTGTGCCCTCCAGTTTTGGGCTCCCATACCCTGGGGAAAAGACCTTGACTATTCACCCTATTCATGCCCCTCATGATTTTATAAACTTCAATGAGATCACCCCTCAGCCTCTGATACTCCAAGGAAAACCACCCCAGCCTATTCAACCTCTCCCTATAGCTCCAACCCTCCACCCTAGCAACCTTGTAAATCGTTTCTGAACACTTTCAAGTTTAACGACATCTTTCTAATAGAGGAGAGATGAGAATTGAATGTTGTGTTCCAAAAGTGACCTAATCAGGACAACGTGGTGGCTAACTGATTAGCACTGCTGCCTTGCAGCGCCAAGGATCCGGATTTGATTCCAGCCTCAAGCGACTGTCTGTGTGGAGTTTGCACGTTCTCCCCGTGTCTGTGTGGGTTTCCTACTACAATGCAGAGATGTGCAGGTTAGGTGAATTGGGCATGCTAAATCACCCATAGTGTTCAGGGATGTGTGGGTTAGGTACGTTGGTCAGGGGTAAGTGTAGAGTAATTGGGTTGGGGAATGGGTCTGGATGGGTTACTCTTCAGAGGGTCGGTGTGGACTTGTTGGGCTGAAGGGCCTGTTTCCACACTATAGGGATTCTGTGATTTCAACAAATGCCCTATGCACCCGTGACATGACCTCCCAACTCCTATACTTGATATACCTGACAAATAAAGGCAAGTGTATCAAATACCACCTTCACTATCCTGTCTACCTGCATCTCCATTTTCAAGGAACTATGAACCTGCACTCCAAGCTCTCTTTGTTAGCAACACTCCTTAGGATTTTACCGTTAACTGTATAAGTCCTGCCCTGATTTGCTGTACCAAGATGTAGCAGGTCACATTTATCTAGATTAAAATTCATCTGCTAGTTCTCGGCCCATTGGCCCATCTGATCAAGGTCCCATTGTCGCCTGAGGTAACCTTCTTCACTGTCCACTACATTTGAAGGAAGTAGAGGAACTAAATATTGTTTACGTGGAGAAGGTCTGCAGAAAGCCACCGCACAGAGGGATTTGGAAGGCCTCATCCATAAATCACAAGAAGTTAACATCTAAGTTCAGCGTGTAACAGGGAAAACAGATGGAATTTTGGACTTTATTTCAAAGGGAATCGAGGATAAAAGTATGAAGATTTTTCCAAAACTATATAAGGCACTGGTCAGAGCACAGGATGCCTTTTCCAAGGAAAGATATACTGGTATTGGAGACAGTCCAGAGAAGATTCATTGAGGATGATACCCTGGGTATGGAGGGGCTGTTTGATGAGACCCTGCTCCTCAGATGCTGCCTGAACTGCTGTGCTTTTCCAGCACCACTCTAATCCAGAATCTGGTTTCCAGCATCTGCAGTAATTGTTTTTACCTGCCTGAGATATTGAGAAGGTTGGGCCTGTAATGATTGGAACATTGAAGAGAGAACCTTGTTGAAACATACAAGATTTTTAGGGTGCTTAATAGTAATTGTGTGGAGGTGGTTTACTTTTGTGGGAGAATCTTGGACCAAGGGGCATAATTTCAGAATAAGGGGTTGCAAGTTAAAAAGACTGGAGAGTAGCGAATGTTGTGCCCCTGTTCAAAAAAGGGAATAGGGATAACCCCGGGAATTACAGGCCTGTTAGTCTTACTTCTGTGGTAGGCAAAGTAATGGAAAGGGTACTGAGGGATAGGATTTATGAGTATCTGGAAAGACACTGCTTGATTAGGGACAGCCAGCACGGATTTGTGAAGGGTAGGTCTTCGGTCGAAGGCAGAGAGTGGTGGTAGTTGGTAAGTATTCAGCCTAGAGCCCAGTTACAAGTGGAGTTCCGCAGGGATGAGTTCTGGGTCCTCTGCTGTTTGTAATTTTTATTAATGACTTAGATGAGGGAGTCGAAGGGTGGGTCTGTAAATTTGCAGATGATACGAATATAGGTGGAGTTGTGGACAGTGAGGAGGGCTGTTGTCGGCTGCAGAGGGACTTAGATATGATGCAGAGCTGGGCTGAGGAGTGGCAGATGGAGTTCAACCCTGCCAAGTGTGAGGTTGTCCATTTTGGAAGAACAAATAAGAATGCGGAATACAGGGTTAACGGTAGGGTTCTTAGTCAGGTGGAGGAACAGAGGGATCTTGGGGTCTATGTACATAGATCTTTGAAGGTTGCCACTCAGGTGGATAGAGCTTGTAAGAAGGCCTATGGAGTATTATCGTTCATTTGCAGAGGGATTGAATTCAAGAGTCGTGAAGTGATGTTGCAGCTGTACAGGACTTTAGTTAGGCCACAGTTGGAGTACTGTGTGCAGTTCTGGTCGCCTCACTTTAGGAAAGATGTGGAAGCTTTGGAGAGGGTGCAGAGAAGATTTACCAGGATGTTGCCTGGAATGGAGAGGAAGTCGTACGAGGAAAGTTTGAGAGTTCTCGGCCTTTTCTCGTTGGAACGGCGAAGGATGAGGGGTGACTTGATAGAGGTTTATAAGATGATCAGAGGAATAGATAGACAGTCAGAAACGTTTTCCCCGGGTACAACAGAGTGTTACAAGGGGACGTAAATTTAAGGTGAAGGGTGGAAGGTATAGGGGAGATGTCAGGGATGGGTTCTTTACCCAGAGAGTGGTGGGGGCATGGAATGCGCTGCCCGTGGGAGTGGTAGAGTCGGAATCATTGGCGACCTTTAAGCGGCATTTGGATAGGTACATGGATGGGCACTTAATCTAGGTTAGAAGTTCGGCACAACATCGTGGGCCGAAGGGCCTGTTCTGTGCTGTATTGTTCTATGTTCTATGTTCTAAGATGAGGAATTTTCTCTCTCAGAGTAATGAATCTGAGGAATTCTTTACTACAGAGCCTTGAGTACAGCAGTTGGGAGATCATGTTGCAGCTGTACAGGACATTGGTTAGGCCACCTTTGGAATATTGTGTGCAATTCTGGTCTCCCTCCTGTCAGAAGGATGTTGTGATACTTGAAAGGGTTCAGAAAAGATTTACAAGGATGTTGCCAGGGCTGGAGAATTTGAGCTGAAAATGTGTTGCTGGTCCAGCATCTGCAGTCCTCAGTTTCTCCTGGAGAATTTGAGCTATGGGGAGAGGCAGAACAAACGGGCTGTTTTCCCTGGAGAGTCGGAGGCTGAAGGGTGACCTTATAGAGGTTTATAAAATCATGAGCATGGACAGGGTAGATAAACAAGGTCTTTTCCCTGGGGTCGGGGAGTCCAGAACTAGAGGGCATAGGTTTAGGGTGAGTGGGGAAAAATATAAGAGAGACCTAAAGGGCAACTTTTTCCATGCAGAGGGTGGTGTTTGTATGGAATGAGCTGCCAGAGGAAGTGGTGGAGGCTGATACAATTGCAACATTTAAAAGGCATCTGGATGGGTATATGAATAGGAAAGATTTAGAGGGATATGGGCTAAGTGGTCAGCATGGACAAGTTGAACTGAAGGGTCTGTTTCTGTGCTGTACGTCTCTATGACTGTAATCACTTAAATAAAAATACAACTTTGGCTTAAATAATACTTACTGGCAGAGAGCTTACTCACTCGCACCCTCAACTGACTATTGGGACATTGCAGAGATTGCGATAATATAGTAAACTTCTAATATTTGAGGTACATAGTTTTGCCGGTTCATCGAGGGCGCTGGTTAAAACAAGTTTCCTATATAAGATCCTGAGGGAGTCAGGGGAGGGTGTTCCCTCTTGTGAGAGAATCTAGCACCAGGGGATGATGTTTCTCTCATTTTTCTTGCTGCTGCACGAACATCCTTGATCGTGCTGCTTGGAGAGAATATTGCTTGGGATCAGTGTTTAAAAATTAGGCGAGGTGTGTCCGTTTAAGACAGAGGTGACAAGTTTTCTGAGTGTCAGAACTCTTGGAACTTTCTTTCTCAAAAGGTGGTGGTAGCAGAAACTTTTAATATTTTTAATGCAGAGGTAGGCAAATTCTTCATAAGAGGGTGAAAGTTCACTGGGCGTACGTGGGATTGTGGATTTGAGGTTACAAGCAGGTCAGCTATGACCTTATGAAATGGCACAGAGCAGGCTCATGGGGCTTCTGGCGTACACTTGCTCTTAAATTGTGTGTTTGTGTTTCCTGCACTGGGTGAGGTTTGCAGGATCCTCCCTTAGCAGCTTGCCCATAAAAAACATGAAGAAAGGCTGGTAGGTAGTTTTTTTTTGTTTAATCAGCGTCGGAAAAATGAGTTCAGACACTAATCAGAAGAGGGCCATTGAAAATGTAAATTACTATTCAAAGAAAGATTACACTCAGCAGCTGCTTGGGTTTAATGACATGGCTCCATCTAGTGACAGATGTTTGCCAATGCAGAGAGCAGCTGAAGAGTCAGTGAAGGGAGCATGAGAGCTGGAGCGAGAGTAATAAAGGAGCAGAAAGTGAGGACTGCAGATGCTGGAGACCAGAGTTGAAAAGTGTGGTGCTGGAAAAGCGCAGCAGGCCAGGCAGCATCCGAGGAGCAGGAGAATCCTGAAGAAGGGCTTATGCCCGAAACATCGATTCTTCTGCTCCTCAGATGCTGTCTGGCCTGCTGCGCTTTTCCAGCACACACTTTTCAAAACGAGAGTAATAAAGAACTAGATAGAGTCATACAGCATGGAAACAGACTCTTCAGTCCAACTTATCCATGTTGACCAAGTATCCTAAATTGAACTACTCCTATTTTCCTACATTTGGCCCATATTCCTTTAAACCTTTCCTATCCATGTACTAGGCCAAATGTCTTTTCGATGCTGTAATTGTACCCATCTCTACCACCTCCTCTGGCAGCTCGTTCCATACATGCATCATCTTCTTTGTGAAAGAGTTTTCCCTCAGGTCATTTTTAAACCCTTCCCCTCTCACCTTAAACCTATGCCCTCTAGTTTTGGATCTACTCCACACTAGGAAAAAAGCCTTAGCTATTCACCCTATCCATGCCCCTCATGATTTTATAAACCTCAATAAGGTCACCCCTCAGTGTCCAATGCTTCAGGGAAGAAAGTCACATCTTATCCAGCCTTTCCCTCCAGAAAAAATATCTTCCAGTGCCAGCAACATCCTTGTAATTCTTTTCTGTGCGCTGTTTTGAGTTTAACAACATCTTTGCTATAGAAGGGGAACCAGAATCGTACACGGTATTTTAAAAGTGACCTTACCAGTGTCCTGTACAGCTGCAACATGACATACCAACTCTTGTACAGAACAGCCTTGATTATCTGAACTAGACGGATGGGGAGTATTTTGCTCAGATAACTGAGAGTTCGGCTATTGGACCATTGGATAATGGGTAGCGTTTTTACCGGACCCTGAGATCTTGTTCAGATAATCTGAAATTTGGGTAATTGATGTTTGGATAATTGAGGTTGTTCTGTACTCAGTATTCTGACCAATGAAGGCAAGTGTGCTAAATGCCTTCATTACCGTGTCTGCCTGTGACTCCACTTCCAAGGAACTATGCATCCTGCCCGCCTAGGTCTCTTCCTTCGGCAATGCTCCCCAGGGCCCTACCATGAACTGTATAAGTTCCACCCTGGTGTGACATCTTGAACCTATGCCCTTTAGTTTTGAACTCCCCTGCCTGGTTAAGACATTGGCTATTCACCTTATCTGTGACACTTGTGATTTTATAAACATCTATATTTATTAGATGTTTATAGCCTCCGACACTCTGGGTGGAAAAAAGTCTGAGCCTCTCCTTATAATTCAAACTCTCCAGTCCAAGCAGCATCTTGTTAATCTTTTCTGCACCCTTTCCAGTGTAACAATAACTTTCCTGTAGCAGGGCAACCTCCAGAATTGTACGCAGTATTCTAAAAGTGGCCTAATCAATGTCCTGTACAACCACAACATAATTTCCCAAGTCCTATCAGTGCTCTGACCAATGAAGGCAAGCATGCCAAATGCTGCCTTCATCACCCTGTCTACCTGCTATGCCACTTTCGAAGAACTGTGTACCTGCACCCTCAGTCCCTCTTCGACAACACTCCCCAGGGCATTACCATTAACTGCGTAGGTCCTGCCCTGGTTTGTCTTCCCAAAATGCAGCACCTCTCAGTTATCCAAATTAAACTCCCATCTGCCACTTCACAGCCCGTTGCCCACTGATCAAGATTTTGTTGAAATCTTAGATACCTTATTTCACTGTTCACTGTATCACCAATTTTGATACCCTCCACAAATTTATTGATCATGCCTCCTACATTCTCATCCAAATCATTTGTATAAATGGCAAACAACGGTGGACCCAGCACCGATCCAGTCTGAATAACAGCCCTCTGTCACCACCCTCTGAGTCCTACTGTTAAGCCAGTTTTTTATCCAGTTGTTAAGTGAGTCAATGTTACGCTGTTTCTTTACTCTTCTCACATCCTGTCAATTGCATTTACACTTTCTTGATATTCCTTGCGTTGAATTTCTTGTATTTATTAATGACTTTATTACATCTTTATAAAAACTGATAACTTGTAACTTCAACTTGTAACAGCAAATTCACAGTTTAACATATAATGGTTAAGATTTAATTTAAATGTTTTACTGTACAAAGCAAGTAAAAGCACCACTAGCTAATCATTGTTTTGTTGGCAATATATATTTTAAATTTAACTTTTTAACACAACTGAGAAAAAAGCATTTTTATGTTTCACTCTCTTTTAAGTAGACAGTCAGTTCTCCTAGAGCCATTTCTTCATGTTGAGAATTTTTCTGGAGGTTCCCTCGCATAAGCTGGGTGAATTTTAATGCTTCAAATTTAGTTATTTTTCAATTCAAGCACAAGCTTCCTGCCTGCACATCTGCGTTATAACCACAGAGACTTTTCGTTTCTAGTTGTGCTCTGTCTTTCTCGGATCCTAGTTGTCTAACTTTTTCGTGATATTTTAGCAAACCTGATCTGACCATGGGTTTTTCTTAACCTCTCAAAACACGTTATGAATCACATACATAACCATTTACAACCTGATATTCTTATCACTTTCCTGGGACTTTGGAAATACTGGAAGTCGAGCCACTGTCGATGTATTGCTGATGTATTGTCACCAGCTGTGAACACCTTTTGCATTCTTTTGAGCAGAGCAATCTGAGTCTCCCTTTAATCTAATAGCTATGTCACTCACACCTGTTGTCAGGCAGACTTTGGAACAGGTGACATGACATCCTTCATTTTACCCTTATTTTATAGATGTATACATTTATAGACACACTCTCAGAACATAAACTTATAAACCTTATAACCATATAATCATTTCTTACAGCATAGAAAAAGGCTTGTGTCCTATCTTATATTGATATTTGTGTAAGGAACAAGTTTAACAATGAAATCAGAACAATCAGCCCACAGTCTGAGTATTAGCATCCTTTGGATTTCTAATTAATTATCTACTTTGAACTGTTATAATTCATGTATTATTATAAAGCATAACAAAATAAATTTATGTGGGGGCTCGTGCACGGTGTGCTGCTGCCTAGTCTCCTGAATGAAGAGCAGACTTCACAGAAAACTCCCAGCCCCAGGGGAAATCAGTTAACTGAATAATCTATCCAAACGAAATAGTGTCCGCCCATCTCATTTGGATAATATAGGTTCCTCTGTAATTGCAGATTCCTCGCTGCTCTAATGTCAGGTAAACAACTATTGATCTTTTCCTCTTGTTACATCTTAAAAGACAACTATGTCTGAAAAATTCATTTTAACTTGAGGTGAAATAGGTGTTCTGGTGGGGTGGGGCGAATGTTCACACTAAACATTCCTTCTCCGAGATCTTGTGACAGTGGGAGAGAAGCCCAACTAAACTTATCAAAATATTAAGTGACAGTTTTTATGTCTTTCCACAGTAATTCTCAGTAAAGAAACAGCAGTTTTACCAAACACATGAGTAGCAAGAAATAGTCAAGACATATTCTCCTGGGCAGCGAAGCAACAAAGCTGCTGTTGTGAGAGAAGGGTAAACTTGTGTTAATGATGTAGGATGTTCCAAAGAGTTGGTTTTCTATTTGAAAGAAAGGGGACAAAAGCAACAGAATTTTGGAGGTGAAAGGAACAGGAGTTGCTGAGGTGAGATTTGCTGATGGAAGTCAATTTGTAAGACTGAGACTCAGCAGAATCATTTCCTTTAGTAAGGTGTTGCTTGTTATATAAATGTTTCATCTATGTTGGTTTTAGTTTTTGTTACATTAAAAGTATTAAAAAGTGAAATTTTATCCTTCAGTAATATCCTTTGACCACTTACAGATTTATCTCTTAAAAAGTTACGGGCCTGTAAAAGCATTATAGTGCATTAATTCCCAGAAAGAAGTGGTTGGAGTGGAATGCAAGCTTACAGAGCATCCAGCGGTTTGGTTGGAATGTGTAATGTTCACACTGCAAATTATTAAAAGACTTACGTGGGAGCTGAAGTGTGGAAATGTTACTTGTCTGTTTTTTTTGAGAGGTATGTGAGTTGTCACAGCCAAAATTTGTATTTCTTTTTACAGCTCTTGATCAGTAAATTAGTATGTAAAAGGAATGTGATTTTTTTATTCATAAATATTGAGATTTGATACCTGTTGCATAGCCCATATCTGCTGTCTGTCCCTCAGTACAACCAGAGGGACCCTTCTGGCGAGCCACAGTGCATTTGAAACGTGTGTTATACTGAAAAAAGATTACATTTTGGAAAGGCTGCACTTGCTGATATCAAGGAACATGTGCATTAGCAGCAATATATCTCAGCTATTGTATCAACTAGGTTCAAATTAGTGATTCAGTTTCCAGGAAAAAGTACATTGGGCCACAGAAATCAACTGTTAAACGTCCTAAGAACTTTTTAATTTGAAAGATAGGCTTAATATTGTTGGCATGTGTACACAAGCAGTCAGTAAGAATTGATTGTTTGAAAATGTCAGGAGCAACACTTAACTAGAAAGTTAGGTTACATATTATGGCTGTGTACTAATAAATGCAGATAGAGTCGCTGATTTCCAGCAATTGAATAATGATTTGCTTGGGTGTGACGATCTAGACAAGGTGAACTTGGTCAACTGCCCTCCCTGATCCACGTTAGAGTCATAGAGATGTACAGCACGGAAACAGACCCTTCGGTTCAACCCATCCATGCCGACCAGATATCCCAACCCAATCTAGTCCCACCTGCTAGCTCCCGGCCCATATTCCTCCTAACCCTTCCTATTCAAATACCCATCCAGATGCCTTTTAAATGTTGCAATTGTACTAGCCTTCACTACTTCCTCAGTTCATTCCATACAAGTACCATCCTCTGCATGAAAAAGTTCCCCATAGGTCTCTTTTATTATCTTTCCCCTCTAACCCTAAACCTATGCCCTCCTCTTTTGGACTCCCCAACCCCAGGGAAAAGACTTTGTTTATTTACCCTATCCAGGCCCCTCATGATTTTATAAACTTCTGTAAGGCCATCCCTCAGCCTCTGACGTCTGAGGGAAAACAGCCCCAGCCTATTCAGCCTCTTCCTATTGCTCAAACCCTCCAACCTTCTCTACTATCTCAACTACTTTCAACTATCCTGTTGCTATATTTTTAATTGAGAACTTTTTTGTGCCTAGGTCATCGTACTTGCTGTTGGCTCCATTACTGTGTCAGGCCAAACCACAGGCTGAAGTGCCATCTCCTCCTTGCAGTGCATATGCACACAATATTCAGCGATTCCAGTGGATTGGGGAGTTTGTTCCAGCTTTTGGAATTTCAGGCAGTCAGGTGAAGGTGCTAAGTTCCCCCTCAGAGTTCTATGAAACAATGAAGGTAAGTTAATGTGCAAAATGGATTACCATCAGAGCATGTGAGCAATGTCATCTTGTGTATGGCATATTTCTAAATTTGATTGCAAAAGGCTCAGAACATTCTGGTTTTTGGTGTTGGTCTTTTTGTATGCTCTTCATTTTTTATTCCTTCATCTACCTTGGAAAAATGTGTAATGCACCCGACCATTTCACATGCACTTGTACACATGTACATATGATGGTTTTCAGTTTTTAAAGAGTTAGTTGACTGTTAGAATTGCCACTTAAGTGGTTTGTGTTTTTTTTTAGTTCAGAGCATCAGAGCATACAACTTTGTATGGTATTTTTTGCATCTAAGTTGGATCTGCTGTAGCAGTGATTCACCAGAAGTTGCAGAGCAGTAGCAGCAAATTTTTTAAAGCTGCACATGCCAAGTTTTTGAGGAATTCAATGTAATAGTATAGGCATTCTCTTACTGTAATCTGGAGGCCTGGACTAATAATCCAGAGAATGATTTCAAATCTCAGTATACTAGGCAGAGAATTTATACTATCAGGCTGTAATATTCTCATCGAAAACACCATTTTCTTTCACGCATGCCATTTGGAGGACACTTGGTACCTGTTATATATACAATTCAGTTCCTCTCCAGTAGGGTTGACTGTTAGAATTAGCACTTCAGTGGATAGATCACCGAGCAGGTCTGTTATCATTTTCTCAGACCAATTATGGCAGAGCCTTGTCCTATATCTTGAGAATTATAAGTAAGATTAATTTAGTCCACAGATGTCCTTTGGAAGTTCTGCATAAAATTGCAGTTTTATTTTGTTGCTACCACCATCACATCACTACTGTAGAATTATCAGTAGAACCTGTAAGTGGAGTGCAATGTATTCTTTCATCTGCATGCTCTGAGATTCATTCCACATTGACTAAAGAGCTGAGAGCTTCCCACTGCTGTTGTTGGTGCTGAGGTGCATGCTAATGAGACAAAGTGGTGCAATGGTAGTGTCTGTGTGAAATGTTCTGTGTTTAAATACCACCTGCTGCAGAGGTGTCATAACATGCCTGAACAGTTAATTGAAAAATAACTTAAAAAATCTAAATTTCAATAGTGATTTGCAGTCTCACCGAAGGAAGAGAATAGATGACAGATGGGAATAATGTAAATGCCACGTCAGAAATTTTTTTGGAGGCTGATTTATAGGTTTAAGATGTGCAATCATAGAAACTTCACTCTCCATCCAGTAAATTCTGTATCAAACATTGAATTAAAAAACAAGTTATGGAAATTTTTTATTTGCAGATTGACAGCATACAATTGACACATTGCAAAAGATACAAGTAAGTTTATTATCTTTGGAATTGTTGGAGAAATTTGTTTAGAAGGTTTAGATAAATTTCTTTAATTCTTAGGTGTACTAAATCTGCAAAATTAATTAACCAAAAAATTACATTAAAAACTATATTCATATATATTCATAATTATATAATTGTGTACCTCCAATTTAATGTCATTAAAAAATGATTTATAATAAGAACAAAGATTAGAATGAGAGGTTGCCCACTTTGTCGTCACCTTGATGCATGTATAGGTAGTGGATTATAGTCTACACTCATGGCGATTAAAACTTTCAATATCTCGTGTTCATTTTGACTTAATTGTTGGTATACAGCAATATAACTTTCATAAGTTTACATTATTGTTAACTGAATTGAAATAATGTTCTGTATTGATTTATATAAATAGGAACATATCAAAATGGCTAAGAAGAGAATCGTTATGGCTTCTTTATACCTTGGGACAGGACCTTTGGAGCAGGAGCTGGTGGGTAACATACTGGAGGACCCCAGAAGTTAATTATTGAATGGTATTGTATTTTGTGCATTTTATTGGAATTAAACAATAATTACACCATATGATGTAAGAACAGAAGTAGGTTATTTGGCACATTGAAACTGATCACCATTCAGTGAGATCGTGGATTCCCTTTCCCTACCTTTTCTCCATAATGCTTCTTTCTCATATTGATTAAAATTCTGTCTATCTCAGCCTTGAATATGCTGAATGAGCCAGTCTCGACAGTGCTCAGCAGTAAAGAGTTCCACAGATTCATTACTCTGTGAGAGAAGAAATACATCCTGACCTCTCCCCTAATCGGGCAACCCCTTACTCTGAGATTATGCCGATCAATCCTAGACTCTACCCAAAAGGGAAACAACCCTTCAGCATCTTTTCAAGTCCACTATGTTTCAGAAGGTTACCTTTCATTTGTGGAAACTCCTCTAAGTATAGGCCCAACCTACTCAATCTTTCCTCCATGTCTAGGATCAATTTTCTCCGGACTGACACCAATGCCAGCACATCTTTCCTTAGTTAAGAGGCCCAAAACTATTCACGTATTCCAGGTGTGGCTTAATGAGTTTATAGTTGTATACTTTTGGCAAGATTTCTTACTTTTATAGTCCATTCCCTTTGAAATAATTAGCAATGTTCTGCTTTCCTTGCTTATTACCTGTTGAGCTTGTATGCAGGATTTATTATGATTTGTGCTCAAGGACTCCATTTAAATAATAGTCAGCTCCTCCTCCTCCAGCCAAAGTGCATTAACTCACATTTTTCCGCATTATATTCCATCTGCTTAGTTTTTACCCAGTCCTTTATTTACATCCTTCTGCAGAGTCTTTGTGTCATCCTCACTATTTGCCTTTCCACTTCGTTTTGTTACATTCACAAACTTAGCTTAGTATATTCACTTCTCTCTTCCAAGTCATTAAAATAATTGTGATCCCAGCACTGATCCCTGTGGTACTCTGCTGGATTCAAGTTACTCTCCTAAAAATGCCCACGTATTCCAGCACTCTGACTATCTAATAGAAGACGATCATCTAACAATATACTACGAATGTAGTGCCCCTAACACCATGGACTCTTGCTTTACTTCAATAAGTACTTGAAAAGGAAAGTTCGGAAGGATATGGGTTAGGAGCAGGCAGGTGGGACTAGTTTAGTTTAAGATTATGTTCGGCCTGGACTGGTTGGACTGATGGGTCTGTTTCCGTGCTGTGTGGCTCTATGACTCCATTAAGTAGATTCTGAGCTCAGTGAGTTGGCTCCAGCCCTTTGGGCTGGGGATAGGAGAAGGGGGATTGATGAGGGGTGAGAGTGTGGAAGGGAGAGGAATGAGTAGAGAGGAGAGGAAAGAGACTGAATGGAAGAGGTGGTGAAGGTGAAGGAGAGCAGAGGAGTGTTGGGAGAAAGAAGTGGTAGGTAGTTAGAAGGCAGAAGGCTTCCAACTTCTGTCGTAGGCAGCATCCAATGAATGGGGTGAGACTGCTAGTGGCAACAGCCCTGAGAGCAGAGTAGGGGAGATGGGGAGGAGATACTGCTGAGCTTGGCAGTGGCTGACACCCTCTGTTCTGCCTCTGTCACATGGGACCTTGGACAGTGGTGAGGGATGTGGAGATATTGGGAGCGGCCACTAGTTTGAGAGGGAGCGGTCACTCCAAAATGAAACCATGTGGTCAGGTAAGGTATTATAAGCAGATCATATGAATGTTGCAGCGCTCAACAATATTTCCCGTCCTACGAACATAGCGATATTAAGATGAAATGATACTCACAACTGCAAGATTAAACAAGAACTCCCTGTGTATCTCAGCCTCTGTGGAGACCTGTGAATAGATTTTCCTGCTGTCACCTTTTGTTTCTGGGATTTGGAAGGATGAGAGAAAAGGAAGGGCATTACTACATTTGAGTGTATATTAACAAATGTTTGGAACTCTGAAGTAAAATCAGCAAATGCTGGAAAATCTTAGGACGAGCAGTATCTGTGGAGAGAGAAATTGTTTTAACTTCAAGTCAGATACAACTTTCTTTCCTCAGAACTGAGCCATGATGTTTGCTGAACCATGTCTATTTTGGTTAAGTTTTAAGTGGAGAGTGGACTCAGGGTCATGTCAATGAAATCAATTACTGTTGCAAAGTGTAATTCTGGGCAGGATGATTTAAGTATTTCCGTGTGTGCAGTATAGATTTCTTGGAGTTTTGGACAGTTAGCTCGGTTGACTATAAATCTTTGTGCTGGCTTCTTTTTGATACAAGTAGCGCAAACAGGATTTGTGCTTGCTTGCGAAAGTTGGGCAATATTTCCATGAATGCAGTGTTTGAACTTTTAAACTGTCATTTACTGTTTCTCAACTTCTGCTGAACTGGTCTGTTCATTCATTGGAATAAAGGTAGCTGTAGCCTGTTTGCAAATTAGTAATCTTTGTAAGTTTCAGTTTGATGTCTCTAATTTATTTGCACATCAGATGATTCTAAAATTAAGTATTATTTCTAAAACAAAAATGTAAATTTATAAGAGTGTGACAGATGAGCAGTCAATGTATTTTATGTGTAGATGTTTTAGCAACCCCTTTCAAGACCTATAGCTTTTAAAAGAAATTCCGATTTCCAGTGACCAATTTAAAGGACAGACAGATTTGACATTTTAAAGTTTTTACTGCAACAAGCAGATCAAAAGCAAGGTTGTCTAAACAGTCTTTTCATATGTTGCTTATATTTTAAAATACAAAGCAAAACTTTCTCCTTTTACTTTTAATGCAACTGAGGATCCCACTTCATATTTATGTGTAGCACTATCCCATAAATAGATACTAATTTCTCTTGGAGCCAATCAAAAATAATTTTAGGCTCCCAAGGAGCTACTTACATTCTTTTGTTTTTCAGATCTAGAAATTTTAGATCTCAGAACTAGCTTTTGCAGTGGCAGTTTCCCTAGAGATTCTCCCTCTATCTCGATATGGGCGAATGTTCAAATCTTGTTTCAAATCCTCATGAATGTGGGCTTTTCACTTTGAATACAAACTTCCACCCATATAGGCTTGTGGCCTCTGCCTTACCCCTGGCAGACTTAGCTATCTGTGAAACTCCTGAATATCTTTTAGAAGAAACTTATAGTATGGTGGTATTATGGCTGCCAACACATCTCAACCCCGTCTACATAGTAATGTGGATCACATAGGCATTATATGCAGGTCGAAGTCTTGATTAATGAGTTAAAAAGTGTGGTGCTGGAAACCACAGCCAGTCAGCATCTGAGGAGCAGCAGAGTTTACATTTCGAGCAAAGGCTCTTCTTTAGGAATGTCACATTCTTGATGAAGAGCTTATGCTCAAAACGTCGACTCTGCTGCTTCTCGGATGCTGCCTGACCTGCTGTGCTTTTCCAGCACCACACTTTTTGACTGATCTCCAGCATCTGCAGTCCTCACTTTCTCCTAGCTGATTAACTCGTTAGTCTAATTTGAAGTTAGTCTATTTTGTTCTATTAATTTTCAAATCTATGAAAATCCTGTACTAATTATGTCTGTTTCCACTGTTCTACTCTGCCACGTTACAATGCTAAAACAACAGAAGGTGGAAATTTAAGTCCGTTTTAATGGGTGAAATCCAAAAAAAGGTCTTTTTAAATTAGAGGGACCACTAAACTAACACATTTAGATTTCTAGGACTGAAAATTAAAGTGGGATTTAAAGTTTGATCAGTGCTAACGGCATTGATATTTCAATTTCAACTACTGAAATATGATTTGTAACCTTGTTTTTATTAGGTAGATTGCATTGAAGAAACACTGCAACGATCACAGGATGAAACTCCAAAATCTGATCTCAGAGTTTCTGTTCTGCTGGATTGCACAAGAGGGTCTAGAGGTACGTAGATAGGAACAGTTGTTACCGCATAAAACAATAGATATTCCTCAAGTCGTTTGATACGATTAGCGTTAAAATAATGCAAATGTAGGTGAATTCAGTTTACATGAATAACATTAAATTTTATTGGTAATTTATGTTGTATGTCCAGTTGTCTATTGTGTGTACTTTTATTGCTTTCTTTCTTTGATAAAAACTTTGCATTCTAATAAACAAAATTGTACTTTATGTAGTTATTTTGAATTTTTAAAACAATGTTCTTTCACAAGATAGCCAGCATTTACTGCCCATGCCTAATTGTCCTTGAGAGGGTAATGGTGAGGAAAATTCTTGAACCACTGCATGTAGTTTTGGTACATCCATATAGTTCTTGGGAAAAGCGAGGAAATGAAAGATTTTATCTACCTTCTATTAGGAAAGCAGAACTATTGAAGCATGCTGTTATTCTTATAGTTATTCTTACTGTAGGTTTTCAGGAGGTTGGTGTTAAGTTAATGCACTAATATTCTTAGATTTCTACTAGTGGGTTCTGTTATGATTTGTTTTTTATTTTGTGACTGAAGATCCCAGGTTTATTTTTTTTGCCTTGAAGGAATAAGCTAATAAAACTGAGAAAGAGAGCTCTGGCCTTTCCCAACAAAGGGACAAGAGAAAATGCAAATTGCTTCCATTTTTCTTCCTCCTGACTACACTCTTGTCTGAATACAGACGATCTACGTAGTGACCTCGGAATATGCTGTGTCCATGTTTTCAGTCGTTTCTTAGTCTGTAGCGTGGGGTGATGAATAATGGAGAAAATATAAGTTGGACTTGTCCCTTGTAAGGCACTATTTCAAATCTACGAAGTGTGCTTCAAAGTGAAATATTTTTTAAATGCGAAGTTTTGGGCATTTATTCTGTTTACAGTTTATTAAATCCCCCCCATTAAGCATTTTGACATGTTCTTTTTAAACTGAATGTTGGTCATCCTTCGAGGTATAATTGTGTTGTGTCACTCCCTATAGGCAAGAAGAATTCTCGAACTATGCTGATTCCATTGTTAAAGAAATTTCCAAATCAAGTGCGTGTTTCTTTGTATCACACTCCGGATCTCCGAGGTATTCTTAAGTTCCTTCTTCCAGAACGGTTCAATGAGATAATTGGACTGCAACACATCAAAGTCTACCTCTTCGACAACAATGTCATTGTTAGTGGGTAAGTATGAAAAAAAATGGCTGAACTTCTAAAAATTATTGCAGCAGGCAGGTGTTTGGGTAGAAGGTAACACGACCAGTGAATCAGGAATCCCTGGAGCTAGTGAGAGGGGTTCTGTCACTTTTTTAAAAAAAAAATTCTGTTTCCTGCCCAGCAGCTGGACAGTTTCCAGCCAGCAAATTTAACTGCAGGAGTTCAGAATTAATATTGATGGGGGCTTGTGTGATGGTGCTGGTGTTGGGAAGTGGAGGCCGGTTTAGGTGGTTTGGAGATGTAGGGTGTTGGCAGATTGGTGATCAGGAGGTCAATGATAAAAGGTAATGAATGGGGCAGGGTAGAGGAATCAGCTAATTGTGGCATTGCGATGCAGTTGTGATTAATAAAGGATTGTTTGTTTGAGGGCTTGAATGGTAAAATAAAACTAATCTTGGCTCACAAGCAGAGCTATTAAAAACTGCTTATTATCTGTAGCCTGCTGCACGTCTTTCTAGTTGCCAAGTTTCATGAGTTCCGGGAAATCTGTCTAGCAACTGCACTGTAAAAACTTTGCTTAAATATTAGTCAGTGAACCAGCTGCCCCATGATGAGACACAGGCACATGTGCAAGCCCAGAATAAAATTTGCAGCAGCATTGGGTTCGAGATATGTTTCCCAGTGTTCATTTTTAAACCCCTTGTGACTCAGTTCTGCATATTGTAAACTGAGTACTAAATGTAGACAACCTAAAATTCTTAAATTTCACTAATCATGATCATAACTCATTTATTACAGAAGTTGTGATTACTGGCTGACTATTTGTCAGGTTTACATGGTTCATATATATGAACAATGTATCGGGGCTTGCCAGGAACAGCACCAGGCATACCTAAAAATGAGATGTCAACCCTGGTGAATCTGCAACACAGGACAGGTAATGTGGCTAAGCAATCCCATGCACAGCAGATCATGTCAAAGCTTTGCAGTCACTGCACGTCCAGCTGTTTCATGGTGTACAATTAAACATCTGAAAAACAGTGGAGGGCCTACAATATCTCCATTCACCTCCATGGGGTTCACAGCATATTAGTGCTAAAGACAAGGCAGATGCACGTGCATCCGTTTTCAACCAGAAGTGCTGGGTGGATGATGTATCTTGACCTCCATCTGACGATCCTAGTATCATCGATGCCAGTCTTCAACCAATTCCGTCATTCAACATGATATCTGTTGAAAGGCATAGGATGTTATAATGGCCATGGGCCCTGACAACATTCTGACAGGAGTACTGAAGAATTAACTGTGTCCGAAGCCAAGCTGTTCCCCTAAATTGCAAAACATATTAATATTGGCACCAGCCTGGCAATGTGGATAGTTGCCTATTAGATCCTGTACACACAAAGCGGGTTTATATTTTTTCGTCATTCATTCATGGGTGTGGGTTCTGCTGGCTGGAGCAGCATTTATTGCCCATCCCTGGTCACTCTTGAGAAAATGCTGCAGTGTTTTTGCTGTAGTTAGCCCTAAAATCCCACTGAGGAAGACGTTCCATGATTTTGACCCAGTACTATTGAAGGGATGATAATATATTTCCAGCTCAGGATGATGTGTGGTTTGGAGGAGAACTTGTAGGTGATGGTATTCTCATTTACCTTGCTGCTTGTCCTTCTAGGTGGTGGTAGTTGTGGGTTTGGAAGGTGCTGTCAGAGGAGCTTTGTTGAATTTCTGCAGTGTATCTTGTAGATAGTCCACCCTGCTGCTGTTGAGTGTCTGTGATGGAGGGAATGATTGTTTGTGAATTTGATGCCTGCCAAGCAAACTGCTTGGTCTTGAATTGCATCAAGTTTCTTTAGGGTTGTTGGAACTGCACTCATCCAGACATTCTGATCAACCACCGACTTGTCCCTTGTAAATTGTGAACAGGCTTTGGTGAGTTAGGAGATGAGTTACTCACTGCAGGATTCCTAGCCTCTGACCTCTGCGGTTAGTCCATTTAATTTTCTGGTTATTACTAATCCCCAGGATGTTGATAGTAAGGGGATGGTAATGCCATTGAATGTCACTGGTTAGATTCTTTCTTGTAGGAGGTAGTCTTTGCTTGGCAAAAGTGAAATGTTACATGCCAGTTTTCAGCCAAAAACTGGAAGTTGTCCTGTCATTGCTGCATTTGTGTTTCCATCCTATCATTTTATACTCAGTCATTGGCAAAGTGAACGAAGGGGTTGTTGACAGCACTATCAAGCAGTACGTACTCAGAAATAAACTGCTTGCTTATGGTCTTATTTATTGTTAACGTTGAGAGTTCTGCCAATCTTTCTGCCCCAAGTATGTGGAAACCTTCTTCATTTCCAAAATAGACTGAACTGATATTGTGTTGGATCTATGCAATTATGTTGCCACTTATTGGTGTAGATTTTGTGGTCAATTGCAAATGAATGCTGATAGTTGTTAATTACACTTTTCCTCAGCCTTTGTGTGCTTTTGCACTGGAGTCTCCAGTTATGAGAATCAGAAACAGTATGATGGTTCCTCACCACTGCTATTAATGTTGTATAAACTGTCGATAGACTTGCTGCTGTCATCTTATTTCCTGGAATAGACCAATATACTTACTTAGTTTAGGTAGTAGAGAAAAGCCACTTAGTAGGACAGGTTCTTGCCTTAATAAAGATGTACTTCACTGTGAACAAACACACAGATGAGATGCAGGGGTAGGCCACTGAAAATACCCTCTCAGGATCTCATGTTTTATTCAAATTGCTTATTACTCTTCTAAAACCCCTGTGGATACAAGCCCAGCCTATCCAACCTTTCCTCAAAAGACAACCAGAAGTCTTCTGCTTTCTGTCTCCCTTTTTGAATAAAGGAATTACATTTGCAGCCTTCATATAAATAAAAACTTGCTTGCAAGTGAGAGATTTTGGAAAACTAAAGCCAATGCAATCACCTCTCTCACTGGCATGATAGCAGCCATGTACAATTTACATTAATGTGATAGACATTGCCACAGTGACTATGAGGAACATCTAAGTGATAGGATTTACTCATTTGAGATTGCAAGCTATTGTACAAAGGATCCTATGATATCATGTTTGTGGTGATGCTTATGGCTTTCCTTGGCATGAAGTCTTTCAGACCCTGACACCTTTGCAACAATGATCTTTACAGGGATCCAGGATCTTTGTGAACAGCATGCAGCACTGTACTTGTTTTACTAGTCAGATTGAAGAAGCCTTAGTGAACTATACAGAATTTAAATCAGGAAGTGAAACTTAGAATATATAGATAAATGTAAATGGATAGACAATAAAATGGAAAGGAAAAATAGAAGGAAAGTTTAATTTATTTTTGAATAAACAAACCTCAATTTTGATACAGTTTACTTAGCATTTATCATGTATGTAAGCTGCTCATACTGCTGGATGTATTTGCATGTGGAATCTTTTAACGTGATACTCCTGTAGTGAAGCTTCTGAAAGAATAGTATCTTGAATAGCAGTATCCTGATTTCCTCAGGTGGCAGAAGTTGTCATTTGATTTTTGTTAATGATTTGTTATTTCTATCTCAAAATCCTGCCCACTTATTCAGTGACATCTTGAACCATTATGGATAATGATAGAACGCTATATCGAGATGAGTGCAGCTTTATAATGTTGAAGCTCCTAACACTTGGAGAGCTGAAATAGTATTGCAATCTTCAGGGCTTGATTCCAGTAACAACTTTGATTTTTTTTATCTCTGTAGAGCAAATCTAAGTGATTCCTACTTCACAAATCGACAGGATCGTTACGTTTTACTCCAGGATTGCCATGAAATAGCAGATTTCTTTGATGACCTAGTCAATGCAGTCAGTGATATTTCACTTCAATTACAGCAGAATGATACCACTGATATGAATCAGGGAATGATCCACCCATTCACAGGTAGAGTACATTCGTTTTAGCAAGTTTTGAGATTTGTAGCTCAGGTTGAAGTTCTGGATGTAGGCTTGCTCACTGAGCTGGAAGGTTCATTTTCAGATGTTTCATCACCATACTAGGTAACATCTTCAGTGAGCCTCTGGACGAAGCACTGCTGGTGTTTCCTGCTTTCTGGTTTCCTTGGGTCGGTGATGTCCCTGTGGTGACATCATTTCCTATGGTGATGTCATTTCTTTTTCTCTGGGGTGGTAAATGGGAATGGAGAAGTCCTAGAAGCATGGCATTCCAACCAGAACTCTATCAACAAACACATTGACTTGGACCCCATTTACTACCATCTGATAAAAAGAACAGGAAATGACATCACAGGAAATGATGCCACCAATCCAAGGAAACCCAAACTTATAAATAGAAAGCAGGAAACACCAGCAGTGCTTCGTCCAGAGGCTCATTGAAGATGTTACCTAATATGGTGACGAAACATCTGAAAATGAGCCTTCCAGTTCAGTGAGCAAGCCAGTACATTCGTTTGTCTAAAAAACAAATTGATCTCGATTTGAAGCCTGTACACTGAGTATTGTTAGGTTTCAAAGCATGCATTTGAACAAATTGGTATGTTTCTGAAGATAAGTATCGCCAAAATATGTGAGGGTATGCATTAGAAAAGTTGATCCTTTTTCATTGTGAAATGTTTTGTCACCAGAAATTGCTCTCTATTCTATCTGAGTTCATAAAATACAACTAATTTAGTGAAAGAAATTCTGTTTCTGTATCATACAGAAGAATGTATTAAATATGTAATGATCAATTTGACTGAATTTGATGGATGTCAGATTTAATTTTTCCGCTGCAGATATTTTTGTTAACATGAGTTTCATGTGAAATTGGAACACCTACTTAGTGCTTTTTGCAATTCTGTCACCTTTTTAAAAAAGCTATTTAAACCTTGTATTTCTCCTGCAACCATTCTGTTTGCATCAGATTTCTTCAGCTAACATTTTCTCAGCGAATAGACTCCCCTTCTCCCTCAGTGCGGTGAATGAATCATTGCAACTTCACTTCCTTGAAGCCTTTTGGGCCATGAAAAATTTCAATTTCTTTCAATCCTTCAATCTAGGCGTAGTTTCTCCCTGTCTTCATACCCATCAACTCTTGCCTCTTGATGGTCCAACTTTGATCCCTCATTAATCAATGTTTTTAAACTCACGAGCTCTTCTGAGCTCAAATACAATTGCAGTTACTCTGGTCAGCCATTCTTATTTGCTCAAGTTTTCAGTCTTGATTTATTTATATTCCTAAACTTGAAGTATGCTCATTTTCAAATGGAATTTCTGTGGCTTCATTACAACAATTCTTTATTTTAACCATTGTCAATATTTTTCCCCAATCTCAAATTGGTCAAAAGTTTAATATTCTTAAAAATCTGGAGGAATTCATTTAATATTTGTTGATATTGAGGAAAAGAAAATAATTGACATGTAATGGATGATCCGTTGCAATGTCTTATCTCTGAATCAACAGTTAACATGACTTTTTATTGAGTTTTGGAGTTATTTTTCACTGTGGTTTTGGTTTTCTTGATTTAAAAAAAATTGTTTCCTGCCTTTTTTTCTTAATTTAAAAACCTGTCATGATGTAGCAGGGTTAGAGATTAGTATTGTAATAATTGTAGTAAGGAGTGCTAGGTGATAGAAGAGTAAAAGGATGAGGGAAGTGGATAGTTGAT
This sequence comes from Chiloscyllium plagiosum, assembly GCF_037043375.1. Classification (NCBI taxonomy): domain Eukaryota; kingdom Metazoa; phylum Chordata; class Chondrichthyes; order Orectolobiformes; family Hemiscylliidae; genus Chiloscyllium; species Chiloscyllium plagiosum. The sequence goes on along the minus strand of NW_028270163.1, from coordinate 46,262,019 downwards.
GAGGAAGAGGAATGTGATGGTGGGGGGTGGTAGGACGGTGAAGAACGAGGAGTTCCCTTTAATCTTGCTCCAATGTTACAGCATAAAATTTCAAAAAGACCTCTGCTATGGGTACAGGCTGTATAGATATCACCACCGTCAGCGTACTAGCATCGATGGGCATCAACTGGTCGCTTGAGCTCATTATCAGTTCGGAAGCAGCTGAGTGAGAGGGGAGGGAAATAATTTTTCAGTTATGATGACTGTTGAAGACAGAGGCACAGTCAGAAGGCAAAATATCTCTCAGACAATTGGTATGTTACCTCAAACTGAAAATGGAAAAGTGAGAATAATGTTGAATACTAATTTTGTACAAGTAACTAGATTTAAAATTAAATATACACTACCTTTTTTTTCAAAATCTACCATATACTTCTGCAGACTCCCAGTGCTGAAGACAATTGACAAAATCTTAGTCCGCTCCACGTTGCACCAACTGGCAATGGCAAATGGGCTCTCAGAAACCTTTCTTAACAGTACTGTAATCAATTTAAATGTTAAATTATTAGGAATTAACACCGGAAACCTATATTATGGTGGCAACTGCCAGGTTAACACCATGCTGGAAATCTGACAAGTATGGTTAACATTGGCGATTTTGGGCATTTTGAAATCAAATATTTTGTTCCAGGTTCCAGTTTTTGTAAATTATAAATGTTTATGAGAAATCTTGGGGTGCCTTCAGTGATCCACAGCATATATTTTATTATAGATATCTTTGACTTCAATATAATAGGTTGATTATATAACTTAAGACAAATGATTAGTTTTTCTATACATTTCAAGTTTCGTTATTTCATGTTTGCTTGGTTTGGAACGCTTGTTTAGGGAATGACAGCATTTCAGTGATTTTCTACTTGGTTGTGGGACAAAAACGAGCTAAATTGTGATATGTAGGTAATTTGTTTGTAGAATAGTTTCTGGCAATTGTTTCTCGAAAAATACTTCACTGAAGCAAAGCTGCTTAGTAAATTAAACTGTCACTTCGAATACAGGAAAGTGGATTTTCCATGGTATTGATTTGTGAATAATCGTAATGTCTTAGTCATAGGGCTATTGCCAGAACATTTAAGAACTGATCATTGCAATCCATTGACTACTCACTGAACACATTATCCTCACTAATGTTGACTATAGGGACTTTGTTGGAATTGAGTCTTGCCACATGGGCATCAATCCTGAGACATTCATTCATGCAATTTATGTTCCAAAGGCCTTGTTTTAACAGGAGCTGAATGATCCCTATACATAAATGAGCACTAATGGTTTTGCTGTGGGGCCAGACTGTATTATGAATGTGATTTCCTGCACTCAGTTCATGTGACTTTAATTTCTATTAAATTACTGTAAATGAAAATTACCTCATTGTATAAAATTGGCACTAAATTTTGCATGTGATTCAGGATCAATTGCCATTCATAGAAGATATTTCCAAACTTTAACCACGCTTTATATGTGGGAGAGTTCCTCTAGTTTCACTCGTTGTAAAGTTTAGCTGTAATTTGTAAGCTATACCCCAGTCCTGGATGGACCAACCAATGTAAATAGTTTCTGTCTATCTACCGCAGTATGATTGAAGTAGGTGAGGGGTGGGGGGAAGCCATAGCCATTTACTATGACAGTTTCAAGTTGTGATCATGTCATAGATATAGTCTTGGATTAGTAATGTTGGCCGTTCCTTCATCGTCCGCATTCCTTTCAATTCAGTTGTTCTTCTCTGTCTAGTATCTAGTTACGATGATGATGAAACTTACTAACAATGGTGCGTGCTTATTAAATTACTTAAATACCATGATCTTTGCACTTAACCTCAAGTGACCTTTGTATCAGTTTTAGAAAGTCTATTTGTGCTGAACCTTGCTGGAATAGTGCAGCAGGCCTGAGACAGAAATGTTGGGCACATGGTGTGTTGAAATAGTAGGCAACTGAAAGCTCAGGGTCATTTGTAAGGACAGAATATAGGTTTGTTTTGTTTCCCCGTGTTGTGAGCAGCAAATATAGTAGCCTAGATTAAATGTAGTGCAGGTAGATTATTGCTTCACCTGGAAAGTGTGTCTGGGACCTGGGGAAGTAAGGAAGGGGCGAGTAAACAGACAGGTATTCTGCACTTACACGGTGTGAGGAGGTTTTGGGAGGGGAAGAGGAGGAGTGCACCAGGCTGACCCGGAGGGTGTTGACCAAGACGGAGCTGTCCCTGTGGAAGACTGACAAGGCAGGGCAGGGGAGTACGTGGCAGGGGAGGGTGGTGGAAATGGCAGCTTGTGATCCTTTGGATGTGGAGGCTGGTTGAGTTGAAAGTGAGGACCAGAGGGACCCTGTTAGTGTTGTGGGAGGGAAGAGAAGGGTGAGGGCAGGGAAGAGTTGGACGTGGCTGAGGGCCCAGTTAGCCACGGTGCTGGGAGTCCTCGATTGAGGCAAAAAGTAGACATTGCTGAGACCGTCCCCTGCCCCCCAAGGTAGCATCAACAGAACAGAATGATTCATTAAACCTCCTTATTGTTAGAGATTACATGTATAACAAATGAACTATCTGGATTGACAACACTCATTCCTCCTCACCATCAAGTTGGAAAGTTGGATTCTAACAGCTGTAAGCTCACTAATTTACAGTGGAAGTGAAATATAGCCTGGATGTTGAGGATGCAGTCTGATATAGCCTGGAGGTTGAGGATGCAGTCTGATATAGCCTGGAGGTTGTGGATGCAGTCTGATATAGCCTGGGGTGTTGAGGATGCAGTCTGATATAGCCTGGGGTGTTGAGGATGCAGTCTGATATAGCCTGGCTGTTGTGGATGCAGTCTGATATAGCCTGGATGTTGAGGATGCAGTCTGATATAGCCTGGGTGTTGAGAATGCAGTCTGATATAGCCTGGCTGTTGTGGATGCAGTCTGATATAGCCTGGATGTTGAGGATGCAGTCTGATATAGCCTGGGTATTGAGGAATGCAGTCTGGTATAGCCTGGATGTTGTGGATGCAGTGTGACATAGCCTGGATGTTGTGGATGCAGTGTGACATAGCCTGGATGTTGTGGATGCAGTGTGACATAGCCTGGATGTTGTGGATGCAGTCTGACATAGCCTGGATGTTGAGGGTGCAGTCTGACATAGCCTGGGTGTTGTGGATGCAGTCTGATATAGCCTGGATGTTGTGGATGCAATCTGACATAGCCTGGGTGTTGAGGGTGCAGTCTGATATAGCCTGGGTGTTGTGGATGCAGTCTGATATAGCCTGGATGTTGTGGATGCAGTCTGACATAGCCTGGGTGTTGAGGGTGCAGTCTGATATAGCCTGGGTGTTGTGGATGCAGTCTGATATAGCCTGGATGTTGTGGATGCAGTCTGACATAGCCTGGGTGTTGAGGGTGCAGTCTGATATAGCCTGGATGTTGAGGATGCAGTCTGATATAGCCTGGGTATTGAGGAATGCAGTCTGGTATAGCCTGGATGTTGTGGATGCAGTGTGACATAGCCTGGATGTTGTGGATGCAGTGTGACATAGCCTGGATGTTGTGGATGCAGTCTGGTATAGCCTGGATGTTGTGGATGCAGTCTGATATAGCCTGGATGTTGAGGGTGCAGTCTGGTATAGCCTGGATGTTGAGGATGCAGTCTGACATAGCCTGGATGTTGAGGGTGCAGTCTGATATAGCCTGGGTGTTGAGGAATGCAGTCTGGTATAGCCTGGATGTTGAGGGTGCAGTCTGATATAGCCTGGATGTTGTGGATGCAGTCTGGTATAGCCTGGATGTTGTGGATGCAGTCTGATATAGCCTGGATGTTGAGGGTGCAGTCTGGTATAGCCTGGATGTTGAGGATGCAGTCTGACATAGCCTGGATGTTGAGGGTGCAGTCTGATATAGCCTGGGTGTTGAGGAATGCAGTCTGGTATAGCCTGGATGTTGAGGGTGCAGTCTGATATAGCCTGGATGTTGTGGATGCAGTCTGATATAGCCTGGATGCTGTGGTTGCAGTCTGATCTAGCCTGCATATTGTCATTGCAGTCTGATATAGCCTGGATGTTGTGGGTGCAGTCTGAGGTGGCCTGGATGTTGAGGTTGCAGTCTGAGGTGGCCTGGAGGTTGTAGTTGCAGCTGTGTCCCCAAGGGAAGAAACCACATTTTAACCGACCCCGAGAAACCATTAGATTAAAAGATGCCTACAATCCCCCAAACAACCCCTTCCATTGCTGAGAAATGTGTTCCCCCCCCACCCACCCGCACAACACCACCACCAAGACCAGCAGTCCCTTGACCTCCTCCTAACAATGTTCAACCCCTCCCCTCTCTCCGGGTGTCGCTTGCCTATAGAACAGTTATCCTGGGCGCATAACATTAACTCTGCTGCTCACTGTTAGATGCTGTCAGACCTACTGAGCTCCTCCAGCATCCTCTGTGTTTGTTCAAGACACAATCATATTTTCCATTAATTATCAGAATATTTTCTGGAATAGTGAGCAACATTTGTTACCCCCTGTTTTTCACTCAGATGTTTGGTCACTTTTATTCATTCCAGGGTCTTCGACATTCTTGTCAATGTTAGACTTCATTACGATCATTAGTTGCCCTTGAGACAGTGATGGTGAGCTGTCCTTTTAAGCCTCTGTAGTCCATATGGTGAAGCTACACCCACAGTGCTGTTTGTTTGGGAGTTTGAAGATCTAGACCTAATGACCACCGATTGAATGGAATCACATTTTTGCCAAACATTTTGTGAAGTTAACTTTTCTTCATTGCTGCATAGGTCAAAATTCAGTGGTTCTTCTATCCTTGAAAATAATACAGAATTTATAATGTTTTACGGAATGTCAACACATCTGAATTCTAATATTTAATTTAGTATTATTCAAATGTCTGTTTTATTAAATTTAAAAATGTATCAGTCACAGAAGCAGTATTATCTTAAAATTGTTTTTCAGGTAATCGAAAAGATTTCTGTGCAGAAGCAAATAAGAGAATCATGGCTGTGGTGAATGAAGCAAGAAGCAAGCAGCAGTACAGAAACCATATAAAATGCCTGAGTGAGAACAATTCTGAACAGTTGTTAGTATCCAGTGACAATGGTCAAGCTCTGAAATGCACAGATACCTGGATCTATCCCATAATACAAATGAAATCATTTGAAATTCGAATAGATGAGCAAGTGACTGAAACGTTAATGACTAGAGCTGAGGCGGAGTCTAAGATGTACTTGACTTCGGGGTATTTTAACCTCACTAAAGCATATATGGATCTTATTTTGGGTACCAGTGCGGATTATCAGATACTGCTCGCATCACCAGAGGTAAATGGCTTCTTTGGTGCAAAAGGTGTGGCAGGAGCCATTCCTTCTGCTTATGTTTACATTGCCAGACAATTTTACAGGAGAGTGTACCAGAGTGGCCTGCAAGATAGAATAAGACTACATGAATACTTCAGGGAAGACTGGACTTTTCATGCAAAAGGTGAGTGGTAGTATATTTTTGGAAACTTACCACTTTTTCCAAAGCTGTGTTGGTGCTTGTATTGGTTTGGTTTGTCAGCTCTCATATCTGTTGTATGAAGACATCCTAGATTTTACAAGAATTCATTTCTACATTGGTAGATATGGGCTCAAGATCCACTCCAGAAATCGAGTATTTAATTTAGGGTCATCAGTTCAGTAAAGTATTGAGGGAGTGCGGCACTGTCATAAGTATTCTTCAAATGAATGATTAAACTAGTGTCCTTTGGTGATTTTGCAGAAGAGCAGGAAATGCTCTCTATGTCAACCTCCTTGCTTGCACAATAAGGACTGTGTGAAACAAAATCGACCATTTATCTCTGCTGTTTTTAGGATGTGGCTCGCACAGAAAGTACATGTAACAACAGCCATTGAACTCCAAAAAATAATTCAACATCTGAAGTGTCTTGAGTCATTTTAACATGTAAACAGCTTCACGTTATTCTGAGAACATTATTTTAAGCAACAGATTTTGCATGGTAGCTGATTAGGTTAAAGTAACAAAAATGATTTGCATTTTTACTTGTGCCAATAGTGTAATGTCATATGTTAGTTGGCGGAGAGTAGCCTGTGACCACATTATATATGTCACTCCTTAAACATGTAACAGTTGCCATAGCGTAACTATGCAATTCCTTGTAATCTGAACTTAATGTGGCATTTTTCACAAATGCCCCAAGTGTCACATTTGCTCGCATCGTAATAAGTGCCTGGATGCAAAATGCTAAGTTGTTTCACTTCACAGATGGTGTGTGAATATAGTTTAACAGCCAAGCCAGATCCCAGTACCTATAGCTCAGTGGCACTTCTCTAAAAAAAAACTTGGTAATGAAGAGTATGAAGAAGTTTGCGGTATGGGTGAATAAATAAAACATGTGATATTCCTTCACTGGTCTAACTTGCTTGTTTTTTTTGGAATTGGTTTATTTTCAGACTGTGTTCCTAAACACTGACCTTTTTTCAGTTTCCTGCTCTGGGCCTCACTGTTAAATTTCACAACCTCCTATTCAGAACTCGAGTGCCTATGTAGTTCATTGTCTCTTCACCTAGGGAGAGGGCGTACAAAATGCCGATTTCCTCCTCCTATTGCTTTGTCATTTGGCTTTTCCTTTGGGATAAGATATTTAAAGAGAACAATGTCTTGTGTTGTTCTTAATGACCAGCAGTTATCCCAGTTAATGTGCCTGGGACAAAACAAGCAACATTCATTGTATTAATGCTGAATTCTACAAACTAGTGAAAATAATCAGCAGGTCAGGCAACATCTGTGGAGATGGAAGCTGAGTTAATGCTTCAAGAGTTTAACCTGTCATTAGTATTAAAATACATTAAAAATCTGATGAGTTGAACGTGAAAGGAGAAAGACTGGGAATAAGAACTGAAGGGAAGGCTTGTGATAGTGTGGAGGGTAAGTGGTATTATATGCCTAAAATAGTAATGAATCGAATGAAAAAATAAGAGATGTTATCGAGGAGGTCTGAATGTGAGGATAGTTGACATCTGCTTACAAAGTCACAAGAGGAATGAATGATTTTGTCTCCCCATTGTAAACGGCATCTTGTTGTGGGAAGGGACTACATGATCCTAAATTGAACAGTGTGCAAGGTGCTGGAAGGAAATGGGTTGTTTGAAGAGTGGTCCAGGATGTTGTAGAGGAAATGGCCCCTTTGGGGTGCTGAAAGGGGCGAAGGGAAGGTACGATTAATATTTTATCATCATGGAAATGTCAGAAATGGTGGGGGTAGTCTGTTGAATGAGGAGGTTTATAGGGCATTTAGAGGTGAGGGCAAGGAGAAACCTATTGTCATTCTGGGAAGCAGGGAAAAGTGAGAGAAATTTATGAAATTAAAGTGGACTCGATGGAGGGCCCTGTTTACTATGATGGAGTCAGAGCAGTGGGGGCAATCCTCTGTTGAAGGAAAGGATGATTTACTGGAAGCACTGGTATGAAAGGTTACAATTCAATACCAGTGGAGAAATTAAGAGAAAGGAATAGATTCCTTACAGGTAGAATGAGAGGTTCTAGGCTAAGGGGTGGCAGACTTAAAACAAATGAGAAGGAATATACTCCCCAAGAGTGCAGTGGATGCTTGGACACAAAATAAATTTGAGGGAGAGAGAGATTTTTAATTAATAACTGGTTAAAGGGTTATGGGGGGCAGGCAGGAATACTATATTGAGACTGAGATGAAATCAACATGATCATATTAAATAGTGGTGCAGTCTCAAGGGGCTGAACTGCCTATTCCTACTCCGAGCTATTATGTTCTTCCCTGGTTGCCTGTGAGGGTTTGTTACTGATGTAACTGTGGAAGTCGGTGGGCTTACAGTAAATATTCATTGATAACCTGTTCTCAGGAATAGATTCAAAGAATTCAAGGAAAGGGAAGCATCGGAGATGGACCATGTGAAATATGAGAAGGGTAGAAATTGGATCAAAGTCAATTAATTTTTTTCAGTTCGAAACAAGAGCAGGAAACAGCTGCAATGCAGTCATCAGTATAACAGGTGAAATTGTGAAATTGGAGGCCTGAGTATAATTGGAATAAAGAATAACACACAGTTCCCAAAAATGGCAGGAAAAGTTCTGATCCATGTGGGCATAGATAACAGCATTATTTATTTTGAGTAACTGAGTGGACTTGAAAGAGAGGTTGTTCAGTATGAAAAGGATGATCAACTGATTGCACCTCCCACCAAGGAAGATGCACAGATCTCAGATGATCCTGGTGGAAGATGGAGGTATGCAGAAATGAAAGCCCATGGTGCAAGGAAGAGGGTTAGTACCAGCAAACTGTTCAAATGACGAGGGCATCAGAAGACTCCTGAATAGAGGGGACAGGAGATCAAGCAAGTGGAGCAATAAGAGTTAAGATGATGATATTGTTTTGGTGGATGAAGAATAGGCTGAAACAGTGCTGTTTGTGTATTTTGGTAAGTAGGTAGCAGTTTGAGAGGCTGGAGCCCTTCAAAGAAGGGCCACCAAAGAAAATGAGGTCATTGAGAGTCCAAGAGTAAAGGTTTGCTATTCACTGGTGGGCACATGGCCCATTGGGACGGAGGAGAAGTATTAGCAAGTTGGCATTTGTCAATACATGACACAACAGCAGCTTGGCAAAAGTGAGGACTGCAAAAGCTGGAAATCAGAGTCTAGATTAGAGTGGTGCTGGAAAAGCACAGCCGGTCAGGCAGCATCCAAGGAGCAGGAAAATCGATGTTTCGGGCAAAAGCCCTTCATCAGGACTGAAGGCCGGGAGCCTCCAGGGTGGAGAGAGAAATGGGAGGGGTGGGGGGGCTGGGGGCTGGGAGAAGATAGCAGGTAGCAAAAAGTACAATAGGTGGATGGAGGTGGGGATGAAGGTGATAGCAGATAGGTGAGAAGGGAGATTGGCAGATAGGTCATGAGGATAGTGTTGAGCTGGAAGGTTGGAACTGCAGCTTGCTCAAGCATGTTTGAAACTGAGGGAATAGAATGCAGCAACCTCAGGGATATTAATTATGGCGATTGACAGGAGCAGAGAAATTGAGATGTCTATGAACAGGCTTGTATAACTTCAGAAATGTTCTTTAGTATCTACAGACTGTGACCGTTCTGAATCTATATAAATTTGTTTGTTTTAAATGCAGCCTTTAATCATAAGTCAATTTCAAAATCCTTTTTGTTGAAGAAAAATACTAGAGACCTGAATGTTATGTAAGGGGATTAAACTTTGGAGTAGCCTTGTTATGATGTCATGGAACTGTATCACTGGGTATAAATAATACTGTGTGGGTGGAGTTACAATACTCCAGAATAATGTGACAAGAAGATACACTAAAATGGGTGACCCTCTGGAAGACCCACTGAGAATGCATGATTAGTTATTTAACACTTGATTAATTATTACCTAATCTAACTAAATGTTATAGTTTACCATACATAATAGTAGTTAGTTTGACAATATAACAAATAGTGTTACTTTGTGGTTCTTGACCTTGCTTATTCCCTGACCAGTCTGCAAGGAACCTAACCTCATTCTAAAGCATCGAATACACAAAAGGGAGTGTCCAAGGTGGGATGCACGCCTATAAAAGACTGAAATGTTTGCTAAACATTTAAAACAAAATATATGTTTAAAATGAAAGTATTTTTGTCATTTTAGCATGTTTTGTATCATCGAAATTTGCTTGTTAAAAGGGCAGTAGTTGTGATAGATGTAAAACATGTTAATATTCAGAGTTGGGCAATGGTGCTCTCCCTGTTGCCATTCTGAACAATTATTCCTCACTAAAATAGATTATCTGGTAGTTTATTTTTGTGTTGTTTGTGGGTTTTCTATGCACCGATTGGCTGCTGTGTTCCTTTACGCAATGTCAGTAACTGGTCTTCAAAAATCAAACATTGTCTGTGAAACCTTTTGCCTCATCCTCCTTCAAGTTTTTTTTCTTCCACGGACAGGTATGCTTTTGAATTGTAGGAGACCTTTACACTTTGTTGGGATGTAGAAATTTTGAAAACCTATCTGTCATTGAGGAATCCGGGTAAATTTTATCTGCTTTCAAGTAGTTGAGGTCAAGGCATTTCATATGTTGGAGTTTTAGTCAACAGTTCTCCTTCTGAAACATGGAAACGGCCTGTTACATTCCAGTAAAGTTCTAGGTAGCCTAACGTGACCTTGTTTAAACTCCTAGCTAATTGAATATATAAAAGGTTGCATCATGGTGGCCAAATTGTTACCAAGTAACCATGGTAACCTCGATCTAGACCATGTGTCAAAACCTGAAATGAAGGGGATGCTCAAAGTAAACATAAGATGAATGGTAGTACATTAATGTTCAGGAGTTTCAGCCTTTTATGTTGACAAAGCTGAAAGATCAAGGCTCCATTGTATTTGTACTCTACTCCCTGTCGAGTTCAGACATTTTCACATCCAGTCCAACTTCAGTAGTAATTGATGTATTGGAGCATGTAGTTGCTAGAAAGTCATCCATAAGACATAGGAGCCAAAGTAGGCCACTCAGCCCATCGAGTCCTTTCCATCTTTCAGTGAGATCATGGCTGACCTGGTTATAATCGACTCCACTTTCCTGCCTTTTTCCCATGATGCTTGATTTTCTTACTGATTAAAAATCTCTGTGTCAGCTTTCATTATGATCCACCTATTTTTTAAACTAATGGGACCGGAATAATGTTGTAACAAATCCATGCTTTACAATTTGCACTTTAGAAACAGTGCCCCCAATTTATCAGTTGTGTTACAGTGAATTTGCATTAATGAAATCCGTATTATAGAAGAACGACCTGTGCAAAGAATAATTCTCAAGTCATGAAAATAATCTACCCAAATTGGGCTAATTCTGAAAATATGAAGCTGAGATGCCAGCAGTGATCAGTCCAAATGGAAACTGATGACACCAGAGCAGTCACCATGAGCTGAAAGGACCGAAATAGTGTTACTTCTTTCCTTCAAGGCAGTATGTGAACATTGAACTCAAATCAAATCTACAAAAGAATATTCAAACCCTTTTCTAAATTTCTCGGTAGTGCATACATGTAAAGCAATGGACAGCATAGTCTTTTTGCTCAATCTTGACAATTAATTTAAGATGCTCTTAGATATCATAAAACTCCACTAAACTGTCTCTGTTGAAGATCTTGCTGTAGTTTCAAAAGGACAACAAATAAAAACAGGAAAGACTCAGTCACTGGACCATAGAGAATGGCTATCTCCACAGTTGCTCTGTTTAGATAGTCTAATGTCAGTATAAACTGCATTCTTTATCACATAGGTACAGGGGATTGAATCTTAAAATCAATGGATTCAGAAAGACAATCTAATGTCTCTAAGCCAGCTCAATCACCTGGGTGGTATTGCAAAGAAAGTGCACTTGTTCAATCACCGTCACAGATTTTGTGGTTTTGAGGGGTTTGATACAAAGGATATTCTCCATACTGAAGTGTAGGAACTTCTGAAATCATAACATTTAGCAGAACAGTCAAAGATTTACATTTACACATACAACATTTTTCAATGAAGTACTTTTAACATATTGTCACTTCACTTGTAACTTGGGCAAAGGTTTTGAAAACAAACCTAAAGAAAATGCTCTTTAGCCCAGTAATTGTTCCAGATTCCACCTATTTCTGACTGGAACATTGAGCACTTCCATCCCAAATCCTCTACATGTTCAATGCTAGCTGGTATTTTTAACTTCCTCTGTTTGTAGCTCAGTACCCGACACACAGGAATTCTACTTGGTTGCCTTTTTGATAGTACTACATTAACAGGGGAGGGCATAAACCATGTTTAGCACTTGTAGTTGAATAGGGCCAGATTAAGATAAACTTTCCTTGAGTTTTTGGGTTCTTCCTTTAATAAATTATCCAGATCGATCCTAGGCATTATGAGGCCACTGTAAATTATTCAGCAAGAAAGCCTCTGTGACATGCAGCAATTCAAACCTTTTATTTGACCTGAAGTCAGCATAGTGCCAAATTGCACTACGCAGTTAAATCTGTGACTCTGGTCAACTAAAACAGATGTTGAGCAAAGACAGAGAGAGGATAGGCAGAGCATAAACTGATTTTAAAGAATTGCAATCAATTGTCCTAATATGGATCAAAATTGTAAACTGAAGGTATCTAATTGTAAATTCGATTGCAAACGCAAGTGTTAAGGTTTACCAAATGTATTCTAGGATGGAGGAAACTTGTATGTAGCACAGCACAGATAATTTCATGTTATGCCTGATAACAAGTGTGTCACTGGGTCTGTCAGCCACTATGTTGCTTTCTCAACCAACTTGGTTCAACTCCACCAAAGGAATGGAAAATGCTGAATGAAAATTGCATATTGTACTGCATGTGGTTGATGGAAAAACAGTAAGATATTAAATTTGGATAAACACAGAGATTCTGCTCATTCTTAAGGTGCGGGCCTCTAGCGACTGTCTGTGTGGAGTTTGCACATTCTCCCTGTGTCTGCGTGGGTTTCCTTTGGGTGCTCTGGTTTCCTCCCACAGTCCAAAGATGTGCAGGTCAGGTGAATTGTCCATGCTAAGTTGCCCATAGTGATAGCTGCATTAGTCAGAGGGAAATGGATCTGGGTGGGTTACTTTTCGGAGGGTTGGTATGGACTTGTTGGGCCGAAGGGCCTGTTTCCACACTGTAAGTAATCCAACTAAAAAGCTAACTAACTGAGGAGTTGGTTACAAGTGAAGCTGACTGCTTCTCAGCTAACTGAGCAGGTTGGAACTGGAAACGAGTTACAGAGTCATGGACACACAAAGAAAGACCCTGTGGTCAACTGAACTCCCAGCAGAAGCAGTCTGTTCACTGCAGTTAAATAAAAAAAGCTAATTTTTAAGCTTGAAGAAAACGAGTTACTGTTCCTGCAGCAGTGAGCTCTGACTTTTGAATTGATAATTCAGAGATATTTTCCAAGTGAATCATTGCTCTGTACTTCTTACAAACAAGTAGGTGCTTCCAGACAAAGACAACTGAACACCAAGGGCCTGTCTAGCTGAAGGAGGAGCTTCTCAACAATTGGAATCAGGAAGCAAAGACCACTGAACAGACTGTCCAGTTTACCTCTACCTCTGCTAACAATCCATTTTCCTTATTTGTTTGTCTGTGGAGTGTGTGTAAGGGGAGTTTATAATGGAATTAAAGTTTTTTGGTTGTTATATGCCAGTAGTTTCTACCTGTTTACAGGCCATTCTGCTATAAGGTGCAATTCGTGACGCGATTGACGAAGTGTGTTGGCTGTAATTTGATTACAACGCCAACACTTTAAGTGCTGTTTTTAAAGCGCAATTTTTCTGTAATATGGAGTTGCAGAAGAATGTAACCATTACATTATAGAAGAATAGCCTATAATAAACAATACAACAGTACAGCACACGTGCCCTTTGGCCCACTATATTGTCCCGAGCTAAGATTAACCTAAACTACCCACCCCCTCAATTTAATGTCATCCACGTGCTTGTTGAGCAGTCGCATAAATGTCCCTAATGTCTCTGACTCTACTACCATTGCTGGCAGTGCATTCCACGCACCCACCATTCTGTGTAAAGAACCTATATCTCTGACATCTCCCCTATACATTCCTCCAATCACCTTAAAATTATGACCCTTCGCGACAGCCATTTCTGCCCTGGGGGAAAAAGTCTCTAACTATCTACTCTTACCTATTCCTCTCATTACCTGTACAGCTTGCTCAAGTCACCTCTCTTCCTGCTTCTCCAGTGTGAAAAGCCCGAGCTCACTCACCCTCTCTACTTAAGACAAACCCTCCAATTCAGGTAGCATCCTGGTAAATCTCCTCTGCACTCTCTAAAGCCTCCACATCCTTCCAATAAAGAGGCGACCAGAACTGGGCACAATATTCCAAGTGTGGTTGAGCCAGAGTTTTATAGAGCTGCAGCAAAACCTCGCGGCTCTTAAACTCAATCCCCCTGTTAATGAAAGCCAAAACTTCATATGCCTTCTTAATAACCCTATCAACCTGGACAGCAACTTTGAGGAAATTGTGTATGTAGACCCCACAATCCCTCTCTTCCTCCACACTGCCAAGAATCCAGTCTTTAACCCTGTATTCAGCATTCAAATTTGACCTTCAAAAATGAATAACTTTGCATTTATCCAGGTTGAACTCCATCTGCCGCTTCTCAGCCCAGCTCTGCATCCTGCCAGTGTTATAGTCTGCAACAGCCCTCGACAGTATCTACAACACCACCGCCCTTTATGTCATCGGCAAACTTACTAAACCATCCTTCCAAGTCATTTATAGAAACTACAAAGAGCAGAGGCCCAAGAACAGATCCCTGTGGGAAACCATTGATTACTGACCTCCAGGTGGAATACTTTCCATCCGCTACCACTTGCTGTCTTCTTATGGTCAGCCAATTCTATATCCAGACAGCCAAATTTTCCTGTATCCCATACCTCCTAACTTTCTGAACCTACCGGGAGGAACCTTATCAAATACTTCACTGAAACCCACGTACATCCAATCCACTGCTCGACCTTCGTCAACTTGTCTCATCCTGTCCTCAAAGAACTCAATAAGGCTTGTGAGGCACAACCTACTCCTCTCAATTTACTCAAACTCTGTTTTTCCAAATACTGAGGAACCTCGATTATCTGAAGGACACGGCCGGGGAATATTTTGTTTGGTTAATCAAATGCTGGGTAACATAGTTAGCCAAGCATCAGGACCTTGTGATCTTGTTCAGATAATCCGAAATTCGATTAATTGAATGCTGGATAATCGAGGTTCCTCTGTCGTCATAAATTATATCTCTAAGAATCCTTTCCAGTACCTTGCTTACCACTGACGTACGACTGACTGGTCTGTAATTCCCAGAGATTTCCCTATTCCCTTTCTTGAATAGAGGAACAACATTCACTTCCCTCCAATCAGCCCGTACTACTCCCGTGGAGAGTTTGGATGCACTAATCTCATTCCTCGTTTCCCGTAGTAACCTGGTTATATCTGGTCCGGTCCTACCGACTTATCTTGATGCTTTCCAGAATTTGCAGCGCATCCACTTTCTTATTATCAATCTGTTCAAACCTATTAACCTGGTCCACAGTGTCCTCACTACCAACAAGGACCCTCTCTCTTGTGAATACTGAAGCAAAAAACTCATTCAGGACTTCCACTACTTCTCCAGACCCTAGGCACAAGTTCCCTCCTCTATTCCTGATCAGCCCTACCCTCTCTCTGATCATTCCTCAGTCTGTTTTTGAGTTCTTTCTTAGCTACCCTGTAATCCTCTAAAGCTGTGCCAGATCCTTGCTTCCTCAACCTTCAAGTTTCGTTTTGATGAGAAGCTCCTCTGCTGTTGTCATCTAAAGCTCCTTCACCTTACCATTCCTTACCTATCTCAGTGGGACAAAGTTATCCAGCACTTGTAACAAGTGCTCCTTAAACAGCCTCCACATTTCCACTGTGCCTTTTCCGTAGAACTGTTCCCAACTTGTACTCCAGATCTCCTGTCTAAAAGCAGTATAATTCTCTCTCTTGCCCCCACCCCCTGCCTCCCTCAATTAAATACTTTCCTATACTGTCTGCTCCTATCACTCTCCATGGCTATGGTAAAGTTGAGGCAGTTGTCACTGTCACCGAAATGCTCTCCCACCAAGAGATCTGACGCCTGGCCTGGCTCGTCCAGCACCAAATCCAATGTGGCCCTAGTCGGCCTATCTACATATTTAGTCAGGAATGCCTCCTGGACACAACTGACAAAATTGACTCCATCTAGACCATTTGTACTGTGGAAGTTTCAATCAATGTTGAGGAAGTTGAAGTCACCCATAACACCAAATCTGTTACATCTGCACCTTTTCAAAATCTGCTACTATTGAGGGGTCTATTGAAAACACCCTATAAAGTACTGCCCGTTTCCTATTACTGACTTCCAAACATACTGACACAGTAGACAAATCCTCCTCAACAACCTTCTCTTCTGCAGCTGTTATGCACTCTCTAATTAACAATGCTACTCCCCCATCTCTTTTACCCCCCCCCCCCCCCGTTCTTTTGAAAAGATATAAACCCTGGAACATCCAGTAATCATTTCTGCCCCTGTGAAATTCATGTCTTTGTTATGGCCACAACAGCGTAGTTCCAAGCACTGATCCATTCTCTAAGTTCATCACTCTTATTCCTGACCATTCTTGCATTAAAATAGACACACTTTAACCCAATCCTTTGCCCTACCAACTGTGTATTCTTCCTGACAGACTCTGCATTCTGTTTCTGCCCGTTCAACAACTACCCTCTCCTCTGATCTGTAGCTCTGGTTGCCATCCCCTGCCAAGCTAGTTTAAATCCTCTCTAACATAATTTGTATTCCATACAGGAACCTGATCCGTGCTTTCTGTCAACCTTAATGTGAATGTCAGGTAAATTGGGGTACTATGTTTAAAAAAAACTTTTAACATTTGGTACAACACTAGGAATAATGGTCAGAATCTGGTGATATTCAGTTATGACTAAAGCAGGTTGAATCTGAAGGGAGAATGAAAAACTGGAGATGAAATTTCAAAGGGGCAAAAAGGATAAGGAAAGGGAGATGACTTTGGAATTAGAAATACAAAGGAAAAATAAAGTGAGGGTATATGAATATCAGTTTGGAATGGTACAGTTGAAACAGGAGACTGTTGATTTAATATTGGCTCTGGTGGGGAGAATCTGAGTTATAATTTGAAGTCCTGCAAAGAATTTTTAAATTATTTTCTGCAAAAATTTGAGGAATTGGGTATGAAGTCATTCTTGATGCCATTTGAGAAAGTCGTGAGCCAAATGAACTGGGCAAAAGAGCATTGGATACTGCTAATGCAGTGTAAGTTGACAAGTAAAGCACAGGGAATGTATGCTTTACTGTCAGAGGAGAGTTCTTGGGACAATGATGTGAACAAAACTGCACCCATTGGCTACGTACAGGTTAGTGCCTGAAACAAATGGGCAAAGGTTCTGAAATTTTAAGAAGTAATTTGGGCAAACACATTGAATTCAAAAGTGTTATGCAAGTTATTTTGGCAGGTGGCTGAGGATTAGAAGGTGAAACCATGTATAAATCTCTGAAGTTATTATCTCCATGGAATTTGAAAACACTCTACCTTCAATAATAAGAACTAATGTTGAAGGCCAACAGGTTGCAATTGCTAACTAGGTGGCAATAGTCGCTGACGATTGAGTTAATCCATAAAACGAAACTATTTTTCTGTCATCCTCATAAGTTAGAAAGAGATGCTGCCTGATATGCTGAGCCTAGCCAGCATCACTCTAATCTTGACTCTGATCTCCAGCATCTGCAGTCCTCACTTTCGCCTAGGGATAGAAAATGGGTGAATGAAATGAGCACAAGTGGCCAAAATAGCTAATGGATAACTGAGAATGGGCAAAAGACTCTTCCTCAGGTCAGAAAGCAAAATACTGAGGGTGGAGGAGAAAATCAGAAGGTGACATGCTTCCACTATAACAAAATGCCACATTCATTTAGAATGCTGGAAAATGAAAGGAAAACCCGTGAAACTTATTGGAGTACTTAACAGTGGGTCTGAAAAGGAAATTCAGAAGGAAAAGTCCACAAATCAGATTGTATTTTTAAATACAACTAAGAGACTGGAGGTAGACACCGTTGTGAGTGTAGAAAAAGTATGAAGTGGAAGGATAGGTGTGAGATATGCAGAGTTTTTATCTAAAGGGAAGATAACCCCTTTCTCCTCAAAGGAAGAATCCAAGCCCATAACAATTCTAAGAGATACAAAGGCTACTCAAACTCTCTCGCTACAGAAGGATTTAGTTTTCACTCCAGATTTCATTTAAAGTGAAAGTATTGGTAAATGGCATAGATGGAGAATATATCCCTGTTCTATTGAACAAGTTCGATTGGAGTGTCAGTTGTGCTAAGACCAGTGGTAATTGGAGTCGTTAAGAAATGTCCTGTGGATGAAGTTGATTTGCCTATGGGGAATGATTTTGCAGGAACGAAGATCAATTTGATAATCATGCAGAGTCCAGTTGAGACTTGAGAAATAGCACAGTTGCAGGTGTGCTATTTAGGTCCCAGGTATTTTTCAGTCATGTGTGGTTAGTAGGGCAATGGCTAAACAAATCCCATCGTCAGAGGTCATAGTACTACCATGAGCAGATATTAGGGTAGCTGAAACTCGATTTGTGTGCAGTAATTCAAGAGGTGTTGGTCATATCTTAATTAATTGCATTGGTTATAATCTTTCAAGTTTCACTTGATTCTGAAAATCATTCAGCATCTTCCTGTATTGCATCTGACTCTGACCTCTGTTACTATGCACTGTCTCCTGAGTATAGGTCTGAAGGTCTTCCTATAGATACATGACATCTCTTCCTCTTCTCTTCCAAAAAGATCTTCACTGCATTATCAAATTGTTGGTGCTTGCTGTGTCAGATGTTTAATCTCACCCGAAGTCTTGACACCAGACTGAATTTCAGAAAGCCCACCAGTGCTTACCATCTTGATGAAGCTCACCTTTAAGACTTGCAGAGCATTTTATTGCATCCCTGCTGATATGTGTAGCTGATGAAAAGCGCAGGGAGCACTGGCTGCAGACAGAATCATTTAAAACTTTAGGCAACACGCATTTAATTTGCTACATAAACTGCAATGAATGAGTTGATAATTGATATTTAATCATGCGTCCCCTTATTACGACCTCACATGCTTTGTACCTCGGCAAATGGTGATCAGCATACAAGAGGACAAACTGTAACTCTGATCTCTAGGCAGAACTGCCGTGGCTTCTTTATGAATTGGAATTCAAGTAACAGCAGAACCGCCTAACATTTAGCCTATTGCTACACTCAAGTTGTTTATGGGCATTACTTTGGTCCTCTTCAATAAATCTGTCAATAATATGCAATTTCATTAATTTATGTACCTCTATCACATCACCTCTAAATCAATGCTTCTTCAGCTCTGGGGAATCAGTGTGAAAACTGATTGCTATACTCTAGATGCAGTCTGCCCAGAAGTGTAAGGACCGAATATCGTCCTTGACTCTTATTGACCGAATCTTTTAGTTGTTCTAGGATTTGTAAAGAAGAGGCTGCAGAGATTGTAAGTACATTAATTGAAATTTCCAAAATTCCCTAGATTCTGGAAAGGTCACCGCAGGTTGTAAAATGTCAAATATAGCACCTCTGCTAAGAAAGAAGGAAAATCAGTAACTATAGGCTCATCAGCCTACAATCAGTCATTGGGTAAATGCTATAATCCATTATTAAGCAGGCAGTAGCAGGGCAATTAGAAAATCAAAATGTATTCAGGTAGAATCTGAATATCCTCCGTTATTGTATACCTTTGTAGCCAATGTCAAGAAGATTACCATCATCCATTAACCTAATAGCATTCAGAAAAAAATTTCAAGCATGTTTGTAAAGTATAAATTTCTTTTCCAGAGCATCTTTCTCAGGGATCATTAAAAGCATTTCAAAGATCCCTTCAAACATCTTTTCAATGATCCAGTGTCAGATTAATGAACCTGTAGTCCACTAGCTTTGATTGTCTCTGTTTGTACTACCTTGCAGTCTGAGAGTAATATACCTGACACTGTTGAGCCTTTACGTCCTGATTCTAATGCTTTTATGTCCTTGAAGATATAGGCAAATAACTCTTGTCTCATATTTAGTTGTCCTTGGTTGGGGTCATTTAAATCTGGAGATTAATCTAGTTTGAGATTTCCTTTCATATCTGAGATTACATCATTATCTATTTTAATATTTATAGAGTCGCTGTGACATGTACAGCTGGAAGCTGAGCAGCTTGTGCAGGAATATAGACTAATGCAAATTTTGAACCCGGTGTATATTGTCTTTTCATAGCCCTGATTTATTTTATGTATAAATTAGAAAATGAAACAATAGACTATTTCCTGGCAATTTCATAGGCTTATGTAATATTTTTCAGTTTGTTTTAATTGAAATTTTTTTTTATTTGAATGAAGAAACTTTGTCTTGTCCTGTAAGTCAGGTACATTGAGGCTTCAGTTATAGTTGATTTATCTTCCCTCGCAGATTCTGTTATGTATATTAGTTATTAATCTGGGAAGAAAATTGATCCAAACACAGTAAATTATTATGTAAAGTAAGATATTAGCATTTATTGATTAATTCTCTTAAGTAGTCAATTCTAGTGTCATCGTTCTAACTTCTGTGTCACCAATTTATCTAACTCTGTGGCAACTATAAAACAAGCCTAGATAGTTTATATCACTTTGGCTCTGTCCAACAGAAACTAGATGAACTATATAAAGGCTTCTAGTTTCAGTAGAGATTTTTAATTCACATAAAATAATATTTAACTTTTGATGCTGTTAGCCATTACTGTTAGAAGGAATGGTGTGATTGTTCTTTCTCGTCTAATATATAGAGCTGATTTTCATTACTCCCTCTTTTCTCTGTAGGTCTGTGGTATTATCTGTCAGGAAGTAGGTGGCCTTGCCTAACTTTAATTGGTTCTCCTAACTTTGGGTACAGATCGGTGCATAGAGATCTGGAGGCTCAGCTAGCAATTGTCACAGACAACCACAATTTGCAGCAGCAATTACAGCAGGTCAGTAGTGAATTAGTAAACTTAAAAAGAAATGTTCATTTTAGTTTTGTGTTTCACAATCAGAACAGTTACTTACGTCCATTTTACTTTAAGGGACATATTTTTCACTTTCTTGTTCTTGATGCAAAATTTGACAAGTCTGCAATGCTATGGAACTCCCCCATAACTTTAAATCTGAGTAGATTACTTATGAATTTCATAGTGATGTTTCTCAGTTAGAAGGAACCAAGGGCAAAGGCTGGTAAGATATGCTATGATTACAACCATGTGTCTTTCGTATTGTAGTGCAAACTTAATTTGCACCATATAAAAATACTTAGTTGCCAAGTCACACTACTCCTGATATGCTGTCTGTATAAAGTTTTGCAGTGCATTGAAATTTGTAAATTAAATTTCCATTGAAGGAACAGTCTGCAGTACTGCCTACAATAGTGAATATTTTTCTTTAGCTCCTTGTTCAATTTCTCATGAGACAACAAATGAATTTCGATACTGATGCAAAATATACATTTCTTAAATGCCCATGGTTGTCTTAATATTTCAGTGTTCTTTCAAGTGCTGTGTGGGCTATGAGCCCACAGCCACAGGGGCACTTAATGCCAGCTTTAATTATTGAATTTAATTGGCTCTTACCTGTTGTTTACTGCCTTCAGCAGCTGTTTGTAACAAAATTTTTCATCTTCAACAATCTTTTCTGCACAGAGATAAAATTCTTCCAAACTCCCTCTTTAGTTTTTGATGTTACTTCTGAGATATTGAACCCTTATTAATTCCAGAATATAGTCCATTGTGTCAGCATGGGCTCTCAGTATGAGCGTTTCATCTAATACCATTCTCTTGTCTTTACTCTGTAGCCCTGCATATTGTTCATTTTCATAAATCAGTCTCTTTAAAATAAGACTAATAGTTTGCATATATTATAAATAATGGTAACCACAGTGTTAACCTCTGATATCATTCTGAATGTTAATGGGTCATTTCTGTTTAGGTCTTCTCCAGTACTGCTTTTCCATACCCTCTTGGATTATCTTGTTGATCATTCTTTATTTAAGCACAAACAAAATACTTGCTGAGCATCTTGTTTACTCTTTTATTTCCTTCAATAGGTTCAGAGCTCTCATCCGACTGCATTTATCTTTACTGTCTTTTGTTAACATGCTTATAAAAGCTTTTGCTATTGCAACAGCAGCTTTCACTTATATTGCAGTTTAAATGAAGAAAAATACTCCAAGGCCTCATGACTCCATGGTCACGAAAAATGAGTATTGAAATTAACTGGGATAACAAAAGTTTGGCCAAATATGTGCATTTTGAAGGGCATTCTAAGAGGGAGTGGAATGGATGGTCTTGGAGATGGAATTCCTGAGAGTGGAACTTGGGGGGGGGGTGGAGGATCAGAGAAACGTGCAAGAGGCTCATGTTGGGCAAGTTTACGACTGAGGGTTGTCTACAGATACAAGGTGTAGTTGAGACTGTGGTGGGATTTAAAGATAAGGATATGAATTTTACAATTTACAATATTAGGGAACTAGGTGCTGACCTAAATGAGGCTGAATATTATAGTAAAACAGAACTTGGTGCCTGATGAGATACAACTTGTAGAGTTATGATATTTGATCCTTATACTTTTCACATTTTCTGAATCATCATAATCTCTCCTCTAGCTTTGTGAAATATACCTTAATGAATAACTGCATTGCTATCGTAAAATAAAATGAACCCTGTAATTCAGAAAAGTATTTGTACCCACATTTTCTAGGAACAAGAAAATCTGTACTGCCTCTCGAATGAGATTTCAACTATTACATTTGACCAACCAAATAGACATGTGAAGCTCTGGGTGAAATTGGTAACTCCACTAATAAAGAATTTTTTCTGAAATCTAAAGGAATACCATTCCTGTTGTAAGTAATATAGCTTAACTGGATTTTTTTACACCTTTTATAAGCAGGTTTTACTGCGAACTTGATTTCAGAAATTTTGAATTGATACAAAGTCTGGTCTCCATTGGCCTCAGGATTATTGTATTTGAATGGTTGATTTTAGTTATCTGCTATTAAAACTCTCTTCTCAAGCATTATGTTTTTAAGCAAATGGAAGAAAGATCCATATCAAGTAGTTTTTAATGTTTCCTTAACAGCATCTAAAATATTACTGTGGGTTACAACTGAAGGACAGATCACAATGTTTTATTCCAGGAACATTGACTTTCAGGTTGAGTAATTATTGTGATACATTTTCTAACTGTTACATTTTGAAAAAAATATTGAGATAAAATTGTTTGAGATGTACCAGTGCCTCAGAATTCTAACATTTTAAGAAATTTAAGTTTGGGGATATTGGAATAAATCCCAGACAAGAATTTGGTTGCTGGAACTGAAATAAATGTGCAAGAGTGTGATGAAAGAGTATGCGAATATATTCTTTAACTTGCTAATTGTCACAGTCAGTTGTTCGTTATAACCAAATAAGAGTCAAACAATTTGTTTCCTTTAAGGTTCATGGGATCTGTTTGGTGTAAAATTATCGTATGGGCAAAAAAGCAGAGGTGATGTCATCGATGAGGAGTTCTTAGCTATCAAGTTAGGTTGTTGTCGGAGCAAAGGAGATTGAAGGGAGATTTGATGGAGGCATACAAAATTATGACAGTTTTCATTAAGATAGACTAGCAAAGTTGTTTCCATTGGCTGTTATTAAATGGACTGTGGAACCTAAATACAAGGTTTTGGGGAGAAGATATTGGGTGGAGGGGCAAAGGTCTTTTTTTTTTGCAGCGAGTTATGATGATTAGGAATTAACTGATTTCTCATCATAGATGCTAACATTTCCGGTCCAGTCGCCCTTCTTCAGAACTGATGGTAGCTAGGAAAAAGGTTTTTTTAATGCAGAAAATAGGAAGGGGGGTGGGGGACAGGAATAAATGATAGATGCAGAGAGAGCCCAAAGAGAGAGCAAAACAGTTGGAAAGGAGTAGGTGAAGGTAAGCCTAAGAGAATGAATTGCTGCTAATGTGGACTGCCAGAAACTGATGCTGGGTTGTGCATAGTAGCAGTCCATGTGATGACAAGGCCTGGGTATGTGGGGGTGAGGGAGAGCAAGGGGGAAGGTGCCCAAGTCTTAGAATTGTTGAACCTGAATCTATTTTCCTCCACTTGCATGAGAGGACCTTTGAGAACTCTTGCCCTCTTTGGATCTCTGGCAACTGGGACTAATCACCAAACATTTTTATTTAGAATGGATCACAATTGAGAATTGTGAATGGGAATTTCTGATTTTGAGAATCCACCTGATCTCCAACCACCTTGTAAAGCTTAGATGGAAATTCTGTCTTTCACAAGACATTGAGGCATATAATTAAGCTTAACATTGCAAACTTCAGTTCTGTTAAGTACACATTCACCCATCTCCTGTTCAAGTATAAATAACAACAGTAGCTTCTTTTCAGTTACCACTACAGTTTTGTCAGAGCTTAAGGTTAACTCAACAGCATGAAATTTGGGACCTCTTAATATGCGCATGTGAATTTCTCTGCCCTACTTGCCAGTTCCCAGGTGACTAGATGGAATTTCACTATGCTGTCTTTACAATGACTAGCCATGTTATGAATTTTTGTTTACTTATTTAAATTTGGAAATTGTGGACTGAAAAGCACAAAGGAACAAAGTGTAACAATAGTTGGATAATCTTTTAAGCTAATCTTGGCTGGTTTATTTTAATCGTTCAGGAAATGATTTCAGGCTGTCTTGTTAGCTAATTGAAAGAGGAGGAAGGTAAATTTGTAACAAATATTACAAAGTGTCTAAACTTTTCAAAGCTTTCCAAAAACCTCTTCTGTTTAATTTGGCATTATTTCAGCTTGAATAAATCACTTAAATTATTAATTTTAAGCACATATCATTTATTCAGAAGCTTTTTCAACAGACACAATTCAATTATTTTAAATTTGCATCATGACATTTTGAATGAGTTTTTTAAAAGTCTACAGTTTACAATTTAAACTTGTAGTAAAACAGCAACACCTGCAAGGATCCACTTGGCTCGACTTTCTTTTGTTTTCAGGTTAAAAGTCCAAACGTAAGTAGGACCTCGGCTCCGGGTTTTGTACACTGGACACTCGTAAATGTTTTTTGTTTCTTGACGATCTACTGGAATGGCTTTGATGAATACAACTGGCATTCCTGGTGTAAGCTCCTTCAGTCGTGCATCAGTAATGATTCCACTGTTCTTCTCCCAACGCGCACCTTTCAACATATCAAACATTACTGGTAATTAACTGGAAAAAGATTTATCATGTTTTTATAATGAAAATAATGAAGGCTGAGAAAGAATTATCTCTCGTGAAATGCCTATGTATTGAAGGAAACTTTGTAATCAATTTATTTGTATTTTAGAATTCTGTTAATTTGCTAAAATCTAATAAAACAAATTGAAGGTTGGCTGGAGAATTTTATTTTAACATCTATTTGTCTTTACATTTGTGTGGGTAGTTGAACAGATATTTCTTATTTAGCATGTTTTATAGTGACCCATTAGTTGAATAATAAAATGTTTTCACTAGGTGAATCTTTTTGTAAAATTGTTATTCATGGCAGTGATTATTAGTTTTCAAATGTCTTACCTTCCATGTATAGTCCATGGATGTAGGCGCCTTCTCTGGGAGCACTTGTCATATCTTCTCTGTTTTTCTTTGTAACTTCAACAGCTAGACACATTTTGTCAAGTGGCCATTCATTTTTCCTGGCCATGGATTGCATTATAGCTGTGAGGAAAGACTGTGGGTTGAAAAAGCCACCAAGCCACACTGCACTAGGCAAAGCAAAATCCGTACTCCAAGCTTCCAATTCCTGAGAATACAAAGACGTGAGAAAATTGCTACCAAATATTTGTCACTGTATACATTTTTGAATAACTTCAACAAAATAAATTGTGAAAAAGTGCACCAAATATGATAGAATATATTTATAGGACAATCTGTTACAAAGCAAAGTACAAGCTCTTAGTCATGTGCCAGTTACATTTGTTTTACATGATGCTTAATCTTAAGGCATTGTAAAGGGTGTGAAGTCATCTGACCAGATTACTCCTGAGTAATGCTAAGACCTTAACCTGGAATTAATGTGATGCAAGTTTATAACATGTTGAAAGGACAAGGTTTTGATTGTATAGTTGAGCTGTTTCATTAAATATTGTAGGCAGGACCAGATTTCTCTCATAAGTTATGTAAAAGAAAAACTAGGTTGTTCATTGAGATTATTATTTTCCCAAAGATTAATCAACCTGTAGAAATGTGTGCTAGCTTGTGTGGTTAATGCTGATTTAATGCAAGTGAGAGTGGATGTGTTTCTTGGAATAGAGTACACCTTGGTCCCTTGCCATATTCAATGGGTTGGTCTGCTAAACACATTTTGATTGCTTGTGGAAGTCTGAAATTAATGTTTTATCTTGGGATTTTGTCTCATTTTTCGTTTTTTCTGGAAGATTCTCTCCCACCAGTATGACATCCCATTGTAAGGGCAGACTGGAAGAACTAACTAAGTTCTTTCTTTTCTGTCATTTTTCATATCTTTGTAACAGTGGCACTTTTGCTCAGTGATAGCACCCTTAGTTTCTGAATCAAGTTGTGTTCAAGGACACCAGCTGATAACGTAGACTTGTTGAAGATGACATCTTCAAAAAGTTAATCATGTTTGAAATAAAAGTGGAAACTTCAATGGCATTGGTTTCCTTCAAACTTGTGTGATGCCAGGAGCCTGTGTCTGCTAGCTCATTCAGTTAGCAAAATATTTTGTGGCCGTATTCAAAGAGGAGCATTTATTTCCCAGCTAGCTTCACAGAAAAACATTAGTTAATCTTTTAGCTCATGTTTGTTTGTGGAGCTTTGCTGTTCATGTTCACTTACAAATGACAGTGAATGTAGCTAATGCTATGACACATTTTGGGATGTCCTGAGTATGTGAAAGACTCTGCCTAAACACGCATGTTCTTTCTCTACTTATATTTAGGACCACAAACTCTAATAATAAAATACTATTTTGCATATTGTTACCTTTGTTTGCTAGTTTGTGTTTTTTTGTTAAGAGTTATTGCCTGTCTAAGAATTTTAATTCAAATTTATATTTTTAGCATTTCAAAACAGTTAAAGTCCAACATTTGAAGTGTACTTACTTACTGTGGAAACAGCCAGTTTGCAGTGAGAATTTAGTCGGTAAACAATGACGAGTTAATTTGTTTTTGATAGGATCAGTTGAAGGAATGTTGACTAGAATTTCCAGCTTCTCTCAAAGATACCACGGAAATTCTCATATCCACTTAAACAGGCAGTCAAGATTCTTGATTAATGATTGATCTGCAAAATGACACCTACCCAGTGTCCCCGCTGTGTGCCACTAAGACATAACATTCATTTAAAATTTTCCTTGCTCGTACGAGCAGGTTTAGTATCCTCCCTGGTAGTTTTCAGATTGCAGTACAGATATGTACAGTTTGTAAAGAACACTGATCCTATTGTCTATTAGCAGTACCATAGGAGACAAAGTTCTTGACTGTTACTGTTTAGAAGCAGATTATTTTTGTGCTGTACAAACTAGAGGAAATTCAGATTCAGTACCAACCTCTGAAGCCTCGAAACAATGGTATAATTCATCAGATGTCTAGGTTGGCAGATGTTCGTTTATTTAACTTAGTACAAGCCACGTATAAAATCAAAAATCATTTTGGAAATGACTGAAGATGGTACTTTCAAAACTCAAACTTGATATAGTATCTTATGACATCAATGTTAGAGAAATACTTTAAGAACACTAAAACATTGTACATAATTGTGATATTCAAAGTACGAATAATGAAATGAACATGCAGTTAAGCTACTGTGGCTCACCCTGATGCGAAGGAGAAGATCACTAAACCAAGCACCTAAGCTAAAAAGCGATGGATAAGCTAGGGCTGCCCACGTTGCTGGAACTGTGTCGAAAAATAAGGCATTTGAAATCTCTTCCATATCAGCTGTGATGGTTAATTCTCCCTGAAAATCAGCATAGGTATAAAATTTGTTACTGAAATCCTGACTTCAAAGATTTTGTTTTACTTTAGAAAAGAGTAAAAAATCGAAAGTGTCCCCTATGGTATTTATTTAAAGATTTTCCAATATGCATTAGGTTGAGGTGTGACCTTATAGGAGTTTATAAAATAATGATGGGTCTGGATAGGGTGGATAGCCAAGGCCTTTTCCCCAAGGTAGGGGAGTCCAAAACCAGAGGCCTTAGCTGAGAGGGTAAAGATTGAAGAGGGACCTAAGGGACAACTTTTTCATGCAAGTAGTGGTGCATGTATTGAAGGAAGTCGGGGAGGCTGGTACAATTACAACATTTAGATTAGATTCTCTACAGTGTGGAAACAAGCCCTTCGGCCCAACAAGCCCACACCGACCTGCCGAAGAGTAACCAACTCTTTTGATTACTCTGGGTAACCAAGCCAGAACCATTTCCCTCTGACTAATGCACCTAACACTATGGGCAATTTAGCATGGCCAATTCATCTGACCTGCACATCTTTGGACCATGGGAGGAAACTGGAGCACCCGGAGGAAACCCACGCAGACACGGGATAACTCCACACAGACAGTCGCCCGATGCTGGAACCGAATCTGGGTCCCTTGTGCTGTGAGGCCACAGAGCCACCGTGCCACCCCCAAATGATGGGTATATGAATAGGAAGGTTTAGAGGGATATGGACCAAATACTAGCAGATGAGACCAGATTAGTTTAGGTTATCTAGTCGGCATAGATGAATTGAACTGAAGGGTCTATTTCCAATTTCTGGATTAGTGGTGCTGGAAGAGCACAGCAGTTCAGGCAGCATCCAAGGAGCTTTGAAATCGACGTTTCGGACAAAAGCCCATCAGGAATAAAGGCAGTGAGCCTGAAGCGTGGAGAGATGAACTAGAGGAGGGTGGGGGTGGGGAGAAAGTAGCATAGAGTACAATAGGTGAGTGGGGGAGGGGATGAAGGTGATAGGTCAGGGGGGAGAGGGGGGGAGTGAATGGGTGGAAAAGGAGATAGGCAGGTAGGACAAGTCATGGGGACAGTGCTGAGCTGGAAGTTTGGAACTAGGGTGAGGTGGGGGGAAGGGGAAAAGAGGAAACTATTGAAGTCCACATTGATGCCCTGGGGTTGAAGTGTTCCGAGGCGGAAGATGAGGCGTTCTTCCTCCAGGCATCTGGTGGTGAGGGAGCGGCGGTGAAGGAGGCCCAGGACCTCCATGTCCTCAGCAGAGTGGGAGGGGGAGATGAAATGTTGGGCCACGGGACAGTGTGGTTGATTGGTGCGGGTGTACCAGAGATGTTCCTTAAAGCGCTCTGCTAGGAGGCGCCCAGTCTCCCCAATGTAGAGGAGACCGCATCGGGAGCAATGGATACAATAAATGATATTAGTGGATGTGCAAGTAAAACTTTGATGGATGTGGAAGGCTTCTTTAGGGCCTTGGATAGAGGTGAGGGAGGAGGTGTGGGCGCAGGTTTTACAGTTCCTGCGGTGGCAGGGGAAAATGCCAGGATGGGAGGGTGGGTTGTAGGGGGGGGGGGCGTGGACCTGACCAGGTAGTCACGGAGGGAACGGTCTTTGCGGAAAGGGGTGGGGAGGGAAATATATTCCTGGTGGTGGGGTCTGTTTGGAGGTGGCGGAAATGTCGGCGGATGATTTGGTTTATGCGAAGGTTGGTAGGGTGGAAGCTGAGCACCAGGGGCGTTCTGTCCTTGTTACGGTTGGAGTTGTCGGTCGTCGGAGTTGTCGGAGATGGTGAGGTCCAGGAAGGGGAGAGAGGTGTCAGAGATGGTCCAGGGTCTATTTCCAAGTTGTACAGCTCTATGACTCATAATAACAAAACCATCTCTGAATGAACTACATTGATCAACTCACCTATTAGGTTACTCAACCAGTTTCAAGGTCTACGTTCTTATTTTACCAACTCATTACAAAAATAAGGGGTAAATCTGGAGCTGCTGAAATTTGCAATTGTATAGTTTCTGGTTCAGCCTTTGTGTTGCCCCATGCTGTTAAGGATGCTAGTGCAGGTGAGCTGTATATTGTCTGAAAACTTTAACTTAGGGCAGATTGTGATATCAAAACAGCATCTCAGGCTGACGACACTGTTCTGCGACCTGAAACATTAGCTCTGATTTCTCTTCAACAGATGCTGCCAGACCTGTTGAGTTTTACAGCAATCTCTATTTTTGCTTCTGATTTACAGCATCTGCAGTTCTTTTGATTTTTACATTTTTTGTCAATTTTGATCACATAGATCCAGTGATGATCAAACCTAAATATTCCTTCAGAGCCATCAGTTGGCCACTTGACAGATAAAATGGCCACCGGACCACAATGTGGAGAGAGACAGCAGACCAAATACAGACATGGCCTGGGGCCACCAGAATGTCAGCACAATAAACTAATCAACTAGGTTGTGAGTACAAGGTGGGTGGGGGAAAAATTACACATGAGTAGCGTACACTGTCCACCGAAGTGTCTGGGTCCAGCCAACACCTTTAATAGAACTCTAACAGTGATACAGACTCAATACAAAGCGCTAATAGCCAGGGCTGCAGTAATCGTCCTTTTCATGAAGAGCGATTAGCACCCATTACTACAGCAATGCCTTCAGTGCAGACATTGAAACTGACAACGACTGCAATGAAATTAACAAAGGCTGCGCTGGGACTGACTGCACTGAAACTATCAATGATTCTGCAATGTTTACAATAAACAAACTATGCTACAGAGACAATAACCTCATCACAGCTACTATATTAAAAAAATGTATAAAAGTCTATTGACATATGCTCCGGGTTGAGAGAAGACTCACAGTTGACCACAGTGTGTTGGTGTCTTTCTCTCCCCAGAGCTCCGGTATTTCTTTGTTCGGTAAACTCTGTCACTGAACCCCGACTCTGTCTCTGAGACTGGTGATTTTCCCCATAACAAACTCCTTGTCTTGCATGATTTAAAAGGGCCAGGCACCCAACTTAAACAAATGCTTGGTAATACAGAACCTAAGCATTGCTAAAACAAGACAGATATGAATTTTACACTTTTCAGAACGAAGACATAGGAAACTGACTGGAAAAAAAAGGCATCATTTTATAAGATATGAAAGGAGGGTGCTGATTGGATTGTGATGGAGTAAGATTCTGATTGGAGGGAACGTAAGCCCTTCCTGAAGAAGGGCTTATGCCCGAAACGTCGATTCTCCTGTTCCCTGGATGCTGCCTGACCTGCTGCGCTTTTCCAGCAACACATTTCCAGCTAAGATTCTGATTGGTCAGGGCATGGCTATGGGAGATGCAGCAGTATTTGACTATTTCCATGACCCTTTTTTAATATGGTCTGTCAATAGTTGGGATTACAACCTATATACTTGGTGTCACACCAGTACTGAATTCAGATTAAGTTATTCATTTGTGTGGTAAGTAAAACATCTTTGTGGAAGCATTTATATCATCTGGATTGGGCTAAGATTGGTTGGTCACTGAACCATATTCACACGTAGTTGCAGATGTTCTTTATCAACAGACCAAATGTTTAGTGCATAAAAAAAATCTATATTTGTCAGTTAGAAAGACCTTGACAATAACAGCAAATCAAAGTTTCACCTGTTTCCCACACTTTTTTCACAGATATCAGTTCCAGAGATATATCGTTCTCACCTCAACTCTTCAAACATTTGCTTAACTGACTCTTCCCAGTTTCTTTTCCTTGGACTGTAGAGCCAGCTTCACAATTCTGACAGCCTAAACTTTTTCAGTTTTAACAACTTGAGGACTTCTAGACAAGTTCTCTTAGCTTGAACATTCATAAACTAACATTACTTTGGCAAACTAGAACTTGATCCTCCTAAAAGTAAGCTGTTCTTCCTTCTGAACTAGAGTCAAAAGTTAAATTAACAGCTTCTGGTCTGATGCAAATGCAGCTGAAACTTTCCTGCAATTTGACATTGTTCTTCATTTCTTGCTGGGTCTTCCAAAACCACTTTTACTAAAAATACAAGTGTAGAATCCTTTGCAATGGAATTGGGGTGGGGGAGTGGTGTGTGGAGGTGAAAAGAGACTACAAATGGTTTTTATGGGAGGAGCTGCCCTATAATAAGTTTAGATGCCCAGTTTGAATAATAATAGTGAGTGAGTGAAAGAATAGGTTGATGGGTAGGTGGTGGGTGAGATGCTAGGGTCATTAGGCTGGTAGGTGATTAAGATGAAGAGGGTGATAGTTAGCAGGCAGGTAATTGAGGTGGTAGGTACAAGAGGTGACGTGTAGGATTGCAGGTGGGTGGTTAAGTGGCAAGTAGGTGAGATAGTAGATGTATAAGGTGACAGAAGAAGGAAGAGAGGGCAGTGGTTGGGGCAGTTGCAGTTTGGAGATAAAGGTGAGTGATTTGGCTAATTCCAGAACTTTTCTCCCAGAGTTTTACTGAGTTTTTTCTGTCTCATATTTCCTGGACAACCATTCAGTACAGCTGAACTGTCTGAAGTCTTCAGCTGTAACTCAGAAATATTTGTGGAGAAACCCAAAGTAGCAGGGGAATTGATCAATGGACATTGAAATTTGCAGTTGAGTCAGCACATCAGGACTTCCACAAGGTTCAGATAACCATTTCTGATTGCACATCTGATCCTTGATGATCTAGATTTCTTTTCAAACTTACAAAATAAGAAGTGTAACTGTATACACATGCCCAGGTCAAAAACAGCTGGGATGAATGAAGTCTGGAAACTTGCCTTTGGAAAGTTTAGTATGGAGTTCATGTGGTTTAAAAACAACTTACCCATTGGTTATGATATTAAAATTCAAAGCACCAGCTCCCTCCCCCAGTGCCATGAGCAAATAGCAAAATAGTGAAGTCAAATATTTTAAAGTATGTCCAAACCTTTAATCCCAGATTCAGCTCCTTCAACGACCGTTTTATCTCTGCAGTCAAAATGTTTGTTCTTTCACATTCCTGGAAAGCTACTACTACATAAGGTGTCCGTTCTTCCACTTTGCCCATGATCTCATGCATATTAAAACTTTCTGGCAGTTTTTCCAGGATTTCATCCAAAACTGACTTAACCTGAATATCAAAGTATTATTAAGTTCCATTATTGCTAAAATGTTACAATGTTAAAGAAAAATAATATTGTCATTGACGTTATACAAATTCTAATACATACTAAATTTCTCTTAGTGAAATCAAACTGTATTTACATAATGCGCATACATTTCAAAGCGCAGCAGCTGACAGAAATGGAAGCTAAATGAAAAACACAGAAGCTAGGAAGAGTAAGCCATTTGACCCTTCAAGCATGCTGGACTATTCAATATGATCATGCTGATCCGCTATCTCAACACTATATTTCTGCTTTGTCTCCATCCAAACGTGTAATTTGATGCCTATAATGTAAGAAACTATATCATCTCCCTTACTAATCAAGCTAACCTACCATCTTTTCCTCTTTGCCTGTTCTACCCAAATATTGAATAACCCTGTATGTTGGTTGCATTGCAGCCATGTCTCTGCAATTGCAACTGTATCATAATTGTGTATATCTGTTTGCACTGTTAATTAATCGATTTTATTGCAATTGCTCCATGTATTAAGACACAATATACTGAGCTCAACAGTCCTATCGCTCTGTTTTATACTGTGCTCACTATTCTTCATCCTCGTTTTATGTTGGGTTCACTGCTGTCCTGACAGGCTCCCTAATACCAAGACAGGTATCTTTTTTTCCTTCTTCATTAATTTATGGAATGAGGGTGTCTGGCTGGACATTATTGCCCAGAGGGCAGTTGAAAGTCAACCACATTGCTGTGGGTCTGGTGTCACGTGTAGCCCAGTCCAGGTAAGGATGGCAGTTTGCTTCCCGAAAGAAGCTTGGTTGAAACAGATGGTTTTTCTGACAATGAGGATTTCATGGTCATCATTAGACTTCTTTTATCCAGATATTTATTGAATTCAAATTCCATCCTCTACTGTGGTGGGATTTAAAGCTGGGTTCCCAGAACTTCTCTGGATCTCTGAATTACAAGTCAAGTAATAATAACACTTAGCCATTGCCTCCCCGCCTATAAACAGATGAAAATCATTGTCTTTTTCTTTCATATAATATGGGCTTTGCTGATAGGGCATTATTTATTGCCTATCCATAGGTGTCAGAAGGTAGCCAGTTAGAAGCAAGTTGAAGGAGGATATTGCACAGGAAGCAAGAGCCAGGGGACCAAAGAAAATTGCCATGTTCTGCTGTAGGAACGATAGTCTTCGCCTCGTGAGCCTTTTAATCATTCATTCAATGGCAGCTGACTTATATCAGCTCTATTTACCCAACTTGGTTCCATATTAATTCATGTCTTTACATAATCTCTATGAACATTTTAATTCAACCACCATCCTCAGCCTTTATTCTAGGTCATCTCTATACTTTGTGTGAAGAATGAGTAGCCTTGCTCTAATTTTAAAATGGTGCCTTTGTAGTTTGGATTTCACCATGAGAGAAAATGGTTTCATTAATCATTTAACAATTTCATTTGGATCACCAGAAATTTCTTTATCCAGACAGGAGTGAGACTGGGATTCACTACCGCACAAAGCGGCATTCCAACCGCAACTCTATCAACAAACACATCGAGTTAAACCCCATCTACCATCCCCAGAGAAAAAGAACATGAAATGACATCACCAATGTGAGGAAACCCAAACACATAAATAGAAAGCAAGAATCAGCAGCAGTGCTTCGCTTGAAGGTCCACTGAAGATGTTACCTAGTAGGGTGACGAAACATCTGGAAATGAACTTTCCAGCTCAGCGAGCAAACCTACATTCAGAACCTCTTATAATTCAAATGAATCTGCAATGTGCCCCTCCCATGTTCAACACACGTTTCCATTGATACCAAAACTCAGTATTTCAGATGGGATCTAACCAAGGCTCTATTCATAAAGTCATAGAGATGTACAGCATGGAAACAGACCCTTCGGTCCAACCTGTCCATGCAGACCAGATCCCAACCCAATCTAGTCCAACTTGCCACCACCCGGCCAATATCCTTCCAAACCCTTCCTATTCGTATACCCATCCAAAATGCCTCTTAAATGTTGCAATTGTACCAGCCTCCACCACATCCTCTGGCACCTCATTCCATACACATACCACCCTCTGCATGAAAACGTTGCCCCTTAGGTCTCTTATATACCTTTCCTCTCTCACCCTAAACCTATGCCCTCTAGTTCTGGACACCCAGACCCCAGGGAAAAGACTTTGCCTATTTATCCTATCCATACCCCTCATCATTTTGTAAACGTCTATAAGGTCACCCCTCAGCCTCCGACGCTCCAGGGAAAACAGCCCCAGCCTGTTCAGCCTCTCCCTGTAGCTCAGAACCTCCAACCCTGGCAACATTCTTGTACATCTTTTCTGAACCTTTTCAAGTTTGACAACATCTTTCCGATAGGAAGGAGACCAGAATTGCACACAATATTCCAATAGTGGTCTAACCAATGTCCTGTACAGCCACAACATGACCTCCCAACTCCTGTACTCAATACTCTAACCAATAAAGGAAAGCATACCAAACGCCTTCTTCACTATCCTATCTACCTGCGACTCCACTTTCAAGGAGCTATGAACCTGCACTCCAAGGTCTCTTTGTTCAGCAACACTCCCTAGGACCTTACCATTAAGTATATAAGTCCTGCTAAGATTTGCTTTCCCAAAATGCAGCACCTCACATTTATCTGAATTAAACTCCATCTGCCACTTCTCAGCCCATTGGCCCATCTGGTCCAGATCCTGTTGTAATCTGAGGTAACCCTCTTCGCTGTCCACTACACCTCAATTTTGGTGTCATCTGCAAACTTATTAACTGTACCTCTTATGCTCGCATCCAAATCATTTATGTAAATGACAAAAAGTAGAGGGCCCAGCACCAATCCTTGTGGCACTCCACTGGTCACAGTCCTCCGTCTGAAAAACAACCCTCCACCACCACCCTCTGTCTTCTACCTTTGAGCCAGTTCTGTATCCAAATGGCTAGTTCTCCCTGTATTCCGTGAGATCTAACCTTGCTAATCAGTCTCCCATGGGGAACCTTGTCGAACGCCTTACTGAAGTCCATATATATCACATCTAGTCCTGTGCTCTCATCAATCCTCTTTGTTACTTCTTCAAAAAACTCAATCAAGTTTGTGAGATATGATTTCCCATACACAAAGCTATGTTGACTGTCTCTAATCAGTCCTTGCCTTTCCAAATACATGTACATCCTTGTCCCTCAGGATTCCTTCCAACAACTTGCCCACTACTGAGGTCAGGCTCACCGGTCTATAGTTCCCTGGCTTGTCTTTACCACCCTTTTTAAATTAAATTCTTTTATGAAAAGCGTAATGTTTTAGGACATGGCTTTTAAAATACAGTCATTTTCTGCTAAAATGTGCATCTTTTCAATGCAAAGTGACTTCAACATGATTGAAAAATTTAGACCATTATTTGTGGAACGCAAACATTCCTTGCCTGTATTGGCTATAATCGATTCCAGACCTATTTTCTTATAATGGGAGATCACACAAGGACGGGACTTTCACGTTATATCAGAACCAAATTTGTAATATGTCTCTGAAGTTATGTACATTAGGCTTAAAGTCAGAATCAGAAAAAATCATACCTTTTCCTCCCTCGTTACTCCACCACCACTTTCTGCAGCAGATTCTTTTGGTTGCAACTCAAGGACTGTGCGAAACAACTTTTCAGAAATCACCGTCAGAAATCCAATTTCTGCATTTGGGTGCAGGCCATATAAGTATGGGCTCTCAGGAGGCAACATCTCATTCACATAATCATGATAGCCCTTTAAACAAGAAAATTGCAATTTATACCATTTATTTTTGTAGACAAATATAAGTATGTTGGAGGTCATTTTGCCTCCAGCAGCAGATGGAATTGAGTCAGAGTAAAAACTCAAACAGGAACTCAACCAGGTGGGTGGGTTGAAGGAAGGTTGTATTGGCGACGGGATGGTAGCACAGTGGAAATGTCACTGAATCAGTAAATCTGGAGACTCAGGTTCAAATCCCATCATAGCAGGAATTCAATTAATGAATCTAGAATTAACAAAAAAAACTACAATACTGCTGCCCACATGAAACCATTGTTGCAAATATCTAATTGGTTCACTGAAGTTCTGCGGGAAGGACATCTGCTGCCCTTGTCAATTTGTGATTCTAGACCCACAGCAATGTGGTTGAGTGTCTCTGGATTGCCAACATTGCAATGCTTTCCTGATTAATAACTAGAGGTTCTGCCAAAACTGGAAGACCCACAGATTAGTCAATTAACAGCCTGACATAGTTATTCTCATTGTATTGTACGTTACAGACAATATCGCAGGCATCGTCATTTCAGGACATATCCTGTATCACTAAAAGGATAGATTCACCAGAGGTCGTGGCACGGTGGTGTACAGTCAGGAAGGAGTGGCCCTGGGAGTTCTCACCATTGACTCCAGACTCTATGAAATATCAAGGCAAGAACTTAAAGATGGGTCTTTGATCTGCTATTTATCACTTACCAATCCCTTCCACCCACTCAGCCAGTTAGTGATCTGAACACCTTTTGGAAGAAGTACGAAGAGTGGCAAAGCTGAAGAAGTTTGAGATGACATGAATGTGGGAGTGTCAGCCTCTGCAAATTTCCAATAGGCTTAATGTTGTCTCAGCTTGTTTGGATGAGTACAGAGGCTGCAGCATGGATGAGCAGCCTAACCATAACACCAATATAGCGCAGATTGAAATTGATGGGTACAATATTGTTGGTGTCACAGAGATGTGGCTGCAAGGGGATCAGGGCTAGAAACTAAATATTCAAAGATATTCGGATATCTAAAGGACAGACAGTTGGGCAGGGTTGCCTTGATAGTGAGAAATAAAATTAATCAATAGCCAAAAGTGGTATAGAGTCAGAAGGTGTAGAATCTGTGTGGGTAAACTTGAGAAACTGCAAAAGGAAAAAGACCAAGATGGGAGTACTATACAGACCTCCTAGCAGTATGTGAGGAAGAAAATAAATCAAGAGATAGTGAAGACATATAAGAAAGGCACGGTTATAATAATCATGGGAGACTTCAATATGCAGGTGGACTGGGAAAGCCAGGTTGGGAGCAGATTTCAAGACAAGGAATTTATGGAATGTCTACAAGATGGCTTTTTTGGAGCATATTGTTGGAGAGCCCACTAGATTTGGCGATGTGTATTAAAACAGACTTGATTGGGTCAGTGACCATAATATGATTTGACCACTATCCTTCAGTTTGAGAGGGAGAAGCTGGAATCAGAAGTAATGTTGTTACAATTGAGTAAAGGTACAAAAACATGAAGTGGGAACTGGCCAGAGTTGATTGGAAGGGGAGCCGAGCAGGGAAGACCGTGGAACAACAATGGCAGGAGTTTCTGGGGGTAATTTGGGAGACACAGCAGGCAGAAGAAACATATGAAGGCAAAGATGAGGCAACTATGGCTGACAGGGGAAGTCAGGGACAGCATAAAAGCAAAAGAAAAACACACGTGAAGATGAGTGGGAGGCCAGAGAATTGGGAAGCCTTTACAAACTAAACAGGATAAGTTAAAAAAAAGCAATAGCAGGGAGAAGATGAATTGAGAGTAAGCTAGCTAGTGATATAAAAGAAGGTTGCAAGAGTTTTTTTGTATATACAAAATGTAAGAGAGGCAAGATTGGATATTGGACCACTGGAACATGGGGCTGGAGAAAATGCAGTAGGGAACAAAGAAATGGTGGAGGAACTGAATAGGTACTTTTCACAGTGGAAGAAACAGGTAACATCATAGAACTTCATAAAAGTTAGGGGGTAGAGGTGAGTCTAGTGGCCATCACTAAGGAGAAAGTGATGGGAAAGCTAAAAAGTCTGAAGGTGGATACCTTACCTGGATCCAGAGTTCTGAAGTCAATAGCTGAGGAGATTGGAGAGGCATTGGTAGCAATCTTTTAGGAATCACTGGAGTCAGGGAGGGTTACACATAGGCCAGACCAAGTAAGGATGACAGTTTCCTTCCCTAAAGGCCATTTCTAACAATTGGCAATGGATTCATGGTCATCATTCGACTCTTCATTCCAGATTTTTAAATTGAGTTCAAATTCCATCATCTGCCATGGCAAGATCCAAACCTGGGTCCCCAAAACAGTACCTGAGTCTCCAGATTAACAGTGCAGCAATAATACCACT
Source organism: Chiloscyllium plagiosum (assembly GCF_037043375.1). Lineage (NCBI taxonomy): Eukaryota > Metazoa > Chordata > Chondrichthyes > Orectolobiformes > Hemiscylliidae > Chiloscyllium > Chiloscyllium plagiosum. The sequence continues at coordinate 46,223,167 of NW_028270163.1, read as the reverse complement.
AGGCCATTGTTTCTGTATTTGACACAAATATAGGTGGAGGGACAGGTAGTGTTGAGGAAGCGGGGAGGCTGAAAAAGGACTTGGACAACTAGGAGAGAGAACAAAGAAGTGGCATATGGAATACAATGTGGGAAAGTGTGAGGATTATGCACTTTAGTAGGAAGAATAGAGGCGTAGACTATTTTCAAAATGGGAAAGGCTTTGTAAATCTGAAGCACAAAGGGACTTGACTCTAGTTAAGGACTAGTTAACTAGTTAACCTTGTAAGGTTAATATGCAAGTAGGAAGGCTAATACAATGTTGGCATTCATTTCAACATTGGGTCCTGTACCTAAGGAAAGATGTGGTGGTATGGGAGGGATTCCAAAGGAGGTTTGCAAGAATTATCCCTGGGATGAAGGGCTTGTCATATAAAGTATGGTTGAAGACTAGGGTCTGTACTCAATGGAGTTTATAAGGATGAGAGGGATATCTCAATGAAACTTAACAGAATACTGAGAGGCCTGAATAGTGTGGACGTGGAGAAGATGTTTTCAATCACCGAAGAGACTAGGAGTGGAGTACACAATCTCAGAGTGAAGGAACGGCCCTTTAGAACTAGCACGAGAAGGCATTTCTTCATCCAGTGGATAGTTAATGTGTGGAACTCATTGCTGCAGAGGGCTGAGGCCAAGTCATTGAATGTATTTAAGACAGAGATAGATAGGTTCTTGATTGGTAATGGGATCAAGGATAAAAGGCTGGAAAGCAAGAGAATGGGGTTGAGAAACATATCGGTCGATCAAACAGTGGAGCAGATTCGATGGGCCGAATGGCCTAATTATGCTCCTTTATCTTATGGTCTTATCTCAGTGCCTGGACATCCCATCCTAAGACTGTTCACAATATTCCAAATATGGTCTGAGCAGAACCTTTTGCAGCTTCTGCAGTACATCTTTGTTCTTATATTCTAGCCCTCTTGGTCCAACTATTTTCAACTGCTTCATCGATAATCTTTCTTCCATTATAAGGCAGGAAGTACAGATGTTTGATGATGATGACAATATCCAAGCTTGGACTGATACATCTGCACGTAATATTGCATCACACTAGTGTCTGGCAATGGTCATTCCCAATATGAGTGAATCTAACCATCTTCCCTTAGCATTCAATGACATTGCCATCACTAACTCTCCAGCTATCAATACCCTGGGTGTTAACATTGACTGGAAACAAATTGGAACAGCCATATAAAGAGAATGGCTACAATGGCAGATCAGAAATGAGACATTAAGTAGATAGCTCCTGACCACCACAAAGCCCTTCCACCACTTACAAGGAAGCAGAGTGGAAACATGATTTTACCTTCATTTGTAGTGTTGGTCTTGTGAGTTTTTTGCCAAGGGGACTGGAGGCCTGATTGCTTATGATTTTATAATCGTTGAAATGAAGAGATGGGGATTAGTAATTTATTGCATTTAAAAAGATAGAAAATCAGTCAATGTATGTGCATATCAAAGTATATGGGCAGGAGCATTAAACTCTATAGTTATTCCCTTTTCATTCTTCCCTATTTCATCAATATAAATGCTATTACATTTCAAACTTTTATCAGTTCTGATAAAAAATCATGGCAACTGTCAACTGTTTCTCCCTCCACAGATACTGCCAGACATGTTGAATATTTACATAATTTTCTGCTTTTATCTGAGATTTGGCTGATTTAGCATGAAGGGAATCAAGCTAAGAACTAAGGAATTCCTGCATACCCAGTTGAAGTCCAAAATAAAAACTACACAGACTTGTAAGATGCACTGAGTCCAAAGGTAGGTGACATTTTAGATTAGATTCCCTACAGTGAGGAAACAGGCCCTTTGGCCCAACAAGTCCACGCTGACCCTCCAAAGAGTAACCCACCCAGACCCATTACCCTACTCATGCACCTATCATTATGGGCAATTTACCATGGCTAACTCACCCTGACCTGTACATCTTTGGACTGTGGGAGGAAACCGGAGCAAACCCATGCAGACATGGGGAGAATGTGCAAATTCCACACAGACAGTCGCCCGAGGTTGGAATTGAACCTGAGTCCCCGGTGCTGCGAGGCAGCAGTGCTAACCACTGAGCCACCATGTTGCCCAATGTTCCCACAACTGCAATGGAGGTTTCCAAAACTGTTGACTGACTTCAAGGTCATTAAAGGGGCGATCCTGAAACTCCTAAACCCAATTAGCTCCATCGTTGTATTTGAATTCTAGGATAACACTTGTTTATATTTTTATTTGCCCAGTCTGGGATCTTCAGATTAGTATTACATCACAAATAACATAATTTAATACAATGTAAGACCAATGCTACCAGGTTTCATGAACACTGATTGCCAGGAAGATACATAATAAAAAACACATAAAAATGCAGTTGATATTAACATATGACAATAATGAATCTTTTTAAAGAAGCTTATCTTACTTTGTAATCAGAATTGGGTGGGATAGGGAAGCCTGGTGCAAGCAAAAGTTCTCCATCCAGCATTTCATTTTTGATGTATTCCTCTAGATAGGTACGACATAGTTTGCGATCCCAGTCATCAGTGATGTGGCCTCCATACATTATTTCACCAAAGAGATAGCGTAAATCATCCCAGGGAACCTATTATGAAATGTAGTTTGCCATGATAAAAAAAAACTGTAGTTGCTGAGCTTCTGTTTTAAAAATATAAATGAATAATACTATTGGGTCCTCAGGATTATTCCATTCAATGGATCAACAATGCAACAAATCTTAAGCTTCACTTTATCTGTGATACCGCTTCAACGGGTTAAGTACTGAGGAAAGATTATACAAATTAGGTCTGTTTTCTGGAATTTAGAAGCTTCAGGGGAGATTGAAGTCTTCAAGATATTAACAGAAGAAGACAGGATGGATAAAGATAAACTATTTCCACTGGTTGAAGATTCTAGCATGAAGGGACATAGCCTAAAAATTAGGGCCAGATCATTCCAGAGAGATCTTAGGCAGCATTTTGACAAAGGTGGATGTTTGGAACTCTCTTTCACAAATGACAGCTGATGCTAGATCAGTTGTTAATTAAATCTGAGATAGATATATTTTTGTTAAGTAAAAATATTAAGGGCTTTGGATTATTAAGGAAGGTGTATAGAAAGTTTATGAGAAGATTTGTAGCTCGGGTGCTCGTTGCTGTGGTTCTGTTCGCCGAGCTGGAAGTTTTTGTTGCAAACGTTTCGTCCCCTGTCTAGGTGACATCCTCAGTGCTTGGGAGCCTCCTGTGAAGCGCTTATGTGGTGTTTCCTCTGGCATTTATAGTGGCCTGTCCCTGCCGCTTCCGGTTGTCAGTTTCAGCTGTCCGCTGTAGTGGCCGGTATATTGGGTCCAGGTCGATGTGTTTGTTAATGGAGTTTGTGGATGAGTGCCATGCTTCTAGGAATTCCCTGGCTGTTCTTTGTTTGGCTTGCCCTATAATGATAGTGTTGTCCCAGTCGAATTCATGTTGCTTGTCGTCTGCGTGTGTGGCTACTAGGGATAGCTGGTCATGTCGTTTCGTGGCTAGTTGGTGTTCATGGATGCGGATCATTAGCTGTCTTCCTGTTTGTCCTATATAGTGTTTTGTGCAGTCCTTGCATGGGATTTTGTACACTACATTAGTTTTGCTCATGCTGGGTATCGGGTGCATCGTTCTGGTGAGTTGTTGTCTGAGTGTGGCTGTTATAAGTCCTAGTGGTCACAGTAGTCTGGCTGTCAGTTCAGAGATGTTCTTGATGTATGGTAGTGTGGCTAGTCCTTTGGGTTGCGGCATGTCCTTGTTCCGTTGTCTTTCCCTTAGGCATCTGTTGATGAAATTGCGAGGATATCCGTTTTTGGCGAATACCTTGTATAGGTGTTCCTCTTCCTCTTTTTGCAGTTCTGGTATGCTGCAGTGTGTTGTGGCCCTTTTGAATAGTGTCTTTATGCAACTTCGTTTGTGTGTATTGGGGTGGTTGCTTTCATAGTTCAGGACTTGGTCTGTGTGTGTGGCTTTCCTGTGTACCTTTGTGGTGAATTCTCCGTTTGGTGTTCTCTGTACCATCACGTCTAGGAATGGAAAGCAGTAATGCAAAGGTTAGAACAAACAGTCTTACCACAAATTCAACCCAAACTCTGGGACAGATACGTTGATGACACCTTTGTAATCATTAAAAACACGGAAATAGAGAAAACACACCGGATCATCAACTCCACACTCACAGGAATCCGATTCACGAGAGAGGAAGAAAAGGACAACCAACTCCCATTCCCAGACGTGATGGTACAGAGAACACCAAACGGAGAATTCACCACCAAGGTATACAGGAAAGCCACACACACAGACCAAGTCCTGAACTATGAAAGCAACCACCCCAATACACACAAACGAAGTTGCATAAAGACACTATTCAAAAGGGCCACAACACACTGCAGCACACCAGAACTGCAAAAAGAGGAAGAGGAACACCTATACAAGGTATTCGCCAAAAACGGATATCCTCACAATTTCATCAACAGATGCCTAAGGGAAAGACAACGGAACGAGGACATGCCACAACCCAAAGGACTAGCCACACTACCATACATCAAGAACATCTCTGAACTGACAGCCAGACTACTGCGACTACTAGGACTTATAACAGCACACAAACCAACAGCCACACTCAGACAACAACTCACCAGAACGAAGGACCCGATACCCAGCATGAGCAAAACTAATGTAGTGTACAAAATCCCATGCAAAGACTGCATAAAACACTATATAGGACAAACAGGAAGACAGCTAACGATCCGCATCCATGAACACCAACTAGCCACGAAACGACATGACCTGCTATCCCTAGTAGCCACACACGCAGACGACAAGCAACATGAATTCGACTGGGACAACACTACCATTATGGGGCAAGCCAAACAAAGAACAGCCAGGGAATTCCTAGAAGCATGGCACTCATCCACAAACTCCATCAACAAACACATTGACCTGGACCCAATATACCAGCCACTACAGCGGACAGCTGAAACTGACAACCGGAAGCAGCAGGGACAGGCCACTATAAACGCCGGAGGAAACACCGCAGAAGCGCTTCACAGGAGGCTCCCAAGCACTGAGGATGTCACCTAGACAGGGGACGAAACGTTTGCAACAAAAACTTCCAGCTCGGCGAACAGAACCACAGCAAGGTGTATAGAATTAGGCCATATATCAGCTACGATCTCATTGAATGGTGGAATAGTCTCGATGGGCTGAATGGCCTACTACTGTTCCTATGTACCTCGCCCCCCCAGCCCTTCTATCAATATGTAGTAGTGAACAAACTACACCAAATTAAGATCACACCTTGACACTGACAACCCCCATAACATAGTTGTTTTACTGCTCTTATTTTCTCTCATGTCTCATAAATCCATCTGGTTAATTGATCTAAAGTAACAGAATGATCAAATTGATTGTGGACAGTCCTTCTTATGAGCATAACTTGTAACACAAATCTCTCTCTTGCTTAGAGGACAGTTGTAAGAAGTGAAAACTGGCACAATTTAAATGTACAGCTGCTCTGCTATCTATTGTACCTTATTTCCATACATTTGTAGTTCCAGTCCCCAATCCATTCCCCCTTTCTCTCTCTAGTGTTAAGATTAGATTAGATTCCCTAGAGCGTGGAAACAGTTGTTCTTCCTTACCAACTATGAAGGAGAGATTAATATCAACACCATTGAGAAGGCAGTGGGATCAGAAGGAATAAATTGCTTGTTAACTTCTTTCATCCACTCCATAATATGAAAATATTTGTCAGTTTGATCACATAAATTTATCATGTTGCAGACTGAAATGATTTTTTCAAGTTTTCATCCATTCGAAATTGGAGATCTACATGACTAACTTTGTTTACTTTATACCTTGGGATTAGCTTCCAAATAGTTGTACAGAACATAAACAGAAATTGTAAGATCTCCATTGTTAAATGGGTAGGCTCTGTTCCATCCTTGTGCTCCGAATTTACGCCTCTCAGCAACCACGGCATGAAAATAACAGAGAGCGAAAAGGATGCATTTGAATTCTGATTCTTTGGAACACATCTCCAAGGTATCCTGCGTTAAAAAGAAATAAACAGTTAAGGACTCTTAACTATTAATAAAATAATTCGTAAGATTAATATTGTATCAACATTAATTGCTAATATCAAGGTATTTGCATTATTGTTGTTAAAGGTTGCAAATATAAATGATTAATGTGCCAAATATATGACTCATCATATGCCCATTGGTTTAATCAAAAATCCATAAGTTTATAATAGTAGTTTGAACCAATAAGAATTAGCTGTGCATTGTACTCTTGATACCACATGTTATTTTCTACACTGAATTTATAATCAGCGATATAGCAAGACAACAGTGATTTCACAATTAGAATTTACCGCCTGTATGGTGCTTGCTGGCCATGCATCTTTCCAAATCAGGGTAACGTTGTAATGACTTTATATTAATTCAGGAAACAAATGGATGCTCTAATGTACAGACTTTACTAATCTTTTGATAATTAAGATGGGGAGAATTGCCTGTCTTCTCTGCAATTATTCTATGAATAGTAATAACAGTCAATGGACTAGAGTAGAAGGACTAGGTAGGGGTAGGTTAAAGTTGGAGTGTAGGGTTGGGAATATGTGGCTTTCCATGTGAGGCCAGAAGCACCCTTTCTCCTTTCGGTCCAACTTATATTGGGGTAGCCTTCAGATTACAGATCTGCTTTAGCATTGTGTGGAAAATCAGAGCAGACTTCTCCCACAGGTCCAGTGAACATGCCATCACAGCATATCTTTGATGTAATATTTGGATTAATTTAGGAAGTTGCCTCCTATTTTGTATGAGTGTTTTATTTTCTTGCTGAACCACACAGATTAAAATCAACAATGGGGGAAAAGAGTTAAGTTCTGAGTATCTAAGCAACCTATCACTTTTTATATCTCACTTGCCCAAATGTTAAAATTTGTCATTTTCATTATAGTTCAGCAATGTGTAATATAATATATCATAGAACATGTGCTCTGTTTTGACTTCCAATTCAAAATACTTGTATAAGTTAGGTGAAATGCAGATGATTTGTGGCAATTCTTCCTGCAAATCATACATCATCCTGATTTCACAGAATCACAGAACTGTTACAGTGCAGAAGGAAGTCATTCAGTCCAACATACCTGCATTGACTCTCCGAATAAACAATTCACCTACTATCATTTTCCATCCTTCTCTCTGTAATTTTGAGCTTTTTTTCCAGATAGTATAATTTCCTTTCAAATACTTCAATTGAACCTGGCTCCCCTACAGTGTCAGGCAGTGCATTCCACTGCTACAAGAAACAATTGCTTTTGCTTCTTTTAATTCTTACTTTAAATCTGTGCCCTCTCAACCCCTTCATAAGTGGGAACAGTTTCTTCCTAATGACTGTCCAGAACTTGCATGATTTTGAAGACTTCTATGAAATATCCTCTCAGTCTTCTTTTCACAAAAAAACAATTCTAACTTCACCAGTTTTCTAACTGAAGTCCCTTATCTCTGGTAACATTTACATAGACATTTTCTGCATGACCTCCAATGCCTTCACATTTTTCCTATGTGTGTTACCAGGAACTAGACGCAATACTTGATCAGTGATTTTAATACAACTACCTTGCTTTTACTCTCTGGCTGTATTACTAAAGTCTACGATATCAAATGCTTTACTAACCATTCTTTAAATCTGTCCTTCCACCTAAATTACTTAGTGCATATGAATTCAGTTCCATCTTTTCTGCACCCACTTTAATTCATGCCCTTTATCTTATATTGTCTCTCCATGTTCTTCGTAATGAATCCCTTCACATTTCTGATATTGAACTTAGCTGCATCCTGTCCTCCCATTCCACCAAACTGCCTATGTCCCTTTGAAGTTCACAGCTATCCACTCACAGTTCACAATGTTGCCAAGTATAACTCACAAATAATAAAATTCTGTCCTGTGTATCAAGTTCTACTCAATTAATATTTATCAGGGTAACAAGGATCCCATGTTGATCCTTAGGGAATTTTGCTACGTACCTTCCTCCAGCCTGAAAAGCATCCATTACCTAATACGTTTGTTTCCAGTTCATCAGATAATTATGTATCCATGTTGCTATTGTCTCTTTTATTCTATAAGCTTTAACTTTGTTTACAAGTCTGTTATGTTGCACTATATCAAACACCTTTTGGAAGTCCGGAGAAACCACACTCACCGTATTGCCTACATCAACTCTCTCTGTTACCTACCTATTTAAAACCTTCAGCTAGTTATTCTATCATGGTTTTCCTTAAGAAGTCCATCCTAGATTTGCCAATTAACCCACCTTCATTGCTGTGATTAAGTTTGGCCTGAATCATTGTTTCTAACAGTTTCTCTACCATCAAAGTTGTGGGTTTCCCCCTTTTTTTGAACAATGACGTAATATTTCCAATTGTCTAGTCCTCTAACACTATTACTGAATCTAAGAAAGATTGTAAAATGATGGTAAGTAACTCTGCAATTTGTACTATTACATCATCTGGTAATTTTGGATGAATCTCATTCTGTCTTCATGCTTTATGCTCTTTACATCCAGCCTTTCTAATATCTTTTTATCAACTTTAAGCCCTTTTAAGGTCTAAATGACATCAACATTTTTCAGAGGTCTGAGGAGTGTCTTATTTGTTGTAAAGACATGTGGAGAGTACTGACTTAATAACTCAGCTACCCTTTAATAACTCAGCTATTCTTTCCACATAATACCCCCTTTCAAGTCTCCAATCAGCCCTTTTACTGATTTTCTACTCATTATACACCTACAGAAGACACTGACAATCCATTTTTTTGTTGGATCCTATTCTCATTTCACAATCCCTTTTTGATTCTCTGATTTGTTCCAATTTACCTCTGAATCTTCTAAAGTGAGCCTGGCTGTCAATTGTATTTTCCATGGTAAATGGGGTTAGTGACTAAATGCTAATAACTAAACTGCATCATTAATAATGCCAGATAACGTCACATGTAATGTAACTAAGATGTAAAGAGTGTAAGAAATTAAGAAGAGTTTATCATTTCTACTAATATGGCTTTCGGTCCTTTTCTGTTGAAAACATTCACATCTCAGTTGTGATATAATTTATACTCAACATCCATCATTACTCAACAAGTGTGATGTTGGAAAAGCACAGCCAGTGAGGCAGCATCCGAGGCGCAGGAGAGTCGACGTTTCGAGCATAAGCTCTTCATCAGGGATGAATGTCGACTCTTCTGCTCCTTGGATGCTGCCTGACTGACTGTTTTTCCAGCACCATACTTTCTGATCTCCAGTATCTGCAGTCTTCACTTTTTCCCTATCCATCATTAGTGCATCTTTTCTTTTTTGTGATCTGGACTGGATCTGAAATTCTTCTTCTTTGAAGGTAACCTACCATTCAGAAATGTCTTAGCCTGCAAATATTTTAATCCATTTGATTCAGCCCCAGATCTGATGTTCCCCACTGGAATTGGATTTTCCCCAGTTAACCATTTTTATTTTGGATTGTTCTTTGAACTTTTACATTGCATCATAAAGTTTAGGGTGACAACGATCACTGTCACTTAATGTCCTCCTAATGACACTTGATCCACTTGGCTCATCTCATTCCCAAGAACCAAGTCTAGGAGTGCCACTCTTCTTGATGGGTTGGAAATATTCTAGTATAGAAAGGTTTCATGAACACATCCTCACTATTCTTTACACTTCTACTGTCCCAGTTTATATTTGAATAAGAAATATTTCTCATTTTTACCACCCTATAATTTTGCACATTTAATTTCTTGCAAACTTGTTCATCTACATCCTTCTCACTCGTTGGTGGCCTATATGTAACACAGAGGAATGTAATTTCACTTGTTCCACTTGTTGGGTATAAACAAATAGATTTTTCCCTGACCCCTGTTGGAACTTCTTTCCCCAGCAATGTTATGATTTCCCCTATCAGTACTACTAACCCTTTCTCTTTTTTACATTCTTGAACACCTTATATCCAAAAAAATTAACACCCCAGTTTTGCCTTTCAATTAGATTCCCTACAGTATGGAAACAGGCCCTTATGGCCGACAAGTCCACATTAACCCTCTGAAGAGTAACCCACCCAGGCCCAATCCCCTACCCTATATTTACCCCTGACTAATGCACCTAACACTATGGGCAATTTGCTTGACCTACATATCTTTGGACTGTGGGAGGAAACAGGAGCACCTGGAGGAAACCCAGCAGACACAGGGAGAATGTGCAAACTCCACGCAGACTGTCAACCAAGGCTGGAACGAACCCGGCTCATTGGTGCTGGGAGGTAGCAGTGCTAACCACTGAGCCACCATGCTGCCTTAAAGCATGGGGATGGCAGGGATCTGAGGAGGTGTGGCACAGCTGGAGCGCTCACTGTTTTCTGAGTCTGTCACCAGTTTTCCTACTTTCATCAGTGAGAGTATCAGAGGCCTGAGGAGCAGCAAACACCCACAAGAAAATAAAGCATCACGAACTTGAAGCTACCCAGATCTCTTGCAGGTATATCACCCATGATAGTGGTAGTGGTGGCATTCGAACTCATGACTCAACAGAGACTGGAGCTTAAATTCAGTGCCTTAGACCACTTGGCCACACTTATTAGATTCCCTACAGTATGGAAACAGGCCCTTCAACCTAACAAGTCCACACCGACTCTCCGAATAGAAACTCAAGCAGACCCATTCCCCTACCTTATATTTACCCCTCATTAATGCACCTTACACTATGGACAATTTAGCATGGCTAATTCACCTGACTTTCACATATTTTGTATTGTGGGAGGAAACCGGAGCACCCAGAGGAAACCCATGCAGACATGGGGAGAATGTGCAAACTCCAGGTGGACAGTTGCCCGAGGTTGGAATCAAACCCAGGTCCCTGGCGCTGAGAGGCAGCCATGTTATCAAACTGAGCCATCGTTTCTTTGAACCAGGTTCCTTTCTCCTTTTTCTGAACTCAACTATTAACTTACTATCCTCTATTAAGTGCTATCTATTTCTTCCAGTATTCCGTGTATCGTAGTATTCCTCTCTTCGTGTTCCTCTCTTAGTTCCCACACCATTGTCAAATTAATTTGAATCCTCCACAAGAGCACTAACAGTTGACTGCACAAGAAATTCAGTTCCATATCTAATTAGGTGTAATCTGTCTGTCTTGCACATGTCCTCATCCACAACAGCGTAGTTGCTTCTTAAAGAACAACTGAAATGGCCTAGGATACCACTCAGTTCTATTCAAAAGGTGGCTCACCAACTCAAGGACTTTCAATCTGTGCAGTAAAGGTTGGACTAAGTACCGCTGAATTTAAAAAAAAGTTGAAAGCTCTTGAGTATAGCTTAAAAATAACTTTTAAACACCATTATAAATTTCAGCATGTGAAAGCAGATATTTCAAAAATTCATTGCGTCCAGTACAACTGCATTTTTATTTGCAATCCAAATTTCAAATGGTAATATATCTGAGCTGACAGAAAAAGGCCAAAAAGAAATCTAAGTCCTGTTTCAAAGCACAGTCATATTGGACTCGAAACATTTATTCTGTTTCTCTCTCCATCAAGGCTTTCTGATCAGCTGAGCTTCTCCAGCACTTTCTTTTTTTATTTCAGATATCCAGCATTTCAAGCAGTGCTTTGCCTTCGAAAGAAATCTAACATTAAGAAAAACTGCCCCAATGACTAGGCTATGAGTAAGGTCAAGATTATTTGTATTTTATTTTTACCTGGTTAAATAAGTCCAAAGCTTTGTGAAGGTTGGCATACATTCCTGTTGGGGGTTCATTGGTGATTTTAATGGAATTTTCTAATAATCCTTGGGGAATAATATGTGACTCAGGTGATCCTGCTGGCTCAGCAGTCATAAATACACGATAATCGTTGTGGCTGTTAAAACTATAAAGTTCCACTTTCTTATCCAATGTACCCAGCCATTTAGCAACTAGATGAATGTTCTGCAAAAGATTTAATCCAAATATATGAAGAACTGATCAATAATTCTAGAAATATATCATAGACATTTATCATTCTTGACTAATTTGGCACGATTTGAATAAACATTAGTTGCTTAAAATTTATTTATTAATTTAATGGCAAGTTGAATGTGTGGTTCAAGGATTAGTGAGGGAGCAATGGGATCCAATTTAAGCAGCGCTGATAACAATGCTTGGAAAAAGAAGCACCTATACCTGTATCATTTGAACGGCCTTCACCTGAACTGTGATGATACAACTGTCATGGAGAATTATGTAACTCATTTAAAGCCCTCTCTAAATCCTCAAGAATTTATAAAAATGGAATGGTTCATTTGAAATGAGATTTGGAAATGAAAATCTTGAGCATGCTAATCTGTGTGACAGGGAGGAACAACATGTACAAACATAAGAATGCAATGACAAATAAGGTTAGACTGATGAACAATGGTCCAAAAACAGAACTGAAGACTGTTTTATTGGAATATGTGTAGCATTCCGAACAAGATGGACAAATTGATATGGGCACTAGAAATAAGTATGATACGATAGCCATTATTAAAGCCATGGTTGCAACATGAAGACGACAGGGAACTGAATATTAAAAGATATATGACATCTTGGAAGGGCAGGAAGAAAGGAAAAGGAGGTGAGATAGCTCTGTCAATGAAAAGTGTAATATTGAAAAATTATTTTGACTAGGAATATCAAAATATAGAGATAGTTTGCATGGAAATAAGAAATTGCAAAGAAAGGAAATCAATCATGGGAGTAGTTTAAAGATTACCCTGACAACAGTAGTTACACAGTAGGACAAAGTGTAATGATCCCCATGGAGACTGATAAATTTAAAAAATTGAATTGCAAGAGATTGATAGAATGAATTGTACAAGATTTCACATTTGAACACCTTTGCTGTGACAATCAAACTAAAATCTACATAGACTAACTCTATGGCAATTTAGATTTAAGGCATACTTTGAGTGCGTTCTTAGAAGAGTTACCACTTCACTTATAGATGAGCGTTTCTTTTTACTACTGGTCATTTAACTTTCATTCTGCACAAAAGGTCATCTTGTGTTAGCTATAGGGCATTTTCATATCCTTGGTTGAAATATTATAAATATTTTTTGGAGTCTTTATGTTACACATATAAAAGAGCATTATATTAAACATAGTCTGGATCCTGCAATGTTATCTGTGAATGGCCCAGAGGTTTCACAATTTATTTGGTCAAATTACCTTTGCCAAGAACAACCCTTCTGGCTTTACTGACTGCTATGAACTGTACTTCAAGGAAATATCCCTATAATACACTTTTACCCTTTATTATTTTTTTAAAAAGTTAGACACTAAGGATACATCTTATAGGAGTCTGAATGATGTGGGCTGTGACGGAATTGGACAAGAAGTTTGATAAGGCCCATCCTTACACTGAAATCAACCTGTTCTGTCTTTTATTCTTTCACAAGTAGCGTGGTCAGATTCTCATTAATTGACTGGAGTTAATGCTTGTGTAATGCCTTGTTAATACTGTAACTTGCTGAATTAATATTCAGCCTCCATTACAAAGCTCAACAACCAAGCTAAATGTTGGGAAAACCCAACAAGGAAAACAGCAATGGATACCTGGTGGATATCCATGCTGGACACTGGGCAATAACATATCAGGACATAAATCTGCCAACCCAACATAACCATTATGGGAGCTCTCCAATACACTGTTAAGTTGCAACTCAGGTCACACTGATGACTATTGAGAAGGCTGCAGCAGGAACATTTTGCACATATGACTGTCATCAGCTTATGTGATGTACCAGGCTGCATCTGAGAGCTGCTTGCAGTGTCCATGCATTGCCTTGCCTTGCTGTGTCTTGCCTATTAATCCATTGATCTTTTAGCCTAAGCTGTTGTCAGTTTGAGGGGCTCTTACACATTGACACACTGACAGGCTACTTATCATGTCCCTACAAATGTTCTCAATTTTATTCATTAAGAAAAGAACGAAAATATTTTATGTAATTAGTGGAATAAAGAAAGCAAATAAATAAAATCAAATAACTCTGCCTACATTTTCTACAGTTGTTGAAAAATGTGGTGCTGGAAAAACACAGCAGGTCAGGCAGCATCCGAGGAGCAGGAGAATCGACGTTTCGGGCATAAGCCCTTCTTCAGGCTCATGCCCGAAACGTCAATTCTCCTGCTCCTCGGATGCTGCCTGGCCTGCTGTGTTTTTCCAGCACCACATTTTTCAACTCTGGTACTCCAGCATCTGCAGTCCTCACTTTCTCCTACATTTTCTACAGCATACCATACCACATTCTGTATTAAAATGAGATTCCTCCCACTATAAAATAATTGGAAAACATTTAAACTGACTGAAAAAAATGGTAAAAAAGACTTTTTAAAAATTTCAAAGTGTCTAAAAAATTGTCAAGATTTTTTGGCTGACCATCGACATAACCTTTAAAGCAGCTAAAGAAAATGGTAATTTGGTTGATTGAATGTACAGTTTTACATTGTATAACATTGACACTTTAAATGTATTTATTACCTGAAGAATAACCCAGTGTCCATCTGCAGCTGCTTCATCCAAAGCTTGCTCTGCCACTATTTCCTGTCCCTGTCCCAACGATACATTATGAAATTTGCCATTGTCAATGGTAAAGCCCAATTTCTTGCCTATAAACAAATAAAAAAGATATTATAAACCTGTGTTAAGGCTTCTGTGAATAACAGCACAAATATTATCTTGAGTGTATGTTATGAAATTTGCCATTGTTAGGAATAACACTTTCTGATGATGACATTGGAAATATCAAAATTGCTGCATTTCTATTATCCAACTTTGCAAACATAGATGTACTTATATATAGTATTCATATATATAAAAAAGTACTTTAACAGAAATGAGCTTAGAAAGACTATTAAACAGTGAGAACAATTTACTACAATTACATTTGATGCATGGTATTTATCTGATCGTAAGCAAAAGGGTTAATGGGTGAATAATATTTTTCAAGTCACATTTATCTTGGAACTTATAGCAACAATTAAGCTTATTCTTTGCCGGCTTTTTTGAATGGTCTGCAAGGACATTCCTAATGTTGATATTATACTTTATTACAATGTCCATTTGATTTAGCATCACTGAGAATATTGAGGATTCTGCTTTTGCTTTAAGCCAATTCCGAACTTCCATTTCACCTGAAAATTAATATGTTCAGTAAGCTCTTGTTGGGCTGATCATGGATCTCGTGCTTCAAATCCATCTGCTTTTCTTTGCACCAACCTTCCCCTCTGAGTTCTGCTTTCAGAAAGTCAAGAATGACTTTCTGCACAGCCACACTTGTTCTGACATACATAGGCCACTAACTTAGAAAGGCATTCAGAACAATCTTAACCCCTAAAAGGGTACTACACAAGATAAGAACACATGGTGTAGGGGTTAAGATATTAACATGGGTAAAGGATTAGTTAGCTAAGATAAGTTGTAACTTGTTGAGTGCCACCGTGCTGGGCCACAAGTACTTACAATGTACATCAACAGTTTGGATGAAGGGACTGAATGTAAGGTAGCTAAATATGCTGCTGACGGCAAGATCAATTGGTAATTAAGTTGTCAAGAGGAGTTAATGAGCCAGCAAGGGGAGATATTTAGGTTAAGGAAGTAGGCAAAAATTTGGCACATGGAGTCTCATGTGCACAAAGGTGAGAAACAGAAAGTTTATAGAAAATCTGAATGGAGAGAAGGCTGAACTTGATGGTTGAGTGAACTTGGTGTCTTGTTAACTGAATCACAAATTTGAAGTTGAGACCGTAATATGTTGGCCAATATCTTATCAAATTATGGAGTAGCTTCAAGGACTGAATGGCCTTCTCCTACTCCTAAGTTCTATGTTTCTAGAACTTAACTTTGATGTGGCACCATATGTGAGTACTGGGTGTGGCAATTGGTCCAGTAAGGAGTTCCTTCAAATAAATAAGGTTGGACTGGCATGACAGGGATCGTGATGGCAGGGACTGTAGCATGTGGGAATATTCACTGCAGTTTAGAGGTCTCCTGTGGACAGTGGTAGTATCCCTACTTTTGAGCCCAGAAGTTTGGGCTCAAGTCCTACCTGCTCCAGAAGAGTGCAACACCTTTTCTGAACAGGTTGTTCAGTAAATATCTCTCTGCAATTAGGGAAGAGAGATTAGAGGTGTTCTCATTGAAGCATGTAAGATTCTCAAGGAACTTGATTAGTAAACATTGAGAGATTGCTTTTGCCATTCGAGAAATCTAAAACATGCAGACAGAGTCTTAGGATAAGCAACCAACCATTTGGACTGAGATGAGATTAAATTACTTCACTCAAAGAATATTGAAGCTTTGTAATTCTATATCTGGATAGATTCTGTATCCTCCACTGTTGGATGCATTTAAGGCTGCAATAGACAGATTTTTGGTCTCTGAAGAAATGAAGGAATATGGGGAATGGCTGGAAAAATGGAGTTGAAAGTCAAGATCAGTGATAACTGTAATGAATGGTGAAGCAGGTTCAATGATCGACCCCTGCTGCTAGTTTTTGTTTCCTTCTACTGTCACTGTCAGAAAACATGAAAGTATCATTTTGCAACATGGCTGATTGCACTGTGCAAAGATTTTCTTCTCTATTCCCTATGCTGCATTGCACTATCATACTACTGACTAAGATGTTATGTCACTACAACTCCCACTGCCATTGCAGGCTTTAAGTGGAAAGGTCGCCTCCTCCTCTGTAAACCATGTGAGAATACAAGACCACTGTTTGCTAAGTCCATCAATGAACATCAATTCCAGAATCACTCCACAGCACTTGCAGACACTTAGCAACAACAGAGCTTCTTAAAATTCAACTTTCTCACAAGTTAGTTACATAATATAATGCTTGTGCAGGACCAAGGTTGTAGCCTAATTCATTGTCTTGGAAAGGAAAGTGAATTCATTACCCGAGCCTGTGGAGGTCCAGGATCCTGATGCCACAAAAGCCCCAGTGACAAGCAAAATGACAAACTGCTTGAGGTAGTACCATGGATATGTTGCTCCCCCTTCAGCCTCAGCCCCAATTTCAACCCTCTTCTCCCTGGCAAACTGATGAATGGAAACCTTGCAGAATCAGTCACTGTAACTGGTTTTGCTCACATACTAGTTCATTGTGTGGGGGAATTTATGCCTCTTTTATTGACTTCCACACACGGAACAGATTGAAAATTAGCTGGTGAAATTTAAATGATGTCTGAGAGTTAATATATGTTGGGCTTTGAAATTACAGCAGCAAGTAAATTTTCCCATTTAAATTGGAGCCAGAGATTTGAATTCTTCCACAAATATGTATAAATTAATTGCCTCATTTAAGGCACCTACCCAATGCCTCCACATCCTTAAGTGGATCAACTCCTGGTGAGAGAATGAAGAATACTGGAATGGAAGGACTGCTTTCTTCATATGATTTTGCAAATTCCATACTACGGCCTTCCACATATTTAGCTCCGAGCTTCTCCTCCACAAAGCCACTGTAAAATTCCAAATAATGTTGTCGGATAAGGTTAAACCTTTGATATTGAAAGTTTGAAATTGAAATCCCAGTAGCCATTCTCACTATTAAAGTTCTCGGTATCCATTGCCATGACGGGACTTCCTTAGCTGGTTCCCCTTTTCCTGCCTCCACCCTCAGTTCTAAAGTTTCCTTCCCCTTATGTTGCTACCCGCTGTTGCCTTTAAAGTTCCCTGTGTCTTTTACCACCATCGGGACCACACTCGGCTGGAACTTCTTCCACTGCTACTTGTATTAATCAATCGCTGACACTAGATGGAGTATGGCCAGTCTAAATTCAGGGAGCTGGTTGGTGTTAGTAATATTTTGTTCCATTTTATATTTGTTTTTGCAAGGATAAGGTGGTTGAATAGCAAGGGGAGACGGTTAGAATTTCTCTTTTTGAAGATGACCGTTGTCTAGCACCTAAGTCACTTGCTACTTATCAGCCTGAGCCAGAATACTATCAGTCTTGTTCCATTTTAACACCATTGCTTCACTATGTGAGGAACTGTGAATAGTAAAACACATTGTGGAATCAAAATCGAACACATTCAATTCTTACCTGTATTAGATTAGATTACTTACAGTGTAGAAACAGACCCTTCTGCCCAACAAGTCCACACTGACCTGCCGAAGCGCAACCCACCCATACCCCTACATTTACTTGGAGGATAAATTTTCCTAAGTTACTTACTGGCATATCAACCAACAACAGTACATATATTCAAACTAATGTATATTTTACAATGATACATCATCAGGCTATGATACAGCACCTAACAGCATATGTCATTCTGTCCGGTCTCATACATCGCATCATGCATAGCTTCTCCATTGGCCCTTTATTTTTCCATTCTTGTGGCAATTTCTCCTTCTCTGGAGCTTCTGACTCCACAATTTTTTTCCAACGATTGGCTGAACCTTCTATGTCACTGTCCAGATTCTTAAACTGTTCCATTTCTGCCAAGACCTTTCAAGTAAAATCCATGTGATGAGATTTCCAACAAATATAGTTTTAGAATATAATCTAATGTTTTATTTTAGAATCAGTACATTAAACTGACCCACTAATGGTTTGCTTAATGTTCTTGTATTTGCATTTCAGAGAAAAATAGTCTGGGAAACCTTTTGTTTACCTGCTCAGTACATAAGGTAGCAAAGAGGTTTTCAAGTGAAGGGTGACAATCTCAAAGGCTTGTCACTGTCTCACTTCCTCAATTGTGATCTTACTCCCCACTGGAACTCCCAAGACTTTTTCCTTGTCTTTATACCATACACAAATGCTATCAGAGAGGCATAGTTAGGTTTCTAGACTGTCTTATTCCCATCTGTACCAGTTACCAGAACTTCTTATGTGGAATTTTATTGAGGCCCAGGGGATCTCAGCAGCTGACTGAAGATCTGACAAAAGACCTGCACTGTCTTTTCCCACTTAAGCATGCATCAAATCAGACATTCGAGAGGTCACCGGCAGCCTTCACCTGAAACAAGACCCCAGACCCCAGATGCAGGCCAAACATATGTTGCTGACCACTTATCAGGCAAATCTCAGAATGTTATCCAGGTACTGTTGCATACAGACATAGTCGACTTCAAATTGCACCACTGAGAAATTATGAATGATAGTGAGCATTATGCAATCATCAGCTTCTGACTGGCCAGCAGCTTTTGCACCAAGCAATATCATGGAGGAGGCTTCAGCTACCTTCAAAAGAGTACTTCTGGAGTTTCAGCATCATGGATGTCCCAGGACTATGGCACGTCACAGATTCATAGAGGATGGAAACAGACCCTTGGGTCAAATCAGTCCATGCTGACCATGTTTCTAAACTAAACTAGTCCCACCTGCCTGCACTTGGCCCACATCCCTCCAAACCTTTCCCATTCTTAAACTTATCCAAATGTCCTTTAAACATTGTAACTGTACCTGCATCCACCACTTTCTCTGGCAGTTCATTCCACACACAAACCACCCTCTGTCTAAAACCATTGCCCCTATATCCTTTGTTAGATCTTTCTGCTCTCACCTTAAAAATATGCCTCCTAGTTCTAAATTGGTGTGTGAGTGGAGGAGAATTCTTGGATTTGGGGTCACAGGAGGAATGGGGACAGAGGAAGCAAAGACAAGGGGTTGGCTCCATCATTGCCTGCACTGAGTGGCTTTGATCGAGGGCCTCATGCAGTCCCCTGCATCCACCAGCTGACAAACTATTGGTATAGATTGACTGGTAGGGCATGTAACATAGCAGCAGGGTTGTGTCAGTTGGGATAAGGCTGAGGTCCTTAAATGTACTTTTTAAGGGCTTAAATTAATTGAGGGGCAAGAAGAGCCTTATGGTGACAGAAATTGCATACATCATCATTGGGTTTAATTACATCTAAGAGTTTGAATTCAAGTTCACCATCTCTGAGAGAATATATTCCAAGCTTGGGACTGCTAGATAAAGCCCAGTGAATAAAAGAAAGAAGATCCCAAACTGCATGGATGCATGGAATGGGCTTTATTGTGCCTTCTCACCCTCCAATTTGACCCAAATCATCGACTTTCATATCCATTGAGGTCTTTAAGTTTGAGACAACCACTTCTTCAAAATCCATCTGCCTTTCAAATAGCTCAATGCCTTTTCTTATGTAACAGTAGCAATAATATTACAGATTATCTATATTTTCCCGGAGTAACAAGTGGGCTTTTGCATGTGTGAATACTATCAGGAGCCTGCTGTGAGTTTATAACAAGCATTAAACCCATGTGTCTATGGTCATGGTGGGGTTATGACAACCAGCAGAATACTCTTTTTGATTCTTTGGAGTCAGAAAAGAATATTCTAGCTTGTAAAGACAACTTCATTGGAACTTAACTTCATTGGAACTTGGTTTTCATTCAAACAAGCTAACTGTGGAGTTAAATGGCGATTAAGTGCATCAAGCGCATTTGGTAGCCCCATAATGCTGATGCTGAAGTTTACACTGGTCAGGATATTTGATATAAAGGAAATCAAGTACATCTAATGCTATTCCTTTGGAAGTCAATGTTAGCCATACAAAGGTCTTCGGAAAAGTTAGATCATCTGTATGAAAGAATGTGATTTCTTGCTAATTTATCAATATGTGGAATGTGTGACATTAATATAATAGCTAAATGCGTGTTGATCGAATGATAGATCAACAAATCCTTCACAGGAAAGAATGGTTTTGGATATAAGAAATCATTTCTTCTTATCTAATTAACTGAAAAATACTGTATATGCCTTTTTGCTATTAGTTTAAGAGTTTTATAGCTCACTTACTTCCTGACAAACAGAAAGTCCTGTTGCAAAACAAATCTACATCTGTGGAATTAATCTATTGTTTTACAAAGTAGGAGACAAAGGATTGACTTCTTCAGTTAGATAAAGGCTTGATCATTTTATTAATATTTCCTTCTGGATATTTTTTTCCATTTGATCTTGGTATATTTCTGTTGCTGTCAGTTCAAAACGGAGAAACAGGAGGACAATCAGTCCCTTGACCTTGCTTTATTGCTCATGTAGATCATACCTCAGCTATAATTTCAAGCCTTATATAAAGGGTAGTTCAAAGCTTAGTTGAACCCCTGAACAAAACAGCTGAAAATTATACTCAAGGTGGAGCACCTTTTGTTATTTTCCAAATTTGGTACTATTACATTGAGTGAACAACTATATTGTAACAGGAGTAGGCCATTCAGCTCTTGAGCTTGTTTTTGATAGAATTTCTTATATAGACAAATACATTGGACTTTTAGCACATGACCTTAATTACTGTGGAATCTACACCTGAAAAACAAAGTTTGGCTTTAGTAGTATTTATATTTGGACAACTTCATTGAAAATACTGAATACCATGTACACATTTGGTTTCACAACCAAGGAAAGATCATCTTTCCTTAGTGACAGTTGAACAAAGATTAAGTAGACTAATTCATGAGATAGGAGAATTGCCTTATAAGGAATATAGGAGTTGGCTGGGCTGATAAAGCTTAGAATTTAGAAGAGTGAGAGGTGATTTAATTGAAACATGAAATTCATAAGGAGCATGACAGTGTAGATCAGGCTTGTCCACTAGGGAGTTGGGAGCCACAATATGGGCCATCAGGGTTTCCCATTGACCTTTCAAACCTTTGTTTAAAATATAGAAAGTACGAATGGAAGATTGTGCAAGGAGATTCTCTTCCAATTTAAGGCAGGTTCTCATTCTGTCTCCCATGAATGTGGAAAAAAAACAACCTCTGATAGGAAGGGCAGTGTGCTGTTTGACCAAATAGCTTCATGAAGCTTGAGGTCTGCATATTGGGACCGACGGTGTCAGTGAGTTTGCAATAGTATAGGGTGGGAAAGAGAAAATAAGGAACCATCCTAACCTGTTAAGTATAGTGAAGACTAGCCCCATGTAGCCTGGCAGAGGTTGTCAAGAAAGGCGGAGCAAGGTGCTTGCGACAGGGGACCCTGGGTAAGCATGTGAGAGTGAGTGTATGTCAGCAGACAGTGAAAGTGGAAATGAGGGACAGAGGATGGTAGGGAGCGTGGTGGGTGAGAGAGTGTGAGGGATGGAGGGAGAGAAGGTGTTAAGGGAGTATGATGATGGGACAGAAGGAAATAGTGGGGGGGGAATATATGAGGGAGGATAGTAGAAGGTGAGAGTGAGGGAAAGGAAAATATTTGTGTACGGGTGAGAGAGAAAGTATGTGAGCATGTGGGAGAGTGTGTGAGAAATCTGAACACACATACCTCTCATTTCTCCTCAAACAAATATCCACACAGCTAGCTGGAAGAGGACAAAAACCCATACTGAAAGGCAATGCACTTCAAATTCTACTTTCACATGAATTCTACCAAGGCCAAGTTACAGTGCATGCAAACACAGGTGATTGCAAGTTTGCATTAATTAAATCCAACTCCTTAGCTTGGTGCTGGTCCCCTCCCTCACTGTTGGGGATCAGGACTGGGCATCTTGCTGTTTCATTCTAGCTGGGTTTCTTGACTGGGAAAACAAAACAAATTTTATGAATTGGCTCTGCTGCTTGGAACTTTTCATTGACCATTTATATTAATTACTCATGTAAATTATTGATTTTTTTTGCATTGGATTTTGTTTTCTTTGAAATTCATGTTTACTGCTGTGCTAAATCTTCCTTTTCAGAAACTTGCACACAAGTCCAAGCAGGAAAAATATTTAAATGAAGACTCCCATGTTGAAAGGTTGAACTATCCTGGGCAAATGCTAGGAGGATATTTGCCCTGCCTAAGGAATCAGGAACTAGGGACCACTGTCTTAGAATAAAGGGCTGGACTGAGATGAGGAGAAATTTCTTCATTAACAAGGTTGTCAACCTTGCAAATTCTTTATCTAGAATGTTAAAGATAATCAATTATTGGGTATTTTCAAGCCTGCAATTGCTGTATTCTTGATTCTAATGGAAACATGAGATATAGGGATATTGTGAAAGTGGAGGAAAATGATGGCAAAGATGGAAGTAAAGTAGATAGAAGATCTGTTATTATCTTAATGAATAGCAAAACAGGATCAAATGGCTGAATGGCTACTGCTCCTATTTCCTAAGACAGTATGGAAATTTGGAACCAAGAATATTTAATTACTCAAGAGTTGGTTTTATCTAAATCAAGATCTGAGAGCACAAATTAACAGGAGACTCAACAAAATAGAAAGTGACAGCTCTGGTTTTGAATCACAACTCTGTAAACCCAAGGAGATCCACAAGGCAGACCAAGTTTAATGAAGTCACTGGAAGAATAATTGTGTTACCAGATGAATACCAGGCATGATATCCCCGAAGCAAAATAATTAGGCAGTACTTATTCAGTGGATGTGATACATGCTGAACACCCATGATTCTTCAGGGAATACTCAGATTATTTTAATAAGGTCCAATTTGGGACCAATCTCTTGCATACACTACAACTCCATTGCTACCTTTTGGCTTTAAATAGAGGTAGCAACATAGTTTACCCCTTCAAGTACACTCTCCTGTTTGATTTCCATAAGAACCAGGGAAATTAAGCCACTTTTTTAACACACTTCCAATCCAGATTGCAGCCAATTCTCTATAAAATACCTTCAAGACACCATCTTAGTTAATTCCATGGTTTTCTTATTACCGATTTGCTTTAGTATACAAAACAGCATATTTTGCTCTGCTTATAAAAGCCTTTCGGTTTGCACTCATAAAATATTACATTCATCATCTTGCTCACTAATGTCAGAAAACAATACCACTTTGTATGTAACTACATACCAAAATTCCACCCCATCCTTGGTGTGAAAGAAAGTCAACAGGGCTTGTAACACCAGCTTTAAATGGGAACCGCAGCAAAAAGTCGAGATGATTCGGATTTATTTCCTTTTTCATTAAAAATACCTATGAGACAGAATATTAGTAATGGTAATTTCTAAATGGCAAAAATATACTTCTATTTATTGGTCAGTATTGAATTTATCTTTGAGCTATATGGCAATAACCTTACAAAGTACCTGTTCAATAAAGAATATTA
The DNA here is from genome assembly GCF_037043375.1 of Chiloscyllium plagiosum. Lineage (NCBI taxonomy): Eukaryota > Metazoa > Chordata > Chondrichthyes > Orectolobiformes > Hemiscylliidae > Chiloscyllium > Chiloscyllium plagiosum. The sequence goes on along the minus strand of NW_028270163.1, from coordinate 46,199,047 downwards.
GAGCCCAAAGCTTTCCATGTCTTTTTAATGTTACAATTACTGGTATTTTTTTGTTTTGATTTCTTTGATAGTCCCATCACTATTATTCAATGAAGTTGCCAACATGAGGTTGCAATCCTGAGGGGCATGAGTGTTCACTATCCCAGACGTATGCCTAAAGCCTAGAAAGCATTCCAAGTGCACAGCTGACTCTACCTGGCTCTTACGGCAGAAATAGAAGTCAGATGAATACAGCAAGCCAGCCAGTACACGGAGAATGTTTGGTTCTCTGACCTTTAATAAAATTAAGCAAACATTCCATATTTCTGATAAAATACATTTGCAGTTCTCCAATTGTGCAGTATCCATTCTCTAAACTCCACGCTTCACAGCATATTTGGGTGTCAGCCTGAAAACTCTGTATTCCATCTGCTGTAATCTGCTTATTGGCTTCTAGTGCCTAGAAATCCAGTTCAGTTGTTCATGAGCATTGCACCAGAATTAACAGCCAGTTGTGCAAATATACTGACCTCAAAATACTCAGTATATTCAGAATATTTGAGCTCAGTGCACCCAGTACCTGGAAGGAGATACTGAAATTCTATCTACATGTGTTTTCTGGTCTGCTAATTCCTAACTGTCCCTGCATTCACCTGTGCTAAGTTAAAAAGTACCCTTGACGTAACCTTAATCATGTTTTAACTTCTGCTTGACTCACTTATCTTTGCTATGCAAAATGTTTGAAGAAACTACATATTCCTCCTGAAACAGATATATAAGATGACTTTTGCAAAATATGCAAAATTATGAATATGCAAATTCCTTAATATTTTGTACTTCTTAATCAATCGACTAATAATATCATTAATAAATCAAAAACAAAAATTAACTTAATTTCATCTTCTTGTATTTCTTGTCAAAACTGTTTTTGCTTTGAACAAAATGAACCATTTATTACTCAATTTTTCTTGTCAAAAATGTCATTATTTTTTTCAAAAGGATTCCAATGACACATCCTGAACATGAACGTGAATTTTCCATGGTCTGTGCAATTTCTTCCTACTAATGCTATTTTCTGATTTAACTTCTGTATCATTCTTCTTTTCATCTTGTAAAACATTTAGCTCCCTTCAATTGATTTGTGCTTTCCATTACTTTGCTGTATAAATTTATTGCATTGTCGTGTAGTTTTTTAAATGCTTCATTTGTTAATAGTATAGTGGAACATATTGCAACCTTGAAATCCATGAAAATCTTAAAAAATAAATTCCAGCAAAGCTGAGAAATGACAAAGTAGATCAACTAACAAAACTATAATATTTAGTAACTAGAAGATCCTTATTTTATCTGCAGAGAATAAAAATGTTAATCAACAATAAAGTGTAAGTTGGAAAAAAGAAGTGCATGTTCATATGACATAAGCTTTAAAACAAAGTATGAAATATTTTTTCTGCTTTGTGGCTACAGATGCAGGATTATTATTGTCATTTTAATGAGGTGATGTGGCCTCCTGCCTGATTTTTTGTTAATTATGCTCTTGGGCATGTAGCTTTGGGAGCAGTTTGAAAGTCTCAATCCTGAAAGCTGAAAGCCCAATTTCAGATGGAAGAGTTCAGATTTGTTTGCTTTTCAGACGCAGAGCTCAACCATTGGGAGGAGTTACCCTGGAATTTGGAGGTACACTGAAAGGAATCTAACATACTTTATCTTTGGAGTTAGTTCCATTATTGATAGTCTGAAATAATACTGTCCTCTGCAGATGGTAACAAATCAAGATGAAAAATCAAATTCTTAGCACAATGCTGAGAAGTACAGACACTTTTTAAGAGTATGATATATGTTAGCTCCCTTTACCAAAAATAAAGCACTGATATACCTGAAAAGCAACTTGAGCTGTGAAGATGAGTTTGTCTCTTTCAAATAGACCTCTGGTTATATACACAAAAACAGAATAGGTGATTTCATCTGTGAGATTGAGGACACGCTCCTTGACATCATCTGCTGGTACTGAGCGCTGAATGGCTTTCTCAAATGTGACATGAAAGGCCTAAATAATATAACAATAATTGCATTATTTTTCTGTTAAAGTTTACATATCAACTATTAGCTGCTTTGGCATAACTGTATTGAAAGATCACATTGAATTGCATGTCACCTGTAAATGAGCATAAGGCTCAGAATACTCAATCAACTTGTAGCCAGTAGTGATACTATGAGCAGTCTCTGTAGATTGCTACTTTGGCATGGTAGAGAGACTTGTTTGCTCTCAAAATCTCTTGAGCAATGTTGTGAGGAGCTCCTTGCTCCTAGTAGTCCACCTATGGTGACAACTGGTGGGGTGGGTGGAGGGAAGGTGTCAGGCAACACTTAAACTTGCAAGTTCTCAAAATCAGAACAAGAAAAAGATGATTGTGAACCTCACCAGCCACTGGAGACTTGCTACCTTAACTGCTCATGCCTAGAACTGTGTGTAGAAATTTTGGTGCTACAGATCCGAAGGACTGAAGGGCCTCTTCTACACTGTCTGATTCTAGATTCCTGCTGCCTCATGAGCAATGCACCTGAATTATCAGCTTGTTGTGCAACTACCATGATCTCAAGATATTCTATGAGTTTAGGTTAACTATGCTCAGATGCAGACTGTATCTGGAAAAAGAAGGTTGCATTGGCAATGTAGCACCTGTCATTGTGGTTTGACACATTTCTGAAATATTACCACCAATTAATGACTGTCTGCTCATCCCAAATGGAGAGGAGCCGAAAAGATGGTCTAAAATTAGCTATTCATTTTCTTCCAATCTTAAACATGTAACAAGTTTAAGATTGTGTGGACAATGATGGCACCTCAAGGTCTCCATGTGAAACAAAGTAATGTGAAGCTTCTACCATGGTCTATTTGCCAAGTCTTATGGTGACAGGCATTGATGACAGGGACATTGCTGTGAAATTGCCTGGTCAAGAATCACAGGCAACAGATGAAAGTGATGACTAACTATAATGGGACAGAGGTGTCTTTGGGCTGAAGCATCGGTGATTGTGCAGTCATCTTCAGGATAACCTCTATTCACTCTAAATGGTGAGGAGGCTAGAAAAAGTGTTCTTAAAGACTATTCACTTTCTTTTACCCAGAGAACAACACCCTGCAGTATGACCATATTAGTAGTGAAAGAATAATATTTTAAATTTAGCAACTTTGAATGTTAGAACTCTTCTGGTTAGTCTCCAAAGTGACCATCTGAAAAAAATCTGAATTCAGCGAGTCCCACTTTCCTGAAGTGGGGAACTGAAGGAATAAGCACGAGTATACATCTTCTCTTGCAAAGAAAAGATTGACGGCAACACTCATGTCTAAGGAGTTAGATTTTGCCATGTGGGGTTTGATCTTGGATTCACTACTGGAAATTTCCATTTGGATTGATTCAAAATTCATGATATGTTATCTAAAGATCAGCTATAACTAATATGTCAATATCATCAGTGCTAATTCCCCAATCTTTGACTTTGAGGATATCATGGACAAGTTCCATTCGCACCGTGATCATCTTTTTGAAGGTTAATCATAAAACTGATATCCGAAGTTGAACTATTTTGAAAAAGGAGTGGAAAAAGTCCTGCTGACAAAGTATGCTTAGCACAGTTATATTATAGCCCCTTTCACTCGAAGGTCAAACACAAAACCACATGAAGGATTCCTAGATCAAATCATTATTGCCCAGCTCCAAAACTGAAGTGATGTCTGTGACACTCAATCCATGCTGAGGATGATGCCAGCTAATTGAATCGTTCAATCAATGATGAACATTCACCTAGCACCAAGATATTGCAAGACTCAGAACAGCAAAAGAAAAAACAAATCATCACTGAGCAATGTTATCACTCAGACTTATTCAACAGAAAATGTCCTCACAATCATAGATGCCAAAATTCAATCAATTTGATTTACTCCATGTGATATCAAAAAAATGGCTGAAGGCTGTGGATACCGCAAAGGCTATGGAACCTGACAATATTCTGGACGTAGTACAGAAGATTTAAGCTTCAGAACTTTCCACGCCCCTAGTCAAGCTGTTCCAGTCTGGCCTGACATTTAGTCAGCAATGTTAAAATTGCCCAGGTGTGTCCTGTATATAATGAGCTGGAGAAATACAACCCAGCCTATTATTGCCCCATCAGTCTAGTCTCTACTACCAGTTGCATGATGGGAGAGTTCCTAAGTCGAGGTAATCACCTAGTCATATTGACATTGGTCCAGGTTAATAATCTGGTGACATGGTAGATGGTGAAATTTGAATTTAATAAAGATCTGGAATTAAAAAGCTAGTCTAAGAGTTACCATGAATCCCTACTGATGGCTATAAAACCCATTTGGTTCACCAACATCCCCCAAGGAAAGAAATATGTTGTCCTTATCCAGTCTGGCCCACAAGTGACCCCAATAAAAGATTTGATTTATTAAACAGCATTTGACTAGCAACATCCTGGTCATTGACACTTAGTTTGATTTCTGGCAGGCCTACTCTGCTCCAGTCCTCATTATAGCCTTGGTTGAAGCATGGACCAGAGAGCTGAATTCCAGAGGAGTGGTGAGACGGACTGCCCTTGATATTAAATCCTCATTTGACTGAGTATGCCATCAAAAAGCCCCAGCTATATTCTTCACTGATAGTTTCACAATGTTCAATTTTTACAGCTCCTTAGATACTGAAGCAATTTATGTCCAAAGTAGCAAGACTTAGACAATATCCTGGCCTGGTCTAACAAATGGCAAGTAACATTTGTGTTGCACAAATGCCAGACAAATGCAAGACAATCTGTAGCAAGAGGAGTCTAACCATCACCTTTTGACATTCAATAACATTACCTTCACTGAATGTCCCACTAACAACATTCTGGGAATTAAATGAAAACTGAACTGGACTAGCCATGCAATTACTTTGGCTCTAAGACCGAGTTAGAGGGTAGAAATCCTGCAGTAACAAATTAATCTCCTAATAGTCCCAAAGCCTGTCCACCATCTACAAGAATAAATATCTATTAGCAGTGTGTACCATCCACAAGGTGCACTGCAGAAATTCACCAAGGGTCCTCAGACAGCACATTCAAAACCCACTACATTACTATTTAGAAGTGCAAGGCAGCAGATACATAAGAATACCACCATGAAAACAAGCAGCAAATCAAAGAGCAATTTTCCAACAGCTCAAGGTTGATGCACAAAGACAAATCCACAGAAGTAGGGACGTGTGGTGGGAATAAAACATCTGAGATATCCAACCATCAGGACATAAGAATGTTTTCTTTAAAGCCACCAGGCACATCTAAAGATCAAGGTCAAACTTGATAATTCCACTTTTCTCAGAGAATGGTTTCTTTTCAATGAAACTACATTTTCATCATGTCCACTGTAAATCAACAGTGGCAGATGATACTGTCCAGATTATCTCCCGATCTCTTGTGGCAGAATGCTATCTATAGGAGAGCCACAACAAGCAATTGAACTCATGAAAAACAGCAAAGTCTAAGGCCCTTTCTATATTCGGATTGACAGGGTTGTTAAGAAGGCATTCAGTGTCTTGGCCTTTATTAATAGTGGGATTGAGTTCCGGAACCAGGAGGTTATGCTGCAGCTGTACAAAGCTCTGGTACGGCCACACTTGGAGTATTGTGTACAGTTCTGGTCACCGCATTATAAGAAGGATGTGGAAGATTTGGAAAGGGTGCAGAGGAGATTTACTAGGATGTTGCTGGTATGGAAGGAATGTCTTACGAGGAAAGGCTGAGGGCCTTGAGGCTGTTCTTGTTAGATAGAAGAAGGTTGAGAGGTGAATTAATAGAGACATACAAGATAATCAGAGGGTTAGATAGAGTGGACAGGGAGAGTCTTTTTCCAAGTATGGGGACAGCAAACACGAGGAGACACAACTTTAAAGTGAGGTGAGGTAGGTATAAGACAGATGTCAGAGGTAGCTTCTTTACTCAGAGAGTAGTAAGGGTATGGAATGCTTTGCCTGCAATGGTAGTAGGTTCGCCAAGTTTAAGTGCATTTAATTCGTCATTGGACAGGCATATGGACGTACTTGGAATAGTGTAGGTGGGATGGGCTTCAGATTAGTATGACAGGGCGGCGCAACATCGAGGGCCAAAGGGCCTGTACTGCGCTGTAATGTTCTATGTTCAATGTTCTATGAAAATTCAATGTTCTTATAAAGTATAGGTAACTCTGGGTGGTGCAGGAGGTGCGTGGAAGTTAAAATGTAGAACTGTATTTATATCACAAACAGAAAGTACTGGAGAAACCCAGCATGTCTGGCAACATCTGCAGAGAGAGAAATCGTGTTTACATTTTGAGTCCAATTACCCTATGTTAGGCCATCAGAGAAAAGTTGATAATTTAACCATTTGGCCTCTGGTCATTTTCGTCACTTTTTCTCTGATTTAGATTGAGCTATGCACTTGATTTTCTTTCTGGAAGACATCACAATAAATCATTTAGTCGATGTTAGTCCCATCTGTCCCTTTATTTAATGAACCAAAGTAATTACCAGAAAATTAATAATCAAAACACACAAAAAAGGCACTGACTTTTACACAAGATGGATTTTTACATGAGAAAGGATTCTGACAAAGGATCACTGGACTCAAAACATTTTCTCTGTTCCTTCCTTTACAGATGCTGCTTGAAATCTTTAAAACTATTTCTTCACTGTGACTTGCTCCTGGATACAATGCCTCTTACATTGACCAGTTTTATCACCTATCTACTGACTATATAAAGCTGGCCAGGAAACTCATTTACTGCTGGGAGTAAAGTGGACAGCACTTCCTTGGTTGACTTCCTCCACCAATACGTCTAAAGCAGTGTTGGAAAATTGAATTGAATTGAATTTATTACCACGTGTACCAAGGCACAGTGAAAAACTTTGTTTTGCGAGCAATACAGGCAGATCACATAGTTAAGTAGCATAGATAAGTAAATAATCAGCGGCAAAAACAAAAACTCATGTACAAGCGAATGTTAAGTGTTTGTGAGTCCATTCAGTATTCTAACAACAGTAGGGTAGAAACTGTTTCGAAACCAGCTGGTGCGTGTGTTCAGGCTTCTGTACCTTCTCCCTAGTGGTAGAGGTTGTAGAAAACATTGCCAGGGTGGGATGGATCTTTGAGAATGCTGGCAGCCTTTCCTTGACAGTGGGCCTGATAGGTGGAATCTATAGATGGGAGGTTGGCCTTTGTGATTGTCCGGGCCGAGTTCACCACCTGTAACCATCTCCGATCTTGAATGGTACAGTTGCCATACCAGGTAGTGATACATCCAGACAGAATGCTCTCGATGGTGCACCTATAAAAGTTGGCAAGGATATTAGCTGTCATGCCAAATTTTCTCAGTTACCTGAGGAAGAAGAGATGTTGTTGGGCCTTTGTAACCAGTGCATCCACATGAAGAATTCAAGAAAGCTTGGTGTGGATGACTACTCCCAGGACCTTGATACTCTCCATTTGTTCCACCTGTGTGCTGTTAATGTGTAGGGGTCATGAGTAACATCCCACCAAAATTCAATAATGAATTCCTTGGTTTTGCCGGCATTGAGAGCTAGGTTGTTTTCAGTGCACCATTTTTCCAGGTCTTCCACCTCCTGTCTAGTCAGTTTCATCACCATCTGAGATTCGACCGACTATGGTGATGTCATCAGCGAACTTGTAAATGGCATTTGTCTGGTATTTGGTGACGCCGTCATAGGTACACAGTGAGTACAGTAGGGGGTTGAGTATGCATCCCTGGGGGGCTCCAGCATTGAGTGTTAGTGAGGATGAAACATTGTGAGTCTGTGCTGATTATTTTAGCTTGCCATTTTGCCTATTCTGTTGAGTGCACTCAAAGGTGTGTTCATTTGAAAGAGGTGTAAACTATCTTTAAATGAGAGCAATGATTTCTTGTCCTACCCGTTACCCTCAATGAACTTGCCAATAATGAGTGCAAGTAAACTGTAAGCTTGTCAATTTTGTGTTCAAATATGGCTCATGCCTCTAACAAATGTGATTGGGTTTACCAAACATTTACCTTGAGAGAAAACTGGTAAATAGGATTGATCTTATTCAGGTCATCAATAACAAAGTAGAGTAAAGATGCTCTCTGGGCAGCAGCTCTGTAGTTTTCTCTTGCCTCATTTATTTTAACCTCTGTTACCTTTGCTTCAGCCACCTGTATGAAAAATAAAAATTTATATATCAACGGATTCATTCAAGCTAAAGAATTGTTACATAAGGGAAACACGTGGAACCTAAATTTAATTCACAATGATATTGTATAGAAATAATTAAAATATTTAGATAAAGTTATTTAGTTAAAGCATGTAACATGATGAGTTTGAAAATATATTCTATTTTGTTACAGGTTGATCTGGCATAAGGATAGGTTATCAATAAAAACAGATAGTGCAAGTGAAACTAATGTTGGCATTTTGACTCCAGTGACTCCTTTTTAGGTTCCAAAAAAGAGTCCTTGGACTTGAAACATGAAATCTGTTTCTCTCTCCACTGTTGCTATCACAACTGCCCAGTATCTTGTTTTTTTCAGTTTATTCAGGTTTCGAAGATTTATTCTTTATAGCTCACTTTACAACAAATATTGTAATTCCAAATAAGAGTTATATTGGATTCCAAATGTTAACTCTGCTTCACTTTCTATGACTATTCCCAGACCTGCTGAGATCTTCCAGCACTTTCTATTTTATTCCAATGTTTTGAAATTGTTTCCTTACTGAAACAGCAGCAAAAGCAGTTTCCTATCAAATGTTATTTTCTATCTCTGTCAGTAAAATACAAATATATAAAATACTACTCCAAAGGTTTGAGGAATTCTTATAACTGTGGATCTCATTTCCAAAGAATAAAAATAATGAGTGCATCAAATTTAACATTAAGTAGCTGACCTTCTGTTCTATTTCAGTCGCAGTTTGTTTGGTTGTCTCCAAGTTCTCCACCAGAGCTGTATCACCAAGGAAATTTCCAGAAGCTTCTGAGAGTCGAGCTAAAAGAGAGTCTTCTAATTGTTTAAGAACAATCTTGAACTCATTCTGTTGTGTTGTAAGTCTTGCCTAAAGTAAAACGAATATTTATTGTTAGTTGTTAACAAAACTTTCTGTATGAAACTGACTGTATAGGTAGAGAATCTGATATGAGGATATATTGCAAACAATGGGTGTAATCTCTAAAATTTGTCTTTCGTTAGAAGAACATTTGAATTAATCAAATAAAGCCTAATTTTATGAAATCATTCTCAATTAAAAAATGGAAAATTGTGGGTAGCAAGTTTAAAATTGTCCAACAAATGATTTTATTGGTTTAGTTTCCATGTTGAGAGAACACTGGCAAAAAATTGGTCCCATGTTTTCCTTTTTGAATCAAGGTTATCATTTATAAATTGCTGCAGTAAATCATTAATAACACCTTTGTTGTGAATAATTGCCAAAGGATAAGGTGCCTCTCTGCAGGAACTCTACCTATACCAGGCAGCTTTATAGAGTCAAAGAATCATAGAGTTGTACAGCACAGAAACAAATTCTTTGGTCCAATTTGTCTCTGCCGACCAGATAAGCCAATCTGACCTAGTCCCATTTGCCAGCATTTGGCCCTTATTTCTCAAAACCCTTTCTTTTCATGTACCAATCCAGATACCTTTTAAATGTTATAATCGTACCAGCCTCCACTTCTTCCTCTGGCAGCTCATTCCATATACATAGCGCCCTCTGCGTGAAGGACCTCACAGCTCCCTTTTAAATCTTAATTTTTTTTGCCATCAAAGTTGTTGCATGTGCAAACTAATAATACACAGCAAAGCCAAAGTAAATAGGGCATGAACCTTGGTGAACAATGGTGCAGTATATCACATTAGCATAGGATTAAATGATTAAGAAATAAACAGAGGAAAGACTGAAAGAGTTGATTTGAGTGGGTGGTTTTGCCATCAAATCATGTACTGTAGAAAAAATTTAAGTGGAGCTCCCAATTAAAGAACCAGCTGGACACAACAACTAAATTTGAAAGGGAGCATTACTTATAGTGATTTACTTAATGGACAAGAAATTCTAGTTTTGGTTTTAAAATTAGCCTATTCGGATGTGTTATGACACACGAGGGGCAGATATGACAGAACCAGACTTTCTGGTCCAGACATGACCAAGAAGAGAAGTTTAGATTTATCTTATGTAGACATGTTATGACACACCTCTAGGGTAGGTGAAACTTGAAATTGAGAGGAAGGGATACTACCTCTGCACCAAAGTTCCCCTCAACAGCAGTTATTTTTTAAAAATGCTATGGCAGATATTAATTATTGTCATGTTGTTAAAATGATTCTTTACGTGTAAGTTGCTAGATTTAACTTTCAGTGGCATAATTGCAGAGCAATCAGTGTGCAACTGCAGGAACTCTAAAAAAACTTCAGGTAACTGAATTTCAAGATGCCATTGTTATAATGTAGTATAAATCAATCACAATCTGGGTTCAAATTCCACCAAGGCACATGATTAAAATTGAATTCAATAAAAATCTGGAATTAAGAGTCTAATGATAACCATGAAACCATTGTTAATTGTCAGAAAAAAACATCTGGTTCATTAATGTCTTTTCAGGAATAACCTTACCATCCTGAGGGTGGCGTGGTAGCTCAATGGTTAGCACTGCTGCTTCACAGCACCCGAGGCCTGGTATTGATTCCATCCTCCGGTGACTATCTGTGTGAAGTTTACACATTCACCGTGTGTCTGCATGGATTTTCTCCAGATACTCGAGTTTCTTTCCATAATCTAATGATGTGCAGGTTAGGTGGACTGGCCATGCTAAATTGCCCATGGTGTCCAGGAATGTGCAGGCTAGGTGGGTTAGCTATTGGAAATACAGGGTTATAGGGAGAGAGTTGGGTCTGGGTGGACTGCTCTCCAGAGGGTCGGTGGATTCAATGGTCCAGATGGCCTGCTTCTACACTTTAGGGATTCTATGATCCTTACCTGGTCTGGCTTACATGTGAAACCAGACCAACTGCAATGTGGTTGACTCTTAACTGCCCTCTGGGGCAACTAGGGATAGCCAAGAAATATTGGCCAAGTCAGCAATGTCTACATCCCATGAATGAATAAAGAAACTGTTCTGATCCTTACTACAAATTACAAGATGATTTGAGCACTAACACCATGTCAATTATACACTATTAACTTTTCAACAAAATCCAGCCATGTTAGTCAAATCCATTGTTTTACAATTTGAGAGAAATAAGAACAAAGTCACATTTGAATGCAAAGATATTGCTAACAATTTCACAATGCCTATAACAATAAAAATGATTATTGTATTAACATAAATAACTTAGTAATATCTATTCTATATAAACAGCATCAAATAAAATATCCTTCAATTAATTGAGTAATGTCATGAGAAATATACCATTGTATTAGAATATGTGTTATATTTACTTATATTGTGCATGATGCTGCAAACTTTTTAAAATATCTTATGTCTATTAAAATATACCTTCAGCTCTTCTAAATCAGGACGTTCTTTAGCAACCACAGCAGCCAGTAGTTGATCTTCCAGACCATCTCTTGTTACAAGGAAATTAATTAAAGTACATTGAGCTTGCATTTCTGGTTTGAAATGGGGATTAAAATATTTGGTCTGAAGTATCATTCTGAAGTTGGGATGATATTCAACTTCTTTATCTCCGATATGGATATACCTAAATATGCAATAAATATTAATTATTGTACATTTTAGTTCAGAGCAGTCATTTGCTGAACTTAACTTACAATAGTTTTGAAGGGTGTAAATATATAGGAAGTCCCATGCTTAACTTTAGACATATCATTACCTGCTCAGGAAGGGGGAATTGAGATGTTAATCATTGCCCATGGATTTTTGGGGCTTTTCTGAGAGAATGGTATTGCACTGTCTGCAGTCAAAGCAGATACATTGCAGCCGTGTTAATGAGGCCGGAGACCTTTATGGCCCTGATTCTTCTAGAGGAGGCACGGTGGCTCAGTGGTTAGCAATGCTGCCTTACAGCGCCAGAGATCAGGGTTCAATTCCTGCCTTGTTTAACTGTCTATGTGGAGTTTGTACATTCTCCCTGTCTCTGCGTGGGTTTCCTCTAGGTGTTCTGTATTCCTCCCACAATCCAAAGATGTGCAGATTTGGTGAATTGGCCATGCTAAATTGCCCATAGTGTTCAGGGATGTGAAGGTTAGGTGCATTAGTGGGGGGAATGGGTCTGCATGGTTTACTCTTTGGAGGTCGGTGTGGACTTCTTCGGCCGAAAGGCCTGTTTCCAGATTGTAGGGATTCTATGAATACTTGTTACAATCCTCAGCGTAGGCACACTATATTAAGATGGTGGGTAAGACTTGGGAGGGAACTCAATACTGGGTGAAGGAAGGAAGGCAAGTTGTTTATTATTTTTTTCATTCCCCTTGTGATGGAAGCTATCATCCCATTTACTATTCCTAATTACTTATTGTATCAGTATGTGACATTTTTATCACAAGGAACCAGCAGCTCCTTTTGAACACAAACATTCCCCAATCTCTCAACATTTAAGAAATATTCTTGTTTTTGTTTTTGCGACTAAAATGAATACATTGATCCAGTTTTTCCTGATCTGCTATTCACCTCAACTACCTCTTGCCCCAGCAAATTCCACATTCTTATCACTCTCCAGGTAAAAAAAGTTTATTCTGAATTCCCTACTTGATTTTTCTTGTAATTATCTTATATTTGGTTCTGCTATTCCTCACAAGTGAAAACACACTCCCTGTGACTATGGTATCAAAATATTCCATTATTTTCAATACCTCTATTCGGTTAAATGTTTAAATAAAAAAGCCTTCAAAATTTGGTGTAATCTCGCAATGCAAATTTTTGTAACCCTTCCAGTGCCACATTAATACTCTTGATAAAATGGCAACCAGAGCTGCTTAAAATGAGATCAAATCGAAGTTTGATATAAGATTTAGTATATATTCTCCAGTTTACAAGTCTGTACTTCATGAATAACTTGTTTGGTTTACATTTAAAGGCCTTATTGATCATAGTGTAGCTTAGAATGATTTATGTACTTGGTGTCTATAAACCAAAGAAAGTCAGTATATGAATTATCAAAAAATATATGGCGGCTAAACTTACTTTCCCTTTTTGATGGTGTTTCTTCCCAAAAGAGCATCTAGGACTGGTTCCACCGTCTCACTGATGTTTTCAAGTAATAAAGTGTCTCCATTGGCTACAGCATGTTCAATTTTATCAAGGTAACTGTATGCCCAATAATTAATGACAAAATATTAAATTCTTACATAGCTTTAACATTTAGTTTAATAATAAGTGGCCTGTAAATTAGAGCATGTCAGAACTGGAGCTATTTCACACATACCAATACAGGCCCATGGGAAACTGCTGTCAGCACTAATGCTAGCCCTTGACGCAATTCAACAGTCTAGAAAACACTGTGCTCAACCTGTTCTCAAGGTCCTGAGGTATGGAACATAAATTGTTGTCCATAGAGCTAGGAGAAACATTCCTGTGTTTGTAGTTGCACAACAAGATGATTAACAATACATTTAGTTTGCCAGTGGTTAACTGAACAGTCTCTATATAGATACATTATCAGGACTACCATCTGGGCAGAAAATATCTGATTAGTTAGCTAAAAATGTTTGCGAAATATGGGGATTGGTCTGTGATGGGACAGACTAAAACAAAAGAGGGGATTTATTTAGCTGCTGGATGCCTAAGAATACAAAAGTTTCATTCTGAATTCTAAAGATACTTTACCAAAATAGAAGGTAGTCTTCATGGCAGAATGAACATTTGCTGCCAATTATAAAATCGTTATGATGAGAAGAAGATTGATCTGGCCAGTGTGTCTGCATTGGCACATTGGACTGTTAGAGACTTGCATAATTCAACTTCTCGGCCAACAATTCTTAGTGTTGTTTATAGTTTGTAAAAAACTAAGACTAAGTTTTTTCGACTCAGTCTAAAAAACTAAGTAAGATTAGATAGACCACACAATGGAAACACTATCATATAAACTCTACTCCCCACAGCTATTCACAATCAAGCTTAGTATTATGTCAAGAAATGACATTTTATTGATAGTCTGTAAATTTGGATAGATTACTTCTCTAGATATATAGCCTCAAATCTTCTGATGTGGGTTGAAATCCCTATTTCTGACCAAATCAGACAAAACATTATTGATTACGGTTTCACTGAGTTCTTTTATATTTTGAGTTTGACTTCTGTTAAAGGATTCTTCACAATAAACACAGGCAGCATTGTAAATCTGCAGAAGCTATGTCCTCTTTCTACAACGAAAGCTGCTGTATTAAAGTAAGTAAACAGAGTTTAAAAGTCCCAAAGTCACTTTGAAAAGCTACAGAGAGAAGCTAAGTGTCAGGTAAATGGTAAATGGTAGCAGGTAAGTGGGTGAGGTGTATGGAGTTGGTAGTTGAATAAGGAAGGAATATGACAGATTGATAGTAGGATAATTGGCAAGTGGGTGAGGGGGTGAGGTAAGGAAGGATGTTGGGCTGGGTGTCGGGAGGGGTTTTGGGTTGGGTTCTGGGATCCAGGTTGGATTGGGTGCCAGGATGGGGGTGTGTCACTGTGAGAAATTGGTGATCAGAAGTAAAGTCACCACAAGTTCAAACACGGTTTTAATTCTCTAACGTTACCTGGATAATTATTCAAGTGAGTCAGTGCCTTTTAAAGTCTGTGACTCTGTATCGAACTTGAAGACACTTTCTGAGGGTTCTACACACCGGGTTGTTGCCCATCAGAGTTTAAACTTCCAGACCCGTTCACAGGCTATCATTGGGGCTTCCGAAGAGTCTCAATATACATTAGTTAGGGTATGTCCTCTGGAAATTAAAAGGTCTGAACTATTTTGCTGGATGGATCAGATTCCAGACTATTCCATTTAGAACTAGTCTGGAGTTGGTGCAGTCTGACACCTGTTCAAGTAATTCAGCTCAGGAGTGCCATTTTGATGAAGTCCACCCTTCAAATCAGTCACTGATATTTAAAGCTGTACCTCTGGTGTCAAAAGGCACAGCTATGAATAATCATGAGATGAGGCTCTTTACTCTTGATAAAAGCCAGCTGAGAAGTTCTTTATAACATTCCATTATATCATCCAGTACAACAGAACCAGAGGATACAGTATATAACGCTGAATGAAATAGGAGAGGTAAATTCAAGACAACGCTTTTATGATGGCAGCTGTGTACAGGTTTGGCATTGTGAATGGAAAAGTCAGGACAATTTCATTCCAGGGATTGTGGTATTAGCTGTATTACGTTGCCATTAAAAGCAGATGAGGACCTATTGGTTGACTTAACAAACAGAAAATTCCTTAGTGGGAAGATGGGAATGTTGGTATTCTGAGAGAATAGTGTCACATGAATTGAAGGTCTTTCCCTCAACTAAAATATCTTAGAAAGAAAAGTAATTATGCAGAAATTTGCTAATGTATTCAAATTTAATATATTAAATATCAGAAATTTCAATTTTAATCAAATGTACAAACCCTCTTTGTCCAAGTCTTATGACTTTCAAATCATCTCCATACTTCCTTTTAATCCATTTGATACCTTGCAGTTGTGCATCAATAATTAGAGGCCAACGTTCTGTGTTACAGAGGATTGTAGCATTTTCAGATGATGTCCGATCACTAGGCAAACCCTGATTATTCCAGGCAGCAATGTCAACATCATCAGTCAGAAGGGAAAGTGGGTCTAAGTTTTCAGTTATTGGAATTGGCACCTAAATTAATTACATAAAAAGTGTGCATCTTAAAATCTGATTGAAACGTGTATTAACAGTAATTAACAATTGCAATTTTATGGTTTACATCAAGTTTTAAAGTTGAGGGAATAATCTGACATAATATGATTGCTAAAAAAGTTCTGGATTATTGTGTTTTATTTTATTTAGATAATTTTCTCTTTTCTGACAATAATCACAGCTATCTTATCAGACCTCAATGTCAGTTAGTGAAGGAGATGTAGACATGTAGAAGTAGTGAATATATAGCCATTGGTATACTATTGGGCAGGACTGGATCTGGGTATCTTCAACATGGAGTTGTGTTGTTGTGTCACCATAGTCTTACCAGACCATAGGGGCTGTTCTCTTATTGGGGAGAAGCGAGTGGTGGTGATTTAACCTGAAGATCTCCAGATCTCAGGCAAGGGAAGAGGTTGAGAAGGAGAGTCCTTCATGGTAACCTAAAACCGGTGATGGGAATTGAACCCACGCTGTTGGCATTACACTGCTCTATAAACTAATGATCTGGCCAACTGAGGTAAACCGATTCCCTCGACATGGAATAAGAATCCTTCCATAACATCAAGTCAAACATTGCGAGGGAAACCTGTTCTGGATTACCATCCTTTCTCACCAGATGACACATTGCTTCTTCATGTTGAAGAAGAAACATTAAGGATACCAAGGGCATGGAAAGTAATTTAGGTGGGGATCTTCAATGTAGACTCAACTGCAGTCCTTATTATTACTTTAATCCAAACATGGACTGAAGAGCTGAACTCAGTTGGTACAATGAAAATGACTGCACTTGACATCTGTGAAGGAAGGTGTGTAATTTTTATGATTAATTTTTGGAGTTTGGATTTTGAATTGGTGGCATGTGGGTTCTGATCTCTATGTATGAAGGGCTTTAATGATTAACTTGTCTGTCTTCCTCGAGTGATTATTTTTTTAAAAAGAGAAAGGCAGTGTTCCTGGAATGATAGTGGGAATTTATTTGCATTGTAAGAAGTTTACAATAAAACAGAATAAATATTGAAAAACATCATCTTGCTTTCAGTTTAGAACAATCAGGATTTTCTTTTACTTGGGTGGATGATCTTATGGAGTGGGAATCTTTTGGTTTAAGTTTGCAGAAGTCCTGGTTAGTTGTGAAAGCAGTTTCTCCAGGAAAAAGGACTTAATTCAGAAGTTGTGAAATAAGTTAAATCAGTGTAAGGGTTTGTTTAAAAAACTGCAGACCAGTATTTGTTTTGAAACCTTGAAGGTGTTATTTAAAGCTAATGAAGTTTAAGCTTAGTTGTGCGACTAATTGAAAAAGGTCCACCTAATTCTCAACTGGGAATTGAAAGAAATAGCCAAGCCAAACTTATAGCTGTGATAGGAAGAATAATTTAGTATTTGAAGACTGTAAAGTGATGGTTTTAGGATAGTTGGGATTATATTTTTTGCTTTATATTTCAAAATTCCAAATTGTGATCTACATAAATAGTTTGGTTTATTCTATTCTACCTTCATGTCTTTTGGATAATAAACTTTGTTTTTTAAAACCAAACCTGAAGCATTAGGATCGTAGAATTATACAGCACAGAAAAGATGCTTAGAACATCAAGACTGTCCCACCAAGATTACATTAAATCTACAGTAGTCCCACTTTTCAGCATTAGGCCCATAGTCTTGAAAGTTATGACATTTCAAGTGCTCCTCTGCGAGGCTTTAAGCAAAACAGACTTTATTCTCACAACAGTCAAAATGTAAATGAAAATTTATTGCTATAACTTTAATTCCATTGAAATATTTAATAAAATAATCTGTTATCCAACTACTAATCATCAACTGTTCCAATAAAGCAGCATCCCATAAATGCACCCTTGGCAAAGCCATGTTCAGCAAAACAGATTTTCATTATGTGCTATCTCCCTTCCAGTCCAGCAGAAAGGAACAGCACAAGATGCAACCTAGCAGCAGAGAGACAACTCAAGCTTTTTACTGCAGCAGAGAGAGAGAGAGAGAAAGCGAGAGAGAGGGAGCGAGAGAGAAAAAAAGAGAGAGAACTTTATCAATCAGCTTCAACAGCCAACTCTAAACCTCAACTGAAAGCAAAACTAAAATGCTGGGGCTGTGCGAGCCTGACTCCATCCACTCAAGCTTCTTTTATCTAATTTAAAAAAAACACATTCAGGGAGTTCAAAGCGGTTTACCCACTATTTATAAAGCAGACATTCTAGCAACACCTCTCTGCAAGAGAAACAGCACACAACAAATATCTCTTAAAGGCACAGTACTGTCACATATTTCTTTTCCATTCTCCTGCTCGCTCTCCATACCTTGTTTCTAAAAAACGTTTTTGTTCATAAATATATTCAGTGACTTTGTCTCCACACCCTTATGTGGTAGAGACTTCTGAAGATTCACCATCCTCTATGTGAAGAAGTTACTTCTTATCCCTCCATCCAGTCAGTCCATCCCTGTCAAAACTTTATAAGTTTCAGTAAGATTCCTCTAATTCTTCTTAGTTCCAGTTAATACAAGCATAATCTACCCAATCTTTCTTAATATGACAATGTTACCATGCTAATATTAAATCTGTTTAATCTTTGCCGAATCACCTCAATGGCAAGAATTTTTTTCTTGGATAAGGAAACCAAACCTGTACATAATATTACACATATAATCTCACCAAGGCCCTATATAGCTATAGTAAAGCATCCTTGCTGCTGTATACAAACTGTTTTTCAATAAAGTCCAACATACCATTTATCTTCCGAATTGCTTGCTGCATCTGCATGCTGTTTTCAGTGACTGATGCATAAGGACACTGAGCTCCCTTCGTACATCAACATTTTCAAATCTATCACCATTTAAATTAAATTCTGTTTGTTTTCCCTGCCAAGTGAATAACTTTACACTTATCCATGTCAAACTGCATCTACCATGCATTTGCTCAATCAGTAACTTACCTAAATTGCCTTGAAGAATTTTTACATCCTCCTCACCACTTATAATCTCACCTAGTTTTGTGACATAAACAAACCTGGAAATATCACATTGGATTCTATCATCTAAATCTTTTTTGAACTGTAAGTAGCTGGGATTGAAACACTGAATCGTGTACATTCGCCCAACACTACAGAACATAAAATATAATACAACTGCTGAAAGTTGTAGAAAACCTTTGAATTCAGAGGATGTAGGTTGTCTTGTGATGATTTTTTAAATTCCAGATGCACTATATGATCTAGACATGACAAATTATTTGACCTTGTGAAGGGCAATTGAACCATCAAAGGATATTTGACTTCACTTGAAGAGGATAAAGAGGCAATTCATCTGCTGAGACAATGTTGGACTTTACTGGTCTTGGTCTGCTGTTTCAATAAGGATACCTTTTTGGTCAGGAACCTAGTTTCCTGACAAGTGAGCTTAACTATTGCTCACTGGGTTTTGGATCCAGTGGATTAAGAGGATGCGAGACCTCAAGAGGGCATACTAGATAAAATCCAACATTTTCATATGTCGAGCTCCACTTGCATTGTATTGGTGAATGCTCGTAAAGTAATTCTTCAGCCTTCAAAATTGCAGTTTGACCCATTGCTCTTTTGCTTGTTCTTTACATTGCTAACTATAATTCACTGTCAGCCTGTAATCCTATTTCATTCATGCCTCAGTCACTCTTCACAAGTGTTCTTGTTTCCTCTTTCCAAAACAGTACAATCTGCTTCAACTCTCAGTAGAACATGCGAGCACCCAATCTAGTGAGATACATAATTTGGGGTAGGTGTGTGGTTGAAGAGTGTGATGCTAGAAAAGCACAGCCAGTCAGGCAGCATCTGAGCAGCAGGAGAGTCGACGTTTTGGCCATAAGCTCTTCATCAGGAATGAAGGGGTGGCCCAAGGGGGTTGAGAGATAAATGGGAGAGGGGGGATGAGGCAGTGGGGGGGTGGGGGGGGGGGAGCGAGAGGTAGCTGAGAATGCAAAGGTAGATGAAGGTGATAGGTCAGAGAGGAAGGTGGAGCGGATAGGTCGGAAGAAAGATGGACAGGTAGGACAGTTCAAGAGGGCAGTGCCAGTTTGGAAGGTTGGATCTGGGATAAGGTGGGGTGGGGGGTGGTGTGGGGGAGGGGAAATGGGAACCAGGTGAAATCCACATTAATCTCATGTGGTTGGAGGGTCCCAAGGTGGAAGATGAGGTGTTCTTTCTCAGGCATCAGGTGGCAAGACTTTAGCGGTGGAGGAGGCCCAGGACTTAAGTGTCCTTGGTGGAGTGGGAGGGGGAGTTAAAGTGTTCAGCCCACAGGGCAGTGGGTTATTTAGTGTGTGTGTCCCAGAGATCTTCCTAGGATCAATGTTGAATCAAACTGGCGTCCCTGGTGCTATGAGGCAGCAGTGTTTAACCACTGTGCCATTGTGCTGCCTAAATTGTTTTGAAAGGTATGATGATGGTGCTTGTCATGGATTAATGGAAATTGGCACTGGATAATCAAGCTTGTTTGAAAAGCAGATGAGGCACAATGGACGAAATGGCCTCCTGCTGGTGTAGTAATTCTGTGATTTTGTGCTGCTTGTATTGCAGCTGCTGCTGGAGGTTTAATTGATGGAATCGCTTCTCCTCATTCCAAAGAGAAGCAGCATAAGTTGTTCCCATGCCTTGGTGAAGGCTGGAAGGAAGGTAATGCAAATAAAGATGAGTAAAATTCCTTCCAAAAGGTCAGAAATCACTTGCTGCCATGACCAAATGTGGAGTGCATTTACAATGCTCTTTTTAACTGTCTAGGTCAGATGGAACAAATATCTTTCATTCTTTTTAGCGTGCATCTATCTTATTCTTTAAGGAAAATATGGTACTATTCAAAATGAAGGAACAAGTTAGAAAACGTTTTTGAATGCATGAGGAATACTATTACATGCTAAACCCAAGAAAAATAATGAAGTGAAACATTAAAAGCTCAAAATACAGGTATAAATTTTAAGAAGAGTATCTAGTACAAAGGAAGAATGTACAATGGAGTTTAAAAGTTTTTAAGGTCTTGAATTCTGAGAGTCGGCACTGACACCATGGCTGATTAGTTGATGTATCGTATAATTAGCTGTAGCTCCTAGTGAGGATGTGTTTCTCCCACTTGCTTTATTACTAACACTAACTTCCAAGAAGTTGACAAAACAGGAAGACAAACAGCAAGCCTCTTTTCTGCTGAATGGATTCATTTTCTTTCTCTGCTCTGTCCAAAAGCTGTTTGCCTGAAATGCAGATCACTTGTGTATTTCCATGTCTGGTGTCACTGTTTAGTTCAAGCTCAATAATATGTGTAGGTCATCCCAAAATATGAAACATCCAGAAAGATGTAAATCAAAAATTGGAATTTCTTCACATCAGACTGAGTTTCAGCATTTTTCAACAAAATTTGAGCTTAGATTCTCTCTGTTAATCTTGTATTGGTTTCATGAGCTTAGTTCAACCTCATCAAGTGATCACTGCAACCATCTTAAATCAGTGTGTTCTCATTTATCAGAAAAAAAATTTTGCTTGTGATGATACTATGGCTTTAAGATGTGCACTTTGTCCTTGTTTTATTTTTGAAGACAGATTTTGAGACAGAGGTGTAGAGCTGTCTATTTGAATCCAACGAAGTAATCAGCTTTTGAAGCCTTGGGTACTTTTTTAAAGTTGGAATAATAGGAGCAGCCTGAATGGCTGGGGTCAAGCACCCCCAGAGCCAGGATTCTTAGTTTTAATTTTTGACTAGCAATTGTTGGGGTCTTGAAGTTGGGTTTGGAAGCTGAAGTACATCTCTCCCTGCTTCTCTCTCTTTCAGAGTTTTCTTTTGATGTTTTTTCCTCCTGAACTGGAGAATTGCTGAAGAGACAATGTATTTTACTGAATTTGCCTTTGCCAAGGGTGTATTTATAAGATAGTGCTATGTTGGAACAGTGCTATTACTTGAATATAGCATTCATGAATCCAGACTGAGCTGAGGAGGTTCTGCAGATTTTTCCAGATTTCTACGGAGGTGGATTGAAATGAAGTAGGCACCTATGGTACTCTTGTTAGTTGTGTGCTGCTGTCAGCTGAGGAACAGGTTAGCTCCTAGAAGGGGAAGAGCTGAAATTCATTGTGAGGAAGGCAGAGTTTTGAAGAATCTTGTTCCTGAGATTGACAACGTATTTGCTGTGCGAATTGTTGAACCAAGTCATATGATTTATCTTAGCTGTCTCTGTCTAAGTTATAGCTTTTAATCAGTAACAATTTTCTTGTTAATTCAGCTTTAACTTATGTTTCTTTTGGATGATAAGGTACAGGTAGCTATCTAAAATGATGCTTAAGGTTTGCTTTATCTTACATTTTTACAGTAAAAACTTCTCTAGTTTTAAAAGGTGGAATCTTGAGGCTTCATTCATTCAACAAGTAAGTGGGATTTTAAAAAAAACTACTTGTCTCTATCCACATTATAGCAGATTATATCCAGATTTACCTAATAGAACCAGGGAAGTGACCACTTGATTTCAGTCCCTCCCTGCATAAACACAGAAAAGGTTGGGATAACGTCAGAATAATTTCAATTTCAGAAGGTTTAACTCCCATTACAGAATACATGCAAATCTTTCTCCCTCCATCCTCCTTTCAGATTCTTTCATTTCAACTGGAGGCTGCTGGTTACCTTTCGTTTTTCCTCAAACCAGTCACCCAGTTTTGTGTTAGTCTTTCCACATTTAAATCTCTCACTGCTGAATCCTTCCAACTGGTTTGAGGCCTTCCTTGTCTTATCCTTCCTGTCAGTTCCACATCCATTCCTCATCACGTGTCCATCGCCTTACTTATATATGACTATTGTGATGAGATGTACCTTTAAAAGGAATTTGTTCTGTTTTGACTCCCTTGCAAGCATGTATTGTAAACCTGACACCAAACTGTCTGCTCTGTGCACAGCAATGTGGATAGATTTGCTTTCTTTTTAAAAAAAGTAGACAACAGAAGCATGAGTGGGTGGAGTCAAACTCGCACAGAACCAGGGTTTCCAGTTGGTGGAGCTGGGACTTTGGAGAAAGTTACAGCTTTCTCTGTTGCTGCTGCAAAAGCTTGTGTTCTCTCTTCACTGCTGGGTTCGTGTCTATCTGTTTTCCTTTCTATTTGCCTTTGCCAAGGATATTTATACGATGCTGATATATTGGAACAGTTAAGGTGTAGTAGTTAAAATGTATATTATTTTGTTAAATATTATGAGTTACAGTTAAGCCAATTATTTTTATGTTTTATTTTGTCTTTGTTTTAACTATATTGTAAGAATAAAGTGTGTTTTATTTAAAACTTCATAGTTTGACGAATTGAAATGCATCTGGAATGCAATACCTTACATTTGCCTTTAAATAAGAAAACTTTAGGGTCTAGGTCATCTCCTTAATATATTTTAAGTAGATTGGTCTGGTTCATAGCACTATAACATTTCAATCTCTTCTTGATTAACTTTGATCAATATTTCTATAGTCTTCTCTGATCCTATGTAGTTGTTACTGATCCTGCCCTTTCTCATCACTCCACGCATCCATCTCAGCATCCACATCCCATTAGTATCCAATCATTGTTCCTGTCTTCTTGACGTATGCTAGATTTCTGCACAATAAAGTAAGGCCAGACTCATAAATACCTTGCAGATTCTCTTTTTTGGGTTCAATGATATTTTTCTTTCACATCACACTCCAGTACACTTCTTTTAATTACTTCAAATAGAGCTAACTCCTTGCTTAATTTCCAGTTCTATATTTCATCTTCCATCAGTATCAACTTAAGATACTCAAAATCACTCATTTCACCACGAACTGTGCAACCTCAAGCTGATTTTCATCCTTAAGGTTAAACTGGCAGTCCATACTCTGGGTCTTTCAGCAACTGATGTTGAAATCTTCCAGTGCTTTTTCCAGTTCTTCAGATCAGTTCTATTCATATCATCCCCCCCACACCGATCATTGACCATAGCATTTTTGGTGTGTATTGGTCAGTTGGAAGACCCAATAACAATCCAGAAGAAGAATGATTTGGAGATGCTGGTGTTGGACTGGGGTGTACAAAGTTAAAAACGCTGCAACACCAGGTTATAATCCAACAGGTTTAATTGGAAGTACTAGCTTTTGGAGTCCTGCTCCTTCATCAGGTGATAATGGTTGCCAATATTTGGTGGAATCCAACTTTAGCTGTGAAATCTCCACTTTCACCACATTGCTCCTTCCTCTTTCTGGCACTTATTATACATTTTCGGTCATAGTTGACTGCACTTCTTAGGGACTCCTTACCTTCAAGCACTTCTCCAGACCTGTGCCCTATGCGTCCAGTCATAAGTCTTCTAGAGATTTATTAATACAATCTCCACGTTTCATTGACCTTTCTGATAATTATGTAATTTTTGTCTCAAAATGAGAAAGACATTATTATTCCATGCATGAATCTGAACCGACCTTCGTGGATTTCCACTATTCTCCTCAGTCTTTTGTCCATTATTCTCTTCCTTATCATGAAGGTATGAGGTAGGAAATTAATTCTTTGATAGCCTTGAAAAACTCCCACAATTTCAGAGAGGGAGTGGTCAAATTATAGAACAGGGCTCCCAAGGGAGATGCTGGAAGCAATTATTTATCACTTCATTCAAGATTAATGTCTTTGGGAAATAATACTTGGGATACAGTGAGTAATTTTGAGATGTAAAATCTAGAGCCATCTTGAAAGGTCTCTTTTGGATGTATGGTTCCCAATGATTTTCTTTGTTACATAATAGATAGAGATTTATTGCTATAATCAGCTAACAACTATTATTGTTGTATGTCTTAAGTACCAGTTTGACGAAGCTGGTCCATTCTCAAAATTACTGTGCCCTTGAGTTTTTTTCAGAGAGGGGGTAATTGGCCAGACTCCAAGTAGACTGGGTTTGAAAGGTTTATTTGGGCCCTTTTTGTTTATCCCTAACAGATGATGCCTCTAGTCTAAGGCTTTCATGTCTTTAAAAAAAGAGTAAACAAGGGAGTGTGACCAACTTTCTAGCTGTGCAGGTCAGTTTAATTTGGGGATTAGCTGAGTCAGGGTCACAATTGAAACTAGACGCTCTGTCCCTTCTTCTATGTTCTGATTTCGTAACCTGTAAACTTTTTGTGTCATTTTTACTCTTTGTGCTAAGGGGTTTGTTTATTGGGACTATTGCAAGTATTTTGCAACAGCACCATTAAGTCAGGATAGCCTGTCAGGTTCGGATAAGATAGGTTATTTGGGTATTCTATTTTCGGTTCATTGTCTTTCATTCCGTAATTTTGTAAATAAATTCTGTTTGTTTAAAACTCGGCAGTCTGACCAGCTTATTCACTCCAGGAATATCCACTATACGCTTACCTGAAAAACTTACAAAGTTACGATCTGGGCTACCTGCTTAAAAATGTTTTGAGAGGATCAGGCCTGGTCCAGAACAACCAGAATGATGGAATATAAATGATATGGACTATGGCCTTTATTCTTCAAGCGGTTCTTATGTTCTGTAACAAGTTTCAAAGTATAAAAATCTAACTGCAAACTTGTATGTTTTATTTCACGATCAGTCCAAAATATCCAAGTTTTCAGGGTTATGTTTAGCATACTAAGGAAAAACATTAAGATCGAGTGCTTTTTTCAAGGAGAATCTGGTAAATATAGTAATGAGGATCCGAACACCTGTTTTATTCCCCTCAAAGAAATTGAAGGAAGTTCATATAGGGAAGCAAGTACTGGTCTGTTTTGCTCAGATCTTAGATTACAGCAATTAGTATAATTATTTACCTAGCAGAACCAAGTGAAAATACCCACTTAATTTCAATCCAACCCTGCAGAAACCCAGAGAAGGGGGAGATAATGTCAACACAAATACATCATGGTAACAGTCCATGTCAAAAAGACAGGTAGTTTTTTTTCTTAAAGGTGATGTGGAGTAATATCTGATCCTGATACTTTTCTGCTCCA
This sequence comes from Chiloscyllium plagiosum, assembly GCF_037043375.1. Lineage (NCBI taxonomy): Eukaryota > Metazoa > Chordata > Chondrichthyes > Orectolobiformes > Hemiscylliidae > Chiloscyllium > Chiloscyllium plagiosum. The sequence goes on along the minus strand of NW_028270163.1, from coordinate 46,173,287 downwards.
TTGTTGCCTGCTCGTAATCTTCCAATGACATGCAGACAAGACACTAATCCAGCAGCATGCTAACCAAAGAAAGTCGAGTACCAGGAAATGAGATGACGCAAGAGAAGGTGTTTGAAAGTCTTCATTGCAAGCAGTCAGAATTATTTGCAGTACCTCATAGGTTAGCAATTCTAGTGAAAAAAGAATACCAGCAAACCCCATCACATTACTCAAGCATTAACATATCTTAAATACCATTGCATCTTTATATTCACATTGCAAATTAAACCCCCAGATCAAACCTTTTGCTCTGTAGCACATTAGTCTGTTGCTATAGGTGTTGATTTAGGAGAAAAATAGAAAACATTATTTCCAAGTTCCAATCTAACTCTCCCTCACCACATTTCAAAATCAATCAGCATTCTTCCATCATCATGGGATTAGCTCCCTACCTGATAGCATCCTGAGAGTACTCCCTGGGACTACAGTGGTTCAAGAAAGTCTCCACCACCTTCTCAAGAGCAACTGGGAATAGTAATAAATAAATGCCAGACTTGGCACTAATGGTTAAATAAATAAATGGCATAATATTTTATTGGTGAGACTTCAATGTTAGTTCCAATACAATTGAACCATCACTATTGGAACACTTTGATTAATATTATAAATTTGAGCATCTGACAGTTAACCTCATTTTTAAGCCAAAATAGGAAGAAGGCTGATATTCATCAATACATTCTCTTAAGTTGATGTTCATATTTTCTTAAAAAAATTAAAAATCTCACTTCTAATTGTTGCAGAAAAGGCATCCAGTGGTCATTCAAAAGTTCATTTCTGTATTTTTTTGTGAAGTATCCAAGATATGAAACAAAAGCTGTAACAAGGAGCACGTCTCCACACAGTGTTTTTTCCTGCTCCTTGAACTTGGCTATTGAGTCACCCCAGCGTATTTTCTCTGATACCAAACCTCCAACAAGTCTGTAAGAAATTGTTACTTTTTAATGTAAATATCTTCTGTTTTCTCCTATTTGTCCAGTTTGTATATTGCACAATTATAAACTAGGACAAAGTGTAGAAAGATGATTTGTTCACAGACTTTAACAGTGACATTCTAAATTATGGTCTAGCAGGTGTGCAAGTGAGATGCTAGGGTAATTTACCCTATTTTCCTGTGAAAGTAACCCAAAAGGTCAAAGCTGCTGTTGCAAAGTTCCTCTTAGCTTAATTACTGCCTACAAATGAGGGGAAGTTTGCATTTCACCATTTAGAAGAAATGACAGTAATCTTGCTGCCCTAAAGTCCTTCACAATCAACTAATTATTTTTGATGAGTATTAACTGACTTAAACTTTCCTTTCACAAAAGCAGATAAAGCTGAAAATGCCTATATTGAAGGGACCCTTAGACCTGGAATTGTAACCTGTATTTACCTTAGTAGCTAAGCATTGACATTCATCATGATTGCACAAGAAAATCCCAATGAAATCCAGTGTACTATCCAATAATAAGTCTAATGGTGTACACATATACAGTCCAGGAAATTGTGAAAAGATCGCCTTCTCAGGGTGCATCTCTGCTGCAGCCTAATAGATCAAGTTACTCTTTCTTATTTGAATTATAAAGAAAAAGATATTAAAGCGACAAATGCATACTGGTCCAATTTATCTTCCATAAGTTCCAGAACGGCCAGTACATTCATTTCCAATTTTTACTAGTTTCTCCCTCTGGTTTTAACATTTTGAAAATATTTAAACATAGGTGTAAGTATTTAAAATGATTAAAATAATTTAAAAGTTTTAGAAGTTCAATACAACCTAATACCATTTAAAAACAGTGTTGTTAGAACACCAGCCTGAACAGTGACTGATTTATTGATCTCAAAGTGCATGACCTTTTCCGAAGACATCAATGGGGTTTAATTTTGCTGAAAGTGGAGCATGCTCTTAGATCTTTGAAATTAGTTTGCCATGCTACAGCTTAGAGAGAGCTGATACATGAGAACAAGGTATTCATGGATTTATTTTGAGCAATTAGCAACATTTTTGTATGTCCGCCTGCATAGCAGGTATGTGAGACTTCATTTATGTTTCATTGAAGGAACAGCTTCTTTGACAATCCAGATTTTTTTGTATTTTTGCAGTTTAGCTCTGGAGAGTGCAGCTTATTGCTCAGAGATGAGAGTACTACATTGGGTCAAGGTGACATGATAATTTGTTTTAAAAATCTTAAAAGGCCTTAACCAATGACATTGCACCATAGTATATGAACAGCTGATCTTTCTTCTGAACATATTTTTTTCTTAGATATCTAAGAGGTCAGTGCTAACTTATTGAAAATAAACCAGATTTTATGATCAAAGCAGCATACCCTTAAATGGAGGTAAGCATTAAAAATTGCACAATTTTTCAGACAGTTTTGTACTGTAGGAATTGGAAATATGGAGCAAACTATGGGCATACTGCCGGGGCAGTGTAAATATTTTGTTCACTTGAATTAATTGGCCAAAACCTATTAATACTTACGATGTTGTAGAGTCCTTCATGAACTTAACTCCCTAAAGTATTGTGCATGGCACAGAAACACCAAGGAGGAGAAAGTGAAGTCTGCAAATGCTGGAGATCAGAGCTGAAAATTTGTTGCTGGAAAAGCGCAGCAGGTCAGGCAGCATCCAGGGAACAGGAGAATCAACGTTTCGGCCATAAGCCCTTCTTCAGGATTCCTGAAGAAGGGCTTATGCCCGAAACGTCGATTCTCCTGTTCCCTGGATGCTGCCTGACCTGCTGCGCTTTTCCAGCAACACATTTTCAGCACAGAAACACCAAGAGCTTACAATGTTTTGGAAGTCCTAAAATTCAGTGTTAATAGGCTGTTAATCATTAAATGTGAATATGCTTACCCATATTTAAAATGAGCGATTGAAGTAATACTTGAACAACATTACAATTGTACAAAGGGCCAAGGACCTAGTGTGTTTGTCAAACTCAATTTTTCATCCCACCACCCTTAGTATCATCAGAATTTTTTTCCAAGTTCAGTAACAGCTCAATAACGTAATGAAATATAACCCAAAGACAAATTATACATCTAAAAATTGTGAAAGATCTGGAACTGAGAATTTGCTCATTTGATTCTATTGATTCAAGTCCGAATTTACCTATTTGCAAGTGAAATTGTCCTGTTGGTGTTATCAGCTTCTTGCTGACATTTGAGTTTTTCAGATGTGGCTTTTTCAAATTCAGCTGTCAATTTTGCTAAATTATCATCAAGTTCCTAAAAATTAATATTGATAAGTTGTTAGAGAAAAAGATTGTAATCTAGAAACCCCTTTGTAATAATGCTTAATATTCCTGTTATTTTAAATTTTTAACATACTTAAGATAAAACAAAGATAGTGATTAGCTAATAATCATATTCTAATATGACTACTGTAATATTAGGCCTGTGTGACATTAGGACAATACAATACAACATTCTCTTTATCATTTTCATGTCAGAAATATTAACACCCATCTAAATGAAAAGTAACAAATAGATTGTGTTATAAATCATTAAATTTAAAAGATAATATCCAAAATAATATTTATACTTATGCACTTAGATAACAATATATTATGACTACTATATTTTACATTACTGTTGCAGTTAAGTTTACACTTGCATATCACTATTATTATGCAGGGTGCTTCAAAAAGAATTGCAGGTGCCAGATTGGAAATTAATGGAAATTTGAAGAATGTTACTAAGTTCTGAAGAGACATTCTAAGAGAGAAAAGAATGTGAAAGTATGCAGGATCACACCAAAGTGAGAAGGGAAAGATTAAGGATTCATTTTCAGAACTGCAAAGTTAGTAGAGCTGTACTATTTCCCCTGAAATTAAAAAATAAAATTTAGCCTTTAATTTATAAATTCAAAGATTGTAATGCCTAACTTTGGCATGGATTTGGGACTTAATAGATTTGACGATTGTCTGCGCAGATTGAATCCAGGCTGTTCCACTACTAAATTGGCATACATTTTATTTTATGCCCATTTTAGTCCACAGAAAACAGGTGCAACACATACAAATTTTTGTCCCAAAGAATTGTTGGGTGCAAAAGCATGTCAAATATGAGTTCCTAAAAGCATCGGAATTTGGCAGTGATTTACCAGAGTACGAGGTATTATCTGATACACAGCAAACATTTGTCCAGTGTAGACTAGGATTGGAAAGCCTTGTAAATAGGAATGCGTACTTTGAAATCAATTCACTTGGTCCAATGGAATTTTGTGTTGTTTAGGGCAATGCTGAGAAACATTTAGTATAGGACAAGATGTAATGGTACAGGGAGGACGAGCCATTTGGATGCAAAACTGGCTCAAAGTTAGGAGACAGAGGGTGGTGGTGGAGGGTTGCTTTTTGGACTGGAAGCTTGTGATTAGCACTGTGTCACAAGGATCGGTGCTGAGTCCACTGCCTTTTGTCATTAATATATATGATTTGGACGTGAACATAGGAGGTATGGTTAGTAAGTTTGCAGATGACGCCAAACATTTGTGGTGTAGTGGACAGCAAAGAAGGTTACTTCAAAGTACAATGAGAGCTTGATCAGATGGGCTATTGGGTCGAGGAGTGGCAGAGGAATTTAATTTAGATAAATGTGAGGTGGTTCATTTTAGAAAGGCAAATCAGGGAGGACTTATATACGTAATAGTAAGATCCTGGGGAGTATTGCCAAACAAAGAGACCTTGGAGTGCTGGTTCACAGTTCCTTGAAAGTGGAGTCATGGGTAGACAGGATAGTGAAGAATACATTTCGTATACTTGCCTTTATTGATCAATGCATTGAGTATCGGAGTTGGAAGGTCATGTTGTACTGTGCAGGACATTGCTGGGGCACTTTTGGAATACTGCATTCCATTCTGGTCTCCCAGGAAGGATGTTGTGAAATTTGAAAGGATTCAGAAAAGATTTACAAGGAGGTTGCCAAGGTTGGAGGGTTTGAGCTATAAGGAGAGGCTGAAGAGGCTGCGGCTGTTTTCCCAGGAGCATGAGAAGCAGAGAGGTGACCTTATAGAAGTTTATAAAATCATGAATTGCATGGATAGGGACTTTTCTCCGGAGTAGAAGTGTTCAAAACTAGAGGAAATAGGTTTAAGGTGAGAGAAGAAAGATTTAAAAGAGATTGAAGAGCAACCTTTTCACGCAGGGGGTCGTGCATGTCTGGAATGAGCTACCGGGGATGTGGTGAAGGCTGATACAATTGTAACTTTTAAAAGGCACCTGGATGGGTATATGAATAGGAAGGGTTTAGAGGGATGTGGGCCAATTGCTAAAGAGTAGGGCTAAATTAACTTAGGATACCTGTATGGCATGGATGAGGTGGACCAAAGGGTCTGTAGGGATTTTATAAAAATTGGCAGCACGGTGGCTCAGTGGTTAGTACTGCTGCCCCCCAGTGCCAGGGACCCATGTTTGATTCCAATCTCAGACAACTGTCTGTGTGGAGGTTGCACATTCTCCCTGTGTCTGTGTGGGTTTCCTCCGGGTCCTCCGGTTTCCTCCCACAATCCAAACATGTGCAGGTTAGGTGAAATGGCCATGCTAAATTGCCCATAGTGTTCAGGAATGTGTAGGTTACATGCATTAGTCAAGGGTGGATTGCTCTTCGGAAGGTCAGTATGGATGTGTTGGGCTGAAGGGCCTGTTTCCATACTGTAGTGATTCTATGATTCTAAAATATATAGTCTATTTCCATGCTACAGCTCTATGAATCTATGACTAAGGGTCAGGACATCAAGTTTCAAGTCCAATCTGTTCCAGAAGTGTGTCTGGACAGGGTTGATTGGAAATGACTATAGCTAGTAAAGTGTATCAAATTCTTGGCCCTTCAGACTCCAAGCATTATTTTATGGCCTGTTGTGACTTAATTATGTCCCAACCCGATGCCAAGAGACCTAACTCAAGTCCCACCTGTTCCAGCGATATTTAAACACATCACTGAACAGGTTGATTAGACAATGTCCATCATAGTATAATTGTTTTTGTGTAAGATAGAATTAGGATTTAAAAGTCATTCAGAAATAGCTTGAATCACAATAATCATTTATGGCCCACTTGGAGATGATATATTGTTATGAAGTTGAAGGTGTGCACTGACCTTTAAGAGAGAGTGAATGTTGTTTTGCACTAAGAGCTTACAAGCACCTGTCATATGAATAACTAGCAGTCTCAGAGTGTACTGGAAAATTTAAAATATGTAATATTTGGCTGTGAAATAAATACCTGAATTGGCTGCTGTTTTGACAACAATTCGAATTTGAACTGATTGGTTAAATTATGCCCCAGGATACTAAAACCCAATTGAGTTTGAATTTATTGTTTTGCCAATCTCGAACCAATAAGATGATCGGATGTTGGGGGTATAAAAAAGCAGGAATTTTAAAAGTCACACAGAGTAACTGCCATTGAAAGAGAGAGAGAGAGAGACAAAAGATTGAAACACTCTCTATCAAAGGTACCTTTTCATATAAAAAATATTCTCATTAATAGAAAGTAGAATGCCCAGAGAGATCTTCAGCCAGAACAAGCAGACACCAATGATGACAGCCACTGTATGGTTTTGAAATTAAGTTGATGTAAGAGTTTTATTAGAACAGTATATTGTCATAGTGTTGGAGGCAAATAATAAGCAGTTAAGAGAAAGGGGGTCTTAGAGTTGTGAATAGTTGTAGTTTAGTGTTCAGTTTTAGAGTTAAAGAATAAATTGGTATTATTTTCTTTAAACAGTGGAATTTTGGAATTCTCTGTCACTCATATTTTAACGGATTATGAGGTGAGATGAGCTTTTCTGGGTGTTTGGTTTCATTAACAGAAGGGTTCACTGCCATGTTGTAGCAATATTTAAGGCATATACGCAATCTGACAAATACACAACTTTTCAAGTACATTATTCTCTATCATGCATATTAAAAATTCTTAATAATACTTAAAATAACTATTGAAATTTGTACATTATTTGACATGCACACTCACATTTATCATACGTGTGATACCAGCAAGTTTCTCCTGTGCAGCTGCCAGTTCAGCATTGGCCTGTGCCAGAGCTATCCTCTTGGGTTCCACTTCACAAAAGACCTCATAAAATTTGACAATATTTATGCACCATGAACACAGACCAGCTGCAGCAATGGATTTAGTACGAATAAAATCAGGATCAAACATTGCATTATCAAGAATTGGCCTGGAACCAATGATGTAAGCAAGTAAATTTTATATCAATGTTGTTGAAATGTTAATAATTCATTTAAAGAAAGCTGTCCTTAAAAAATGTAATCACATACATGAGAACCATGATAGAAAACAAATGGAAATATAATATAACTCACTGAGTATTACAGTGGAGCTCAAACACTGAAGTGTCAATCAAATAAAAGTTCATGTAAGACAAAAGCTGCAAATAATTTACAGAAAATCTTCATTTTGTGGTAAATAATCTAAGATACAATCAAAATGTCTTTAGAAGCATTCGGTCTTCAATAAAACAATACTGGTAATAATCATTTGGGAATGCATCCAGAGATTTCTGGGAGGATAAAATGCTTTGCCAAAGAATGGTTAAGGAAGGTTTGATAAATATTTTTCACAGATAAATCTACAATGGCTCTGAGTAGAGAGTAAAGTTAAATGAGGAGCGAATATCCAAAAAGAGACACATATGGTTGGCAGAGGCCCTCTGGTAAATTGCAAGAGTTTGGGGTAAAGGTTGGTTAAGGGTATGCAGTGGTGAAGTGGATTGGTTGTTTGTTAAGGTGATGGTGGTGATGACGTTTTAGCTCTTCCATACTCAAGGACATTGCAATTCAGACTTTCAATGATGTTTTAGTTGCTGCCTAAGGGGAAAATGGAAATCAGGTTGCTTATTAGGTTCTCAAGACAGAATGAGGGAAACAGAAACTCAAGAATTTCAAGTTTCAAGAAGACAGTGACTTAATTTTTATTGGAATAGATTTTAATATTATTCATGGCTGCCATGGAATAGGGTAGAGCGAACTTGCTTGTGGACATGATTTACATTTAATTTAAACTTACCATGGCAGACTTTACTATGGCTGTTATTGTGACTCAAAAAGAAATAATTTATATGAATTCTTGGGAAATCCAGAAGTCTGGAACTTGGAGCAAGACAAACTTTTATTTTCATAGGGATCTAAGGGTGCTAGAAGCCAGGAGGGTTTAAGAGGAAGGTTCTTTTCTGGGAGGGTGGCAGGAGAAGCTGTCCATAGAGTAATTGGTGTGAACATTGTTGATGCTGCCTGTCACAGAAGTAAGTTGAAAAAAAACTAGGATCCAATGTAGGAAAATGTTCAGCGACTTGATAGCTTTAGCAAGGTAAACACAATCCCCAACAGGCTTCTGAATATCCACCATGTAGCAGGCGTACCTGAGGAGCCTTAGAGTGGGAGGCCACTTTTGACTTTGTACCAGCCTCCACCACTTCCTTTGGCAGCTCATTCCATGCACACACCACCCTCTGCATGAAAAGTTGCCCCTTAGGTCCCTTTTAAATCTTTCTCCTCTTGTCTTAAACCTATGCCCTACCTTACCCATGTCCCTCATGATTTTATAAACTTCTGTAAGGTCACCACTCAGCTTCTGATGTTCCAGTGAAAATAGCCCTAGCCCATTCGGCCTCTCCCTATAGCTTGGCCTAACCAATGACCTGTACAGCTGCAACATGACCTCCCAACTCCTATACTCAATGCACTAACCAATAAAGGTGAGTGTACCAAACACCTTCTTCACTCCCCTGTCGACCTGCGACTCCACTTTCAAGGAAGATGAACCTGCACCCCAAGGTCACTTTGTTTGGCAAAACTCCCCAGGACCTTACCAATAAATGGGCAAAAGTGAGGACTGCAGATGCTGGAGATTAGAGTCGAGAGTGTGGTGCTGGAAAAGTACAGCAGGTCAGGCAGCATCCGAGGAACAGGAGAATCGACGTTTCGGGCAACAACCCTTACCATTAAATGTACACATCTTGCCCTAATTTGCCCTATCAAAGTCCACATCTCACATTTATCTAAATTAAACTCCATCTGACACTCCTTGGCCAAAGTTGCCCATCTGATCAGGGTCCCATTGTACTCAGGTAATCCTCTTCGCTGTCCACTACATCACCAATCTTGGTGTCATTTCAAAGTTATTGTTACCTCCTGTATTCATATCTAAATCATTTATGTAAATGTCAAAAAGCAGTGGACCCAGCGCTGATTCTTGCAGCACACTGATGGTCAGAGGCCTCCAATCCAAAAGCAATCCTCCATCACTACCCTCTCTTGTACCTTAAAGCCAATTGTGTGTGCAAATCGCTAGTTCTCCCTATATTGCACATGATCTAGCCTTGCTAATCAGTCTACCCTGTGCAGCTTTGTCAAATGCAGTTCCAAAATATGTTTGGAAAGTTAAAATCCCCTAACATAACCACCCTATTATTCTTACAGATAACTGAGACCTCCTTACAAATTTGGTTCTCAATTTCCTGGTGAATATTGGGGGTCTATAGTACAATCCCAATAAGATGATAAATGCCTTTCTTATTTATCAGTTCAATTCATATACAGAGGAACCTCAATTTTCCGAATGACATGGGGTGGGGGTGAGTATTTTGTTCGGATAATCAAATGTCAGGTAATTGAATGCCGGATAACACAGTTTAGCCAAGCATCGGCACATTGCAATATTATTTGGATATATTGTAATTCAGATCATCGAAGTTTGGATAATCGAGGTTCCTCTGTAACTTCCATGGATGTACTTCCAGGAATATCCTCCCTAAGCACAGCAATAATGTTATCCCTAATCAGAAATACCATTTCCCCTCCTCTCTTGACCCCTTTTCTTTCCTTCCTACAGCATTTATGCACTGGAACATGAAGTTGCAGTCTCTAACGCATATTTCTGCCATAGCTATGATATCCCTGTCCCATGTACCCAACCATGTCCTAAATTCATTTGCCTTACCTGTCAGGCCACTTGCATTGAAATAAATAATTTATCAGTCCTACCTCATTCTTTGCCTTGCTCCTGCCTGCCTTGACTGTTTGACTTGTTCCTTTTCTCAACTGCACTAGCTTCAAACTGATCACTTTTCCCACTATACCTGTGGATCCCAATCCTCCCACCCACCCACCCCTTTACTAGTTTAAACCCTCCCGAGTAGCTCTAGGAAATCTCCCCATCATTATATTAGTCCCCTTCCAAAACATGTGCAATGCCTCCTTCTCATTTAGGTCACTTCTATCTCAGAATCACCAGAAGAGATTCCAATGATCTAAAAATGTGTATCCTTCAAGTCCTTGCTAAAGAAAAAAAGATAAAATGTTTGAAAAACAGTTTATAAATAGATGAGGAATTAAGTCAATTTCCATCCATTTTGCAGCATTTAGTGCTATTCAGGTTCCTGATATAGATTCTGGTCCAGATGTCTGTATCGTCACTGGTAATGACACAGTCTTTTTCTTGACAGAGTTTCAGAAATGTTCTTGCCTGCAGAGAACCTGCAATCCTACTCCAACCTTACATGTTCCCTTTCTGGTAATAACAAGAGAGCATCCATATTACCTTCCCAACAAGCTGGGAATGCTACTACAAAATAATACCTCATGCCAAACAGATTTCTGGGGGCAGTGGAGATGGGAGTAAAGAAGTAAATGTTCATGGTCAAATTTTAGTGTTTATATCATTGTCCCAAAAGAACTTGGCAGATATGCATAGAAAAGGATCAATTACCAATGGTGTGCCACAAGGATCGGTGCTGGGTCCATTACTTTTCATCATTTATATAAATGATTTGGATGTGAGCATCAGAGGTAGAGTTAGTAAGTCTGCAGATGACACCAAAATTGGAGGTGTAGTGGACAGTGAAGAAGGTTACTTTAGATTACAATGGGATCTTGATTAGATGAGCCAATGGGCTGAGGAGTGGCAAATGGAATTTAATTTAGATAAATGTGAGGTGCTGCATTTTGGGAAGGCAAATCAGGATAGGACTTATACACTTAATGGAAAGGTCCTAGGGAGTGTTTCTGAACAAAGAGACATAGGTGCAGGTACATAGGTCCTTGAAAGTGGAGTCGCAAGTAGATAGGATAGTGAAGAAGATGTTTAGTATGCTTTCCTTTATTGGTAAGATTATTGAGTACAGGATTTGGGATATCACGTTGTTTCGATACAGGACCTTGGTTAGGCCACTATTGGAATATTGCATGCAATTCTGGTCTACTTCCTATCGGAAAGATGTTGTGAAACTTGAAAGGGTTCAGAAAAGATTTACAAACCTGTTGCCAGGTTTGGAGGATTTGAGCTATAGTGAGAGGTTGAATAGGCTAGAGCTGTTTTCCCTGGAGCGTTAGAGGCTGAGGGGTGACCTTATAGAGATTATAAAATCATGAAGGGCATGGATAGGATAAATAGACAAAATCTTTTCTCTGGGGCGGGGGAGTCCAGAACCAGAGGGCATAGGTTTAGGGTGAAAGGGGAAAGATATAAAAGAGACCTAAGGGGCAACGTTTTCATGCAGAGGTGGTACGTATATGGAATGAGCTGCCAGAGGAAGTGATGGAGGTTAGTACAATTGCAACATCTAGATGAGTATTTGGAGGGATGTGGGCTGGGTGCTGGCAGATGGGACTAAATTGGGTTAGACCGAAGGATCTGTTTCCGTGCTGTACATCTCTATGACTCTATGAATCAATATGTTTTCTCTGATATAACTGCTCAGCATGTGAGAAGGAAATTTGTTATAGCCTGTCAGGTTTCAGCAGCATGTATACTCTTACCCTTCCTTGAAAATAAGTATGTTTAATAGAGCCTATTAATTATACCTGGATTCATTTTGATTTCACAATGCAACAGATTTTCTCCCCCTGACTGATGTTTACAATGGTGCAGATATCTCACAACAAGACAGTGCAGCAGCAGGATCATTGAGCTGCTCTAGACCACCTATTTACATATGTAAAGTCCTCAGGTCCATTTCAATCATTGATGAAGGATGCCTCAAATAGTCTTTACTTAATTTGGCAATTGATACACCTTTGACTGTGAAAGCAAGCGCATTTCCTGATTCTCATTTTCAGGATTAATAGACTATGTAGGGTATAAAAGAAAATTTCTCGGTACATATGTTTCAAATTGAAGTGTACAATAAAAATTATGCAAATTTGCATATTTGTCAGAAAAATATCAGATTTAAAGAAAAATCATAGACTTGCTATCAATTTATAGCTCATGCAATTACCATTGGATTAACACACGATGAATGAACAAAAATACATTCATAACTATAAGACAGAATTTATTAAATGTATAGATTGTTTTAACTAATATAGAGTTATAAAATTCAAAGCAATCAAAGACTTAAAAATTCATTGACATACCGGAAAGCTTTCAAAGAAGAATCAGGGATGTGTTCCTTGTCATAGTTTATTAGTGAATCTAAAAAACTATCCACTTTACCCATCATAACTTTAGCAGCTTTCCAGCTTTTGTCTTTTGGGAGTTTTCCACTTGGTGCTAAAAGGATCATTACAGCAGCTGCCACAAGAACTACAGCATCTGGTGGGGAGCCAAAAGATTTCAGCTCTGTCAAGTTGTTCTAATAAGAAAAAAGAATCAGGTTAATAGTTTAAAACAAAACATGAAAATTAACATTCTAAGATAATATATTTGTTGAAGGCACACTGCTCAAGAAAATAGGCTGAAGAGAAAAGAGTTTTTCGACTTTTCCAGTCAAGGTAATTGTGCTGCATTTCTTTGTGCTGCATAGCAGAGGAAATTTGGTGAATGGATACCGATCTGAATAAAATTTCAATTTTTCTGGTGAGCCAGAAATGTCCTCTCTTTACCCTAACAAAATCATTTCTATCTTGGTATGACTTAAATAAAGTTTCAAAGGATCAAATTCCATTTGCAAACATTTGGAATTATATAGGAATGGGACAAAATCTTCGAAAGAATCCATGCAGACTCAATGGCGAAATGATCTTCTTCAGTGTTTAATGAATGAGAGGGGTGGAGAGATTTGGCAAGGGCCTCACAGAGAGTTGATGACAAGGTTGAGAATTTTTAAAATGAAGTGTTCCCAGTTCATGAGCAAGTGTGGGACATGAATACAAGAGTGATGGATGGTTGGTGCTTAATGCAATTAAAGTATGGGCAGCTGAGTTTTGGGTAAGCTCATGTTTATATTACATGGGACAAGGCAAGTCATCAACTGTAGTATTTTAAATACTCATGTCTGGATATAATAGAGGACAGACAAAAGCTAAGGGACAGACAAAAGCAAATGATATTGAGTTAATAGAACTTATTCAACAGGGATGGTATGGATATGGGTCTGAAATCATACTTCAGGGTCAAGTAAGATGCCAACATTTTAATCAGCCTGTTTCACCATCACACAGTATTGAAGGAGAGCTTTATATGACATAGTAGGCAGTATGACATGGTAGATTGGAATCAATTTACACAGAACAAATTGTAGTGAAACTCAGAAGAGATTTCCAGCTATAACGTTAAGAGCAACTTGATCATATGGTCAGTACCAAGAGGAGTTAAACAATTTAGCAACTTGGAGCTGTCAAACTCATGGGTGCTGAAAAAGCGCAGCAGGCCAGGCAGCATCCGAGGAGCAGGAGAATCAATGTTTCGGGCATAAGCCCTTCTTCAGGAATGAGGCTGTTGTGCCAAGCGGGCTAAGATAAAAGGTGGGAAACTTCATTAATGGACTAAATGGCCAACTTCTGCTCTGATGCCTTATGATATTATTAACAAATCAATTGGCCAATAATCTGAACTGCCTGGATTTCTGGATCCCACTTTGCACTCTCCTGAGCAAAGTTAGAAAAAAACTGGCAAGTAAGCATGATGGTTTAATTTGCCAATTTTTGTACCCAACCATGCTGTTGGAAATTTTACAAATATTAAGTTTATTTTATAAATTACTGTTCCTTTTTAATTTCTTCTCTTGCACTTAATTCCAATCTTATATTCTCTCTTTATTTTTCTTTCTATACTTTATACAGTGTTCTAAAAGTAGCCTAAAAATGTCTTGTACAGCTGCAACATGTCCTCCCAACTCTTTTACTCAATGTTCTGACCAAGAAAGGCAAGCATACCAAACACCTTCTTCACTATCCTATCTACCTGCGACTTCATTTTCAAGAAACCAAGAACCTGCACTCCAAAGTCCCTTTACTCAGCAACTATCTTCAGGACCTTACCATTAAATGTGTGAGTCCTGCCTTGTTGACTATTTCCTTGCTTTTCCAAATGTTTGTAAACCATGTCCCTCAGAATCCCCTCAACAACTTACCCACCACTGACATATAGTTTCCTGGCTTTTACTTACAGCATTTCTTAAATATTGGCACCACACTAGCCAACGTCCAGTCTTCTGTAACCTTACTGCAGCTTTCGATGATATGAATATCTGAGCAAGGGCCCCAGCAATCTCTTCTCCAGCTTCCCACAAAGTTCTGGGAAACACTTGATCAGGTCCCAGAGAATATGTACCTTTATCAATTTAAGAACTCCAGTACCTCTTCCTTTATAATATGAACTCTTTTCAAAACATCATTATTTACTTCCTCAAGTTTCCCAGCTTCCATGTCCTTCTCCACAATAAATGCTGATGCAAAATATTTGTTTAGTATCTCATCCGTCTACTGTGGTTCCACACATAGACAACCACATTGATCTTTGAGAGGCCCTATTCTCTCCCTAGTTGCTCTTTTGCCCTTAGTGCACTGATAGAATCCTTAACACTATTTGCCAAAGTTGTCTCATGTCCCCTTTTAGCCCTCCTGATTTCCTTCTTAAGTATACTCCTTCTGCCCTTATACTCCTATAGGGATTCAATCCCAGCTGTCTATACTTGACATATGTTTCCTTTTTCTTGACCAGGGCCTCAATTTGTCTAGTCATCCAACATTCCCTACACCTACCAGCCTTGCCCTTCACACTAATAGAAACATCTTGTCGCTGAATTCTTGATATCACATTTTTAAAGGCTTCCCACTTTCTAAATGTTCCTTTACCTACAAATTGCTTCCCTCAATCAACTTTTGAAATTCCTGTCCAATACTGTCAAAGTTGGCCTTATTCTAATTTAGAAATTTAAAACGTTTTTGATCAGTTCTACCCTTTCCTGTAACAATTTTAAAACTAATATAATTATGATCACTTGCCCCAAAGTACTCACTAACTGACACCTCAGTCACTTGCCTTGCCTTAATTCCCAACAGAAGGTCAAGTTATGCTCCTCTAATAGGTACAACCTAGAGTTTCCATAGGTTTTCTTGTACACACTTAATAAATTCTTCCCCATCCAAGCCCTTACCACATAAAGAGTCCCAGTCTATATTTGGAAAGTTAAAATCCTCTACCATTACAACTCTATTATTCTGACTACTGGGGCCCATAATACAATCCCAGCAAGGTGATTATCTCTTTCCTATTTGTCAGTTCCACACATATAACTTCACTGGATGATATCTGTAAGTACAGCTGTAATGATCTCCCCAACCAAAAACGCCACTCTCCCTCCACTCTCGTCTCCCTTTCTGTCCTGCCTATCCCTGATCCAAGTTTCTGTAAGAACTGTGATATCGCAGTCCCATATTCCCAATCATGCCATAAGGTCATCTGCGTCGGGCCTTTTTTCAATGAAATAAATACAGTTTAATTTATCAGTCTTATCTCGCTCTCTGCCAAGCTACTTTCTGTTTTGTCTATTTAACTTGCTTCCCTTATTTACTGTACTAGCCTCAGTCTTTTCCACATTTTCAATATTGCTTTGGTACCCACCCCACTTTACTAGTTTAAAGCCTCCCAAGTAGCACTAGCTAATCTCCCCACAAAGATATTGGCCCCTTTCTAATTTAGATGGAACCCCTCTCTCTTATACAGGTCATTTCTAATCCTGAAGAGGTCCCAATTGTCCAAAAATGTTAATTTTAGCCTTCTGCACCAGCTCCTCAGTCACACATTCATCTTGCTCTATCCTCCTATTGCTAACCTCTCCAGTACGTAGCACCAGGAGTTGTCCAGATATTATTACTACCCTTGAGACCTACTTTTTAACTTCCTGCCAAGGTTCCAATATTCTTTCTGCAGAACCTCATCCCTTTCCCTACCAAAGTCACAACAGCCTCTAGCTGATTACTATCCCCTAGCAGAATATTCTGCACTCTTCCCAAGATATCCTCTTGTTCTTGTAAACTCCTCATTGCCTCTATCTGCCACACCAACTGATCTATGCAGTCCAGCAGGATTCACAATCCTTATTCCAGTTTCAATGCAATTGAAAACATACAATGATTACATTAAGCCATTTAGAAACTAAGATAAGGAAATAAATAAGAATATTTAATTTTTTAAAAGAAGCTTTTCTGCATATGTGCCAAACCCACAATCATCCAGAAATGAAATTTAAATTCAATGTCATAGATAGTTAACGTTAAACCATGTAAACTCCAGAGAAAGATGAAACAAGTAATTCAGAAGCAATCTTACATAACATTTATAAATTCCCTCTTGTATTAGATTAACGATTGAGAGTTAAATTTCATGATCTAGGTAGAAACAAAAGCTATCAGGTGTTAATTTCCAAATTTAAAAACAGTAGTTCACGTGAATCTTCTCTGTAAGAGTACTTAGTGAAACTGGTTTGGGCAGTCTCATGAGAACTTATGACCATTGAAAAAATCTAGTTTTAACTGCACAAAAGTGAAAATTCCATTCTGAAATAATATCCATTCTGAAATAATATTTCCTAAAATGCTACATGCAAGAGGAAATAGTCACATTGGTGGTCACTATTTATGCTCTGGCTTTTTATTAAATGGCAAAATTGCCATTGTCTTATTAGACCATAGGGCTGCTCTTTCATTAGGGATACTTGACTGGTGGTGGTTTAACCTGAGAACCACCTCACCTCAAGTGATGGGGGGAGGTTCAGAAGGAGAGTCCCTCATGGTAACCACAGCCTTTACATTTACAGGTCAAGTATAATAGTTATAGACATTGTAAAGATGCCTTTACTTGATCTTAAGCTCAGGTGGCTTGACAGCTGGTTTATGATGCAGAGTGATGCCAACAGTATGCAAATTGAACCCACATTGTTGGCAGCACTCTGCATCATAAATCAGCTGTCAAGCCAACTGAGCTTAAGATCAAGTAAAGGCATCTTTACAATGTCTATAACTATTATACCTGACCTGTAAATGTAAAGTCCTGTTACTAGAGGGATATTTCAGACATGAAATGTCACACAACAGGAGATAAATGATTTATAAATCATGGGGGCATTTATCTAAATTCTAAATGCATGCATCCTTTGGCCAAATTGCTGTGACAAGAATGCAATTTCATAAAATCACCTTGCTTTCTAATATTTAGGCAGATATAAATTCACTTCATATTTATAGGAGTGTGTTGGCTGGGATTCTCTGCTTCAATGCATCATGACAAATGCTGAGGTAGCTTCTCAATCCAAACATATTAATTTTTCTCACCTCTCAATGTTTTATTCCAAAGAAATGTTGCACGCCCTGCCATATTGTGTTGTGCTGCCTGCTCTAAGTATGGTCAATATTCCAGTTCAGAATAAAAACCATTCCAAATAAATTACATGCAACCCATGAACAATGCCATTGCACATTGTCCATTATTTCTTAGTTTTACCTTATTTAATGTATTCAGTGCTTCTTGTGCTGCAATTAAAGCTGGCTCTGCTTTTGCCAAGTCTTCTTCACAAGACTGTTGTTTTTCCCTTACATTCTAAACATAAAACACAAAAACTGAAAACCTCCTTAAATTTGTGCTTTTATTATACATTCTAAACATAAAAAGGCTGAAAACCTCCTCACATTTCAAAGATTAATGCAGTAAGTCAATAAATTAATACAAAGTGCTTTACCTCATTAATGATTTGTACTTTCTTCTCTTCCTCATCAGCAATTTTTTTATTTTTGGTCACAATTTCTGTTTGCTGTCCAACAACTTTAATTAATTTGTCTGCATCCTCATTCTTCTGCTGCAGCTCTACTTCTTGTATAGCAAGTTTACTTTTTAAATCATCTACCTGTATGTAAAGATATATTCATAATTGTTAGTTTCACAATTTATTACAGTATTAAAAGAGAATATGTATATGTATAAGTTGGAAACGCTGGAATTGCTCTTCTTGCAGAACAAATGGCTGAGGGATATTAACATGGTAGATAGAGGAGAACTGTTCTAATTGGAAGGATCAAGAACAAGAAGACATCAAATAAAAATGATTGGCAAAAGGAGCAATGGCAACATACAAAAATGTTTTACAGAATGACTAGTTAGGATCTGAATTGCAATGCTTGAGAGTTTGATGCATGTCTTCAGAAAGAGAATTAGACAATTACCTGAAGAGCAAAAATTATGCAGGGCTCTGGGTGGAATTCAGGATTTGGGGAGAGGTGGGACGAAGGTGGAAGGTTCCATTTAGTGAATTGGCCAAAAGCCCTCCTGTGTTGTATGACTATAAGACTGTAAGAAGTCGGAGCGGGTGGATCCCGTTTGGCTCCTAGAGCCTGATCTGCCATTCAAAAGGAATGTGTCTGATCTGACATTCTACACGTCCACATCACTGTCTTTTTTCCCGTAACACTTGATTCCCCTACTGATAAAGAATCTATATCAGCTTTAAATATACATGAGGACCCTGCCCCCACAGCTGTCTGTGACAAAGAGGTCCAAAGACTCTCAGCCCTCTGAAAAAAGAAATTCCTCCTTATCTCTGTCTTAAATTGGCACTCCTTATTCTGAGATGATACTCTCTGGCCCTACACTCTTCCATGAGGGGAAATATCCTCAGCCCATTACAAATCCTATACGTTTCAATGAGATCACCTCTTATTCTACCAAATCTCAATGAGTAGAGCCTTAACTTATTTAATCTTTGCTCCTAAGACAATCTGTTTAAAGCAGGGATCAAGCTAGTGAACATTCTCTGAACTGTCTCCACTGAAATAATATCTTTCCTTAAATAAAACACCAAAACTGCTCACAGTATTTCAGATGTGGTCCGACCACAACATGTACAGTTGTAGCAAGACTCCCTACTCTTATATTCCAACTCTTTGAAATAAGGGCTAACAATCTATTAGCCGCCTTGAGAGCCTTTCCAGGAACACGGACACACATTGAGGATATATCTTTCTCATTCAAGAAATTCTCCTTAATCAATTTTAATAGACCCCTAATCTCATTGTCATAACCCAACACAGATGAGCTAAATCCATCTGATTAAATTAGAGAATATCTGATAGCAAATAATAAGAAAACTAAAATTTTGTCTGAATCCCATGAGGAGTTGTGACATTGTGCCTTAATCATGATTGTTAAGAATCTGGTAATACATCTAAAAAGTTCCCTAGCTTTGTGAATGTTACTCAGTTGGCTTCAATTGTTTTATTCCCAAATTGCTAGAGATTTCTTGGAAATTTTTAGGCATGAAGTCAGAATCCTGATCAGAGAGTACCTCAAATAGTTATACATAATGAATAAAAATCTTAATTAACCTTTCGCCTACTACCCTTGCTGTAATGGTCCTGAAAAGAACAGCCTCGAGGTATAAAGTTAGCATGTTCATAATTGGATATACTGAAGTCCCAATTTTCCTTTTGGTATTAGTCTTACACAATTCACTACAAATTAAATAAATAGTTTTTGAAAGCTTTGAATGGTTTAGGTATGAACAGCACTGGTCTGATTATATGTTTGGTTTTATTATCACCTGACATGTATTGTACTTTACAGAACCACTCTACATCTTTATGAAGTTCCAGTCATATATAATACTTGTTTGTTGACGCTGGTATTTTCCATATTCCTAACACCCCTGCCATAGGCATTTCATGTGATGCCTGCAACAACTCAAGCGACTGACTGTGTGGAGTTTGCACGTTCTCCCCGTGTCTGCGTGGGTTTCCTCCGGGTGCTCCGGTTTCCTCCCACAGTCCAAAGATGTGCAGGTCAGGTGAATTGGCCATGCTAAATTGCCCATAGTGTTAGGTAAGGGGTAAAATGTAGGGGTATGGGTGGGTTACGCTTTGGCGGGTCGGTGTGGACTTGTTGCGCCGAAGGGCCTGTTTCCACACTGTAATGTAATGTAATCAAATCTAATCTAATCTAAAAACTTCTAAGATATCTGTGCAGTGCCACTATTTGATGAACAAGCCGCCAGTATTGGTCTGCAGTTATGCAGTTATAGAGTCATACAGCACGGAAACAGACCCTTAAATCTAACCAGTCCATGCGAACATGGGTAGAGACCACTCCCTCCGCGACTCCCTTGTCAGATCCACACCCCCCACCGACCCAACCACCACTCCCGGCACCTTCCCTTGCAACCGCAGGAGGTGCAACACTTGCGCCCACACCTCCCCCCTCACTTCTCTCCAAGGCCCCAGGGGAAACTTCCATATCCGCCACAGATTCACCTGCACCTCCACCCACATCATCTACTGCATCCGCTGCAGCCGGTGTGGCCTCCTCTATATTGGGGAGACAGGCCGCCTACTTGCGGAGCGATTCAGGGAGCACCTCTGGGCCACCCGGACGAACCAACCCAACCAACCTGTGGCACAGCATTTCAACTCCCCCTCCCACTCCACCGAGGATATGCAGGTCATTGGACTCATCCACCGCCAAACCACAACAACCCGACGGTCGGAGGAGGAGCGTCTTATCTTCCGACTGGGAACCCTCCAACCGCAGGGGATGAACTTGGACTTCACCAGTTTCTTCATCCCCCCTCCCCCCACCTTGTCTCAGCCGGATCCTTCCAGCCCGGCACCGCCTTCCTGACCTGCAGTCTTCTTCTTGACCTCTCCGCCTCCACCCTACTCCGACCTATCACCCTCACCTTGACCTCTTTCCACCTATCACATTTCCAACTCCCCTCCTCCAAGTCCCTCCTCCCTACCTTTTATCTTCTCCTGCTGAACACTCTCTGCTCATTCCTGAAGAAGGGCCTGTGCCTGAAACGTCGAATCTCCTGTTCCCTGGATGCTGCCTGACCTGCTGTGCTGTTCCAGCAATAAAGTTTCAACTTTGATCTCCAGCATCTGCAGACCTTACTTTCTCCATGCGAACATCATCTCAAACTAAACTAGTCCAACCTGCCTGCTCCTGGCCTGTTTCCCTCCAAACCTTTCCTATTCATGTATCTATCCAAAAACGTTGCAATTGTACTCACAACCCCCACTTTCTCAAGAAGTTAATTCCACATGCAAATCACTCTCTATGTAAAACAATTGCCTCTTATGTCTTTTTAAAATCTCTGTCCTCTCACCTTAAAGTGTGACCCCCTAGTCTTGAAATTCCCCCATCCAAGGAAAAAGACAACTACTATTAACTCTATCTATACCTCTCATTATTTTATAAACTTCTATCAGATTGCCTCTTCACCTCCTATGCTCCAGTGAAAAACGTCCTAGCCAATCCAGTCTTCTTGGTAACTCAAACCTTCCATACACAGCAACATCCTGGTAAATCTCTTCTGAACCCTCTCCAACTTGATAATATGCTTTCTATCTTTCCACTTCCTCATTAAAACTCTGTTTTTGATATAATCGCACTCTGGAACTGCCTCATCCTCAGCTTCAGTATGAGTTATCTTTGTTAATTGACTGAACTCTGGCTTTGTTTTCTTACCCTCATCAATTGGCTTTGTTACTTCCTCAAAAAACACAATCAAGTTTGTGAGACACGACCTCGCCCACACAACGCCATGCTGCTTATTGTTAATAAGTCCATATTTTCGGAATTGGTGTAAATTCTGTTTTTAAGAATCTTCTCCAACAGTTTCCCTACCACTAATGTTAGGCTCACCAGCCTGTAATTTCCTGAATTATCCTTGTCACCCTTCTAAAATGAAGGAACAGTATTGGCTATTCTCCAATCCTCTGCGAACTTTCTTGGAGTATAGATTAGTGTTTGTCTCATCACGGAAAACACACGTAGAAATTCATCTAGCTTTAGTATATTAGCTGCAATTCTAATAAAAGTTAGGATTCTGTTCTACGTTTATGTTCAGTATTTACAATAATAAATATGAAACATTAGAGATCTACAAACCTGGCCAGCAGTACTGTTAAGTTTAGCCAAACCATTTTCAAGCCTATCCATTTTAGCAATCAACTCTTTTCTTTGCTTTGAGAGCAGGTTTTGATAGAGCTTTATTTGTTCCAGAAATGTTTTGGGAGTGGTGTAGTTGTAGCGCCTTTCAGTTGTTAGGTAGATTGAAGACATCTCTTGGACGCTTTTATGTACAAATGACATGAACAAGCTTATAGAATGCTTTACGTCAGTCTGAAAGGTAATTCAGTATACAATAAAGTATTCAGTGCACTTGTGTTAAATAAAACATGCAAATTAATAGTACAACTGTAATGAAAATGTTTCATATTGAATATTTTATTTGGGGATTAATATTTTGAAAGATTGTGAAAGAATTATTTTATTCCAAATTTTGGACTAGTTTCTTTCAGAGGTCATTGAAAAGTAACTGTAGACTTTGGAACATACTTCTCGCAATGTTTCCTGGAAATCATACAACTTGCAATAAATGCTTCTTTTGGTGGTGACCTCCTCCCATGTCTGTTTTGAAAAGTGTGTGGTTTGGAGTTTGTTCTTGTCTTCTTTTGGAGGAAAAACACTACAAGCAAGGAGGTAGAGACAAAAAAACTACAGATGCTGGAATCCAAAGCAGACAGGCAGGAGGCTGGGAGAACACAGCAAGCCAGGCAGCATCAGGAGGTGGAGAAGTCGATGCTTTGGGTGTAACCCTTCTTCAGGATGGGGTCCCCAGTCCTGCAGAAGGGTCACACCCGAAATGTCGACTTCTCCACCTGCTGATGTTGCCTGGCTTGCTGTGTTATTCCAGCCTCCTGCCTGTCTACAAGCAAGGAGGTGACTAACATATTTCAGATTTTTCCAAAAGAAAATCCCTATCATCGTGAATTTAGGATGAAATCCATTCCTTTTTCTGGAAGGGTGATTGAAATAATTTCTTAATATTTAATTTATGAGCAGGCTGCATCTGCCAAGATTTTGGAGACAAGTTAAGCTATTTAATTTACTAGTACAAGGTCCCTGACCAGAAGACTGTGTAAAGGTTTTGTTTCCTTTTAAAGGACTAAAACCCCATGGGCCAATACTTTTTTGTCCAGAAAGCCAATCTTTACAGATTTGTCTGGTGTGAGTAAACATGTATGTTTTTTGGGGCTAAGGGAGAGGAATAAACATTTATATTTCCATATTACAATCCATATGTATTAGTGAGTTTTGCATCTCAATTGAATAAATTTTGTTTCTAAACCAAACCAGTAATTTTGAGTTTAATAAGAAATTTGTTTAATAAATTTGATTTAAACTGATTATTTAATTGGCCACCTTAATAACTGGAAAATGTTTTACATTTGATGTTGTGACTGTTGGAGTCATGGGACTAGAACAACGGTGTCATAGCCTTGTTATAACACCATTTTATGTAAAGATAGATTTTGAAACATATCCATGAACGTAAAGTGAAAGAGATTGTCTAAATCATTATAATTAATTTACTAGTAAGTGCATTTTGAAAATTACACTATTTGTATTCATTTTTTTGACAGAATCCATTTCCTGTGAGATGCACCTGGAGATGGTTCCATAATACCAGTAGTGTTTAACTTTGAATCATTTAAATCTTCAAGATGACTTTGTATGCAAAATGGAAGATAACTTGGAAGATTGCTGGATCTAGATTAAGGCAGCCAACTACCTGTGTGATGATGCTCATTCAATGGCAAGCTAAGGAGAAATTGTAGAAAATATACATTATACTTTTTGGAAGCAAAATACTGCAGATGTTGGAATCTGTACCGAAAGCAAAAACACCTGGAGATTACAGCAAGTCAGGCAGCTCCATGGAGAGCACCCGGTCCATCTCCCTCCAAACCCTTCCTATTTATATACCCACCCAGATGCCTTTTAAATATTGCAATTGTACTAGCCTCCACCAGTTCCTCTGGCAGACCATTCCACATACGCACCACCCTCTGCGTGACAAAGTTGCCTCTTCGGTCTCTTTTATATCTTACCCCTCTCACTCTAAGCCTATTCCCTCTAGTTCTGGACTCCCCCACCACAGGGAAGAGACTTTGTCTATTTATCCTATCTATGCCCCTCATGAGTTTATAGATCTCTATAAGGTCACCCCTCAGCCTCTGACACTCCATGGAAAAGTGCCCCAGCTTATTCACCCTCTCCCTATAGCTAAAATCCTCCAATCCTGGCAGCATCCTTGTAAATCTTTTCTGAACCCTTTCAAGTTTCACAACTTCCTTCCGATAGGATTGTACACAATATTCCAAAAATGACTGGACCAATGTCCAGTATAGCCGCAACATGACCTCCCAACTCCTGCACTCAATAGTCTGATGAATAAAGGAAAGCATACCAAACGCCTTCTTCACTATCCTATCTACCTGCAACTCTACTTTCAAAGAGCTATGAACCTGCACTCCCAGGTCTCTTGTTCAGAAACACTCCCTATGACCTTACCATTAAGTGCATAAGCCCTGCTCTGATTTGCTTTCTCAAAATGCAGCACCTCGCATTTATCTAAATTAAACTCCATCAGCCATTCCTCAGTCCATTAGCCCATCTGGTCAAGATCCTATTGAAATTTGAGGTAACCTTCATCATTGCCCCTACACCTCCAATTTTGGTGTCATCTGCAAACTTACTAACTCTACCTCTTATGCTCACATCCAAATCATTTATATAAATGATGAAAAATAATAGACCCAGCACCGATCCTTGTGGCACTCCACTGGTCACAAGCCTCCAGTCTGAAAAACAACCCTCCATCACCACCCTTTGACTTCTATGTTTTAGCCAGTTCTGTATCCAGATGGCTAGTTCTCCCTGTATTCAATGAGATCTAACCTTGCTAATCAGTCTCCCATGGGGAACCTTGTCGCACGCCTTACTGAAATTCATAGATAACATCTACCGCTCTGCCCTCATCAATCCTCTTTGTTACTTCTTCAAAAAACTCAATCAAGTTTGTGAGACATGATTTCCCACGCAAAAAGCCATGTTGACTATTCCTAATCAGTTCTTGCCTTTCCAAATACATGTACATCCTGTCTCTCAGGACTCCTTCCAACAACTTGCCCACCATCAACATCAGGCTCACTGGTCTATATTTTCCAGACTTGTCTTTACCACCTTTCTTAAACAGTGGCACCATGTTAGCCAACCTCCAGTCTTCTGGCACCTCACCTGTGACTATCGATGATACAAATATCTTAGCAAAAGGCCTAGCAATCACTTCCCTAGTTTCCCACAGGGTATACGTAGGGTATACCTAATCAGGTCATGGGGATTTATCCACTTTTTTGCATTTCAATACATCCAGCATTTCCTCCTCTGAAATATGGACATTTTTCAAGATGTTGTCATCTATTTCCCTACATTCTATACCTTCCATGTCCTTTTCCACAGTAAACACTGTTGAAAAGCACTTGTTTAGTATCTCCCCCATCTCCTGTATCTCCACACAAAGGCGCCGTGCTGATCTTTGAGTAGCCCTATTCTCTCCCTATTACACTTTTGTCCTTAACGTATTTGTAAAAACATTTGGATTCTCCATAACTCTCTTTGCCAAAACTATCGCATGTCCCCTTTTTGCCCTCCTTTATATTCTTCTACTCAATGTATCCTGTCTATACCTGACATATGCTTCCTTCTTTTTCTTAACCAAACCCTCAATTTCTTTAGTCATCCAACATTCTCTATAACTATCAGCCTTTCCTTTCACCATAACAGGAATATACTGTCTCTGCACTCTCTATCTCATTTCTGAAGGCTTCCCATTTTCCAGCTATCCTTTTACAGTGTAAACATCTTCCCCCAATCAGCTTTGAAAGTTCTTACCTAACACCATCAAAATTTCTCCAATTTAGAACTTTTAGATTTGGTCTGTCCTTTTCCATCATTATTTTAAAACTAAAAGAATTATAGTCTCTGGCACCAAAGTACTCCCCCACTGACAGGTCAGTCATCTGCCCTGCCTTATTTCCCAAGAGTAGGTCAAATTTTGCAGCCTCTCTAGTTGGTACATCCATATACTGAATCAGAAAATTTTCTTGTGCGTACTTAACAAATTTCTCTCCATCTAAACCCTTAACACAATGGCCGTCCCAGCCTATGTTTGGAAAGTTAAAATCCCCTACCATAACCACCCTATTATTCTTACAGATCACTCAAATATCCTTACAAATTTGTTTCTCAATTTCTTTCTGACTATTAGGGATCTATAATACAATCTCAATAAGGTGATCATCCCTTTCTTATTTCTCAGTTCCACCCAAATAACTTCCCTGGATATATTTCTGGGAATATCCTCCTTCAGTACAGCTGTAATACTATCCCTTATCAAAAACATCACTCCCCTTCCTGTCTTGCTTCCCTTTCTGTCCTTCCTGTAGTACTTGTCCATCCCTGAGCCACATTTCTGTAATTGCTATGATATCCCAGTCCCATGTTCCGAACCATGCGCTGAGTTCATCTGCCTTCCCAGTTTGGCCTCTTGCATTGAAATAAGTGCAGTTTAATTTATTAGTCCTACCTTGTTCTCTGCTTTGTCCCTGCCTACCCTGACTGTTTGACTTGCTTCTTTTCTTAACTGTACCAGTCTAAGATTGATCTCTTTCCTCATTATCACCCTGGGTCCTTACTAGTTTAAATCCTCCTGAGCAGCTCAAGCAAATCTCCCTGTCAGTATATTAGCCCCCTCCCAGCTCAGGTGCAATCTGTCCTTCTTGTACAGGTCACTTCTACCCCAGAAGAGATTCCAATGATCCAAAAATGTGAATCCTTCTCCCATACACCAGCTCTCAGCCATGCATTTATCTACTCTATCCTCCTATTCCTACCCTCACTAGCTTGTAGTACCAGGAGTAATCCAGACATTACTGGTCTTGAGCACCTCATTTTTAAATTCCTGCCTAACTCTCTATATTCTCCCTTCAGAATCCCAACGTTTTGTGTTTCCTATGTCGTTAGTCCAACGTAGACAATGACCTCCTGCTGGGCCCTCTCCCCCTTGAGAACATTCTGCACCCTCTCTGAGACATCCTTGATCCTGGCACTGTGGAGGCAACACACCCTTTTGATTTTTCACTGCTGGCTACAGAAACGTCTGTCTGTGTCTTGGACTAGAGAGTCCCTTAACATAATCGATCTCTTGGAACCCGATGTACCCCTCATTGCATTAGGGCCAGTCTCAAAATATTAGTTTGTTTTCTCTTCAAGGATGTTGCCTGACCCTCTGATCTCAAACAATTATTGTTTTCAGTCGGTCTCAGATTTCTCAGTTAGTCCCTATGGCATGTAGAAATTCTGTTCTTCTAGGTAGAGTTTCAATTTCTTTAGTATTGCAAACATTAGGATTGAAAGTCAATTGAACAGCAGCAGTATCAACCCTGAGTTCTATGGATAAAAGATCTGCCAAAGTGTATATATTTCTAATCATTCTTTGTACTGTTCTCAGAATCAGTACTTCTCAACTTCTGAAGAGCCCAATAATTTTGTACCTTCAAGGGCTTACTCTGACAGCTTCTCAATCACTGTTTTATTTTCTTTCTACTGATGGAGTTTGACCTCTCAGACTGCTTTTTTGCGCCGAAATCAGCTTCTGTTTCTCTAGCAAACTAAACCACAGATTGATTTTGCACAAGTCTGCTTCTACTCCCAGTTGGAATTACAATTAACAACTTCCTCCCTCAAAAGTCTGCATATTTAGCTTTCTGTTTCAGGTGGTACTGACTCAAAACTTTAGGGCTTGAATCCAAAATCAATGCAGTTAATATCTTACAAACTACTGTTTTTATTACATTTGCACTAGAATATATACAAATGAAAACAGTAGAATTTTCTTACCTCAATACCCTCAGTTTCCTCAAGGAAACGTTTACTGACAGATACCAAAGCTTCTTCTGGCCACTCATGGAACCAGTCTATAGATGTGCAGTTTACCAATGCAGGAAATTTCCGAGCACGTACTCGTAGAATTGAACCCACAGGTGAAAAACATAAAACAACCTGCAAAATCAAAAAGCATTGACAGTTTTAAAAAGACAAAGCACTACTATATTGTAAATTGTAAAGAAATTACAAAATCATATAATGATTAACTTGCAGATAAAATTTTAGTCTCTTTTGTTGCACATTTAATTCATGCATTCATAATTTTTAAATTATTATCAATCAAAAACTCTTCTTATAGCTTTATAATAATTTCCATTGAATTAAAGAGGAAGATTTACTCAAGATATGGAGGATGGAGCATGTGTGGAAATAAATAGTCAATCTTGAAAAGTATCCATATTACATGGGAGGAGGTGCTGGATGTCTTATAATGCACAAAGGTGGATAAATCTCTGGGACCCGGTGAAGTATACCCTATAACTCTGTGGGAAACTAAGGAAGAGATTACAGGGTCCCTTGCTGAGATATTTGTAACATTGATAGCGACAGGTGAGGCACTGGAAGATTGAAGGATGACTAACGTTGTGCCACTATTTTACAGAGGTGGTAAGGAAAAGCCAGGAAACTATAAACTGGTGAGCCTGAGATTGGTGGTGGGAAGTTGTTGGAGGGAACTCTGAGGGACAGGATTTAAATGAATTTGGAAGGCAAGAACTGATAAAGAACAGCCAACATGGGTTTTTGCATCAGAAGTTTTGTCTCACGAACTTGATTGAGTTTTTTGAAGAAGTAATAAAGAAGATTGATGAGGGCAGAGTGGTGAATGTGATCTGTATGGACTTCAGTCTGTCAGTCGACAAGACTCCTCATGGTTGACTGGTTAGCATGGATAGATTACATGGAATAGAGGCAGAACTGGCTATTTGGATACAGAACTGGCTCAAAGATAGAAGACAAAGGGTGGTATTGGAAGGTTACTTTCCAGACTGGTCTGTGACCAGTGGTGTGCCACACAGATTGGTGCTGGGCCCACTACTTTTCATAAATTATATAAATGATTTGGATGTGAATACAGGAGGTATGCTTAGTAAGTTTGCAGATGACACCAAAATTGGAGGTGTAGTGCATAGTGAAGAAGGTTACCTCAGAGTACAACAGGATCTTGATCCGATGGGCCAATGGGCTGAGGAATGGCAGATGGAGTTTAATTTAGATAAATGTGAGGAGTTGCATTTTGGAAAGGTAAATCAGGCCAGGACTTACACACTTAATGGTACCGTCCTGGGGAGCATTGCTGAACAAAGAGACCTTGGAGTGTAGGTTCGTAATTCCTTGAAGACGACGTTTGGTATGCTTGCCTTTATTGGTCAGTGCATTGAGTATACGAGTTGGGAGATCCTTTTGTAGGTGTATAGGACATTGGTTAGGCCACTGTTGAAATATTGTGTGCAATTCTGATCTCATTGGACAGATGTTGTGAAATTTGCAAGCATTCAGAAAAGATTTACAAGGATGTTGCCAGGGTTGGAGGATTTGACCTATAGGGAGAGGCTGAATAAGATGGGGCTATTTTCCCTGGAGTGTCAGATGCTGAGGGGTGACCTTATAGAAGTTTATAAGATCATGAGGGGTATGAATAAGGTCAATAGGCAAGATAATTTCCCCAGGGTCGGGGGGGGGGATCCAAAATTAGGGGCCATAGGTTTAAGGTGAGGGGGAAAGAATTAAAAGGGACCTAAGGGGCAACTTTTTCATGTAGAGGATGGTGAGTGCATGGAATGAGCTGTCAGAGAAACTGTTCCGCCAACTCTAATTAGATCCCATCACCCAGAACATCTTCCCCTCCCCATCCCCATCCTTCTCTGCCCTTTGTAAGGACCATTTCCCTTGTTACTCCTTGGTTCATGCCACACTCCCCATCACCTCCCCCGCCCCCGCTCCTGCCAGCATGCCACCTCCTTCACCTAAATCCAGGGCCCCAAACAGTCCTTCCAGGGGAAACAGAGGTTTACCTATATCTTCTCCAACCAAGTTTACTGCATCTGGTGTTCCTGATATGGTCTTCTCCACATCAGTGAGATCAAAAGAAAACAGTCACCGCCCATTTTAATTCCCCTTCTCACTCCCTCTCCAACATGCCCATCCTTGGCCTTCTCCATTGCCAGAGTGTATCAGAACACAAACTGGAGGAACAACACCTTATCTTCCACTACAGCCCAAAGGACTCAAAATTGAGTTCTCCAATTTTAAATAACCTTCCCACCCATCCTCCGACTCCCTTTCTAGCCCAACCTCCTCCCTTCCATTCCACCTATCTAACCCTCCTTCCAGCTACCCATGGATTCATTCCTCCCATCAACCAACCAGGTCATACCCACCATTTGTGATGATCTATCATGACTTCACCATTCTGCCCCTCTCCCCATCCAACACCACCACCACTTTATCTGCAGCTCCCCCTACCCCCACCTCGATTCCTGAAGAAGGGTTACACTCAAAATGTTGACTTCTCTACCTTCATGTGCTGCCTGGCTTGCTGTGTTCTTCCAACCTCCAGCTTGTCTACTTTGGATTCCTGCATCTGCAGTATTTTTGTCTCTCTCTGGAGGAAGTGGTGGAGGCTGGTACAATTACAACATTTAAAAGGCATCTGGGTGGCTATATGAATAGGAAGGGTTTAACAGGGATATGGGCCAAATGCTGGCAAATGGGTCTAGGTTTATTTCAGGTATCTGTTTGGCATGGATAAGTTGGTCTGAAGGGTCTGTTTCCATGCTGTATATCTCTGACTCCATGATGTTATAGTAAGAGAAAATAACCCCAGTCTATCAGAAATCAAGTAAAGTCTCTGGAGGTCTGCAGGAGTTATTTATACTTACTAGTGACTTCAAAATTCAAGTTAAATTCAATCCTTCATGCCTGTAGTACAACCATTGAAATTCATGAGGACTTGGCATTCATCATTGAAATGGATATCAAACTGATAACTTTTGATACTTTTTTTTTAGAAAAGTTATCTTTTAACTGTGTCTGACTGTTAGTGAGTGAGTGGGTGTTGGTGATCAAAGAAGATTGGTCTTAGATCATAAATGTTAATTAGATTTCCTTGTAGTTCACCTGTATTTTGTTAAAGTTACATTATTAACAATAAACTGTTGAAGTTATGAACTTGGCGTCCAAGATTGGTTGTTTCTAAAATCTGGTTAAGAGCAACTGAGCATTTTTTAGGTTAATCAAATGTCTTAATTTCACTATGTTGTTGATCCAGCGTTAGCACATCTTATTTGATTAACTTCCTATCCCTGGATTGTAACACTCCTGGAAAACTTTAATATAATGAAAGCTTGTGACTCCACTGACTAAAATCTTCTGCTAAGCTGAAAACATTTTCTGAACTGAAAACATAATTATTCTGCTAGTCTGTAACTGAAAACTTAAATTTCTAACTGAACTCAAACTAAAGCATTTCATAATCATCTGTTTGTTTGTATGCCGTAAAATCAGTATGAACCCTTCAGCAGTTAACATTTTTAGAAATTATTTAAGTAATTTTTCTAAATTACTTTCTGACCTCTTAATTTTCATGCACTTTAACAAAATATCACACAAAAGGACAGAATATGTGATATATGAAATATGGGCCAATTTAATTCTGCACATTCTGGTCTTATTTTCTGTCAATCAGTAATCTCTTTCATCTGAAGATGATGTTTGCCTTTGTTTTCTGTATTTAACATCACATATGGCTGTTGAAACTGTATAATATGTTTGATTTAAAGAGCACAAAAATTCAATCAACCATACCTTTAACTGCCTCCTTACTCTCTCTATGAAGAATTTCCAACAATTTTCTTTGGTATCTTGCAAACCCAGTAATTTAACTTCATTTCTCATTGCACCAATAATGTTTTCTAGCTCATCATCCTGAAACAGTCCTGGAATCTCACCAGATGCCAAAAGGTCATTGATAAGCACAAGAAAAATCTCCTCTGCAACCTGGGAATCTGTCATTAGAAATACTGTTCCATGATTTTTCACTCCAGCATTAATATACTGAGCACCAACATCTACCTAATTGAAACAGGAATCATAAAATAAATCAACTTTTGTCATTAATTTAACTTTTTGTTTTGATTCCCCCCAAAAAATGTAATACTTAGGGGTGAACTATAAAAGCACGAAACACATTATCTCCCAGTAAACAACTACAGAATTAATTAATATTTTGCATTGTGTCACAATAGTGTTAAAATATGTACTTCTGATATTTGAATTATATCAGCTAGGACTTTTGTGACTGAACTGGTTTTACAAGAAGGTAAAAACATTAACTTAAAATGACCACAAACAATGCTGAATAAACAAAATCAATCTTACAGAAATTAGCGTTATCAAAGGCACTGAAACCACTCAATCCAGTTAAGTATGAAAAGACCCTAACTTCCTATTTTGATTTACACTTGTCTAAGAACTTTCACATATTGGAGATGAAAATAATCACCTGCAATTGTCAAGCTTGGAGATAATGAACACAAAGCAGCTCCATTTCATGTAGTGCTTTTGGCAAAGCAGTGAAGATTGGTCTGTGTTAGTGGAACTGGAGCTGAAGAAAATTTTCTCTGTCTTTCAAGAACGAAAAATGCCCAATAACCAGACACATTTAACAGAGGACTAGAACACTGAGAACCCAAAGAACAATTGAAATATTTGCTACTGCTGTTGATTCAAGAAACCAATTAAACAACTGATTAGATAAGTTTAGATTAGATTAGATTTTATTGTCTCATTACTGGAGTACTAGAACACAGTGAAAAGTGCAAACAGTTGCCACTCTCCAGCATCAAAATGGAGAAATTATAGCAAAAGATATGAAATTTGACCAGTTTGTCCATCCACTTGCCTACTCAGCCACGATCACCCTGGCTGTATCTTCTGATGCTGGAAATCAGCTGGGCCCTGGAACGTTCACCACATCCAGGAGGCCTGGCAGGGTCTCAGTTCTGGGCTTCAACCCTGCTGCCACTGGAACCCACCCAAATATGCTGGTCCCATCCTTCCTGCCGTTAACTCCTCCACTGTCACCGGTGCTACTTCCACAGCCGTGAGGCCTCCACTGGTCCCAGACTAGTCAATGCTGCCATCATGGGTCCTGTGCTGATCCCACCCTCACCATTGCTGCCACCATGAGTCCTGCAATGGGCCCAACTTTCACCCCTACTGTTGCTGCCACAGCTACTGTGCTGGACCACCCTCACTGCTGCCGTGTAACCGAGTTCCATGCTACACTTGACCCAAACTCTCTGCCACTGCTGCCACTATGAGTCCAATGCAACGCCCACCATTGCCAAGGCCTTCCTCCGCAATCACTGCTGAAATGACAGAAAGGAAAAGATGAAAGCTAAGGAAAAGATGAAAATGTGTGGATGCAGCCTGTGCTCAGGAGCAGATGAGCCTTGGGTTCAGGAACCTGAACGCTACCTATCCTGCCGCCCTTCCTCCTAACAGTGTCTCAGGCAAATATCTTATATCTCAAGGTACCTAAAGACTTTAAACTGTATATTCCTTTCACCTTCCTTTTGTACTGGACACCATTCTGTTTGAACAATGTGTGCAAGCTTCACATCATATCTTTGTTATTATTTCTTGGTGTAGACAGATAACAAAATTGGTCCTTCTTTCACTATAGATAGGAGAAAGTGAGAACTGCAGATGCTGGAGATCAGAGTCGAAAAGTGTGGCTCTGGAAAAGCACAGGTCAGGTGGCATCTGAGGAGCAGCAGATTCGATGTTTCGAGCATAAGCCCTTCATCAGTAATGTGGTGGGGGAGGGGGAGGTGGGAAGGGTGCTGAGTGATAAATATGAGGGTGGGGGTGGAGTGAGGGGAGATAGCTGGGAAGGCGATAGGTAGATGCAGGTGGGGGGAG
Source organism: Chiloscyllium plagiosum (assembly GCF_037043375.1). Lineage (NCBI taxonomy): Eukaryota > Metazoa > Chordata > Chondrichthyes > Orectolobiformes > Hemiscylliidae > Chiloscyllium > Chiloscyllium plagiosum. The sequence continues at coordinate 46,139,320 of NW_028270163.1, read as the reverse complement.
ATAGTGCTAGGTTGGAGGGGAGGGTGGAGCATTTGTTGGAAAAGAAGTTTCCTCATCTCCCCTTCCCTTCATCCCAGATCCAACCCTATAACTCGACACTGCCCTCTTGAACCGTCCTATCTGCTCCACCCTCTGTTCTGACCTATCACCATCACCCCCCCCACCTGCATCTACCTTTCACCTTCCCAGCTACCACACCTCCACCCCCAACCTCCTAGTTATCTCTCAGCCCCCTTTCCCACCACCACCCCCCAACATTCCTGATGAAGGACGTATGCCCGAACCGTCGATTGTCCTGCTCCATGGATGTTGCCTGACCTGCTGTGCTCTTCCAGCGCCACACTTTCTTTCATTGCAGCAAACCTTGTAATTGTATCCTTGAAGCGAAAATAGAAATGAAATAACTCGATTTTGTTTGAAGAGAAGAATAGCCTCACACTAAAAGAATGTAAATCGGTGTTGTATCTAACTGAGGAGGTTGAAAAAGGGAAGCTGAATCAGTTTTCCTCACTTGGTCATAACAACTGGTGTGTTGAATCCACCAGAACTTGCTTTAGTTTGCATGTCAAGTTTTCTCGATGTGTTGCTTATTTGACAAGTTTACTAAGATAGGAAGAGGAATATAAATGAGGAGGTTGGGCTGCCAACAAAGCACTTAACAAACAATAACTTCCCTTAATTGGTAGCTCACTACAGCCCAGCAAGAAACTTGGGTAATTTGCTCTGAATGTTGACATAGGCTTTGACAGACTCCTGATGGGATTCTGCCACAAATCTCATTATAGCCCACATTAAACCCCTATAAGTTTCTGCCCAAGCTGTAAAAATCAATATAAGGAAATATTTTATATATTAAGAATTGTAGTACCTTGAGGTCAGCAACAGAGTACCCTTTCTTAAGAGCGATCTGGAAAACATTTAAAGAGCTTATATATGCTGCTAACCGAGACAGGCTTTGCTTTCCACTGCCTCCAACTCCAACAAGTAGTGCATTTCCTCTGGGTGATTCTAAGATACGATTTATCCTACAGATATGAGCCATTGCATCTTCAAACAGAACCTATAAAATATGAAATGTTAACAAAGAATACATTAAAATGTTTTTCTATTAATTTTAAGTTACTTTGAAATTAAAAAGACAAAACATTTAGTAGTTCTTAAGAGTTAAATACTATTCACCTGAATAATATCTGTCAGAACTATTACTTTATTGCTTCTAATTTATTCTATTGTTTATTAATTTATTGAATGATTTATAGATAAAGTTGTAATAACATTAAAAATAGGAACAGGAATAGCATTCTGCCCTTGGAACTTGCTCTGCCATTCATTAAAATCATAGATGTTTTTAACTGACATCCACATTTCAGCCCAAACCTATAAAAACCAAAAGGAGTATAGAAGGTTCAGAGAGGAGGGGAAAAAGTAAATAAGTGATGCACTAAGGAATTACGAGGAAAAAACTGACAATCAACATAAAGAGCAGTCTCAAAGTCTTATGTAAGCATATAAATCATTAAAAAAAATAGTAAAAGGAGGAATAGGGCTGATTAGGGACCAAACATGGGATTTCCAGCAAATGGCTGGGGGCATGATTGACAGGTTAACTTAATATCTTGCACCTGTCTTTATCAAAAGAGAGATGCTAAACAGGCTGTAGTGAAAAAAAAGGGATCTCAATCACAAGGAGGTTCAAAATTGTTAGGGACGAAACATTGCAACTGGATGAACTGCATCCAAAGATTTTGAAGGAATTAAGGGTGGAGATTGTGGGAGCATTGACCATAATCTTTCAGTCTTTCCTCAACTCAAGTGATGTTCCAGAAGACTGGACAATTGCAAACATTACTGGTTTGTTCAAAGAAGCTTGTAAGGATAAGCCAGCAATCACATACCAATCAGTTTAACTTCAGTGGTGTGGAAGCTTCCAGAGACAATTATTTGGGATAGAATTAGTTGTTACATGGAAAAGATTGGGTTGCTTAGGAAGAGTCAGCAAGGATGTCTAACAGGGAAATTGTGTTTAACTAACTTGCTGGAGTTTTTTGATGAGGTATGATGACTCAGTAGTTTGTATTTCTGTCAACAGTGCCAGGGCCCCAGGTTTGCTTCCACCCTTGGGTGACTGCCTGTGTGGAGTTTGCACATTCCCTCTGTGTCTCTATGGGTTTTCTCTGGGTCCACTGGTTTCCTCCCACAGTCTAAAGATGTGCAGGTTAGGTGGATTGGCTATGCCAAATTGTCCAAAATATGCAGGGATGTGTGGGTTGGGTGAATCAGCTGTGGGAAATGAGGTATTATAGAGATAGGGTCTGGTGGCACTCTTTGGAGGGTCAGTGTGGATTCTGCAAGGTTATAGAAAGGCTCAGTGAGGGTAGCATTGTTGATGTGGTGTACATGGTCTATCAGAGGTGTTGATAAAGTGGCACACAACAGACAGTTGAGGAAAGTTATAGGTCCTGAAGTAAAAAGGTCAGTAGCAACATGGATACAAATGGGTTGACTGATAGGAAAAAGAGAGTATTGGTCAATGGAAAATTTTCAGGTTGGAAGAAGGTTTGTTGTGGAATTCCCCATGGGTCATTATTGGGACTCTTGCTTTGCCTGATATATATTATTGATCCAGATCTTGGTGTGCCAAGGGAAATTTCAAAGTTTGCAGATGGCATAAAACTTGGAAAAATTGTAAACTGTGACACGATCAGTGTAGAATTACAAAAGGACATCGACAAATTGGTGCAGTGGCAGATAGGTGGCAAATGGATTTTAACGCAGAGAAATGTGAGTTAAAGCATTTTAGTAGGAGAAACATTACAAAAAGAAATAAAATTGGGGGTACAGTTCAAAAGAGAATGCAGGAACAGAGGATCCCAGGCTTGCATTCGATTATTTGAAGGTGGCAGGAAACATGAAGAGGGCAGTTAATAAAGCATACAGCGTCCTTGCTGTAACTAACAGGGCACAGAGTACAAGAGCAAGGAGGTGATGCTAAACTTGCATAAGACACTTGTTAATGCTCAATTAGAGCACTGTGAACAGTTCTTATATGAAGGATTTGCATGCACTGGAGAAAATGTAGAAGCAGTTTAAAGGAATACATTCAAGAATGAGGAACTTCAGTGTTGAGGATAGATTGAGATTTGGGTTTGTTGTTCTTAGATAGAAGAAGGCTAAGTGATCTGATGGACTTTTTCAAAATCAGGATAGAGTAGAGAGAAAGTGTTCTTGCTCATAAAAGGAAGAAAGTAAGAGGGCATAGATTTAAAATGGTCAATGAAAGAAGCAAGGGTGAAGTGAGAAAAGCCTTTTTTCACCGAGCAAGTAGTTAGGTCTGGAGTGTGCTGTCTGGAAGTATGTTGGAAGTAGTTCAGCTGAGGGATTCAAGAAGCCACTGGTTGATTATTTGGATTAAAATAATATGCAAGGGTATGGGGCAAAAGCGGGGGATTAGCAGTATGAAATGGTGCTCATTTACTGAGCAGGAATGATGGGCCAAGTAGCCTCTTACCGTGCCGTAACACTTTTGTGGTTCTGTGATAACACAAGGCCATCTATGTGTGATGATTCTGCTCCTTTAATAAGGTTTTGCTGTCCTTGGTTTGCTTTTCAGGAGGTCGTAAAGACAAAGGTTTTGAAATGTCTAGGTTTGAAGAGTTTTATGGCCAGTTTGATTATAGCTAACAGATACTGCCTCAGGAAAAAGGCTTTTAAGCTTGAAAAAAAAACACTTGTACAATGAAAGGGGAGTGGCCTTTCAGCTCAGCTTTTCTCTGGTTTGGTTTGGTTTTAGCAGTCTGGCTGTTCACTGAAAGCAGTCAGTTTTGAGGCTGCTGGTCCAAGAAACAGTGACATAGAAGATAATGTTCCATGCTGAATCTCTCTGCCATCTCTCTCACTTCTGTAAGACTCTGTGTATGATTTTAATTTATTTGCCAAAGGGTGTTAATGGGGATTGTTGCAAGTATTTGGAACAGCATCATTAAATTGGAATAATCTGTTGGATTTTCAGATTGGTTAAGTTATTCTGTATTCTGTTCCCTTTTGTTCGTATTTCATTTGGTAGTCTTGTAAATAAATTTTGTTTTGTTTAAAACTAAGTGGTTGGGCCAGCTGTATCACTCCTGGAAAATCCACTATACACCTGCTTAAAACAACTGCAAAGTTAGGGTCCAGGCTACTTTCTTGAAATGTTTTGAGGGGTTTGACCTGGTCCATAGCAGATTGGAGGTTCGTCCTGGATTTGTTCTATACTTCCAAGTTGGGAATAGGGTTGTTTGACTCAAAGGCTGTGAGTGGTAGGTCTTTTTTTCTGGGTGTTGATTGCGCTTGGTTTAAACAGTGCTTAGGATAGCAATGGCTCTTTCAGTCACCAAGAGTTTTCTAGGGGTGGAAGAAGTGACTTTGTGGGTTTAGCTAAAGGTGATTAAGGCCAAGCTGCTAGACAATCTGAAGTTGAAACTGTCTCCTTCTGTAAGGCAAGGAAAGATAATTACAGCAATAGTTCAGCATTTAAATTTACTGGAAATACCATCAGAATCTTTAGAGATGGCTAAAGCTCAATTGAAAATGAAGCAGCTTTAGTTAGAGGAAAAAGACAAGGAAAGGGCAAAAGAAATGAAACTGTTTGAGTTATGATTAAAAGCAGAGGAAAGAGAAAAAAAGAATGAAAGGCTGAGCAGAACATAAAGAAAATGAGAGAAAGAGGGAGAGAGAGAGAGAAGAGAGAGAAAAAGTGATAGAAGAAAGGAAGAAAGAGGGGGAGTTTGAACTTCAGAATTTGGCACTTAGACTGGAAAGTCAGCTTAAAAAGATGGAGATGAAGGCTGAAGGTGAGCTTAGTGAGGAAGAGTAGAGAGTTAAAATGACAACATTAGCAGCTGAAATGGTGAATGATTATGAGTTGGTCCAAAATCAAAGTTTGGCTTCCAAAATCAATTTCAATCCATGAACGATAGAAATTGGGGAAATAGAAATCCTCACATGGCTATGCAAAGATAGATCTCAGTGAAGATCATAAGAATAACTTACCCCAGGGTAAAAAGTAAACCCTTGAAGTGGAAACAGATGTTGAAAAATTCCAGTGTTTTCACTACAATAAAGTAGGTCATATGAAATCACAGCTTTGGTGGATTAGGAAAAGCACAGGAAAGCCAGATGTAGGAAAATAGAATAAGCCAGTGAATTTTATTGGAGTGATAAGGGAAAACATAGCCGAGACTAAAAAGCTGCACCAGAATGTGTAACCTGTTTGGAGGTTGGTTAAAGAGGAAGTGCCAGATCTTCTGAAACCATGTGCCTGTGAAGGTACAGTTTACTTGCATAGACCAAGAGCAGCAGGTAAAGAGGTTACAATATTAAGTAATCCTGGTTCCTCTCAATCTTTGAAAGATAAGGTGGGATGTACCTCTGAAGAACTATTGCCAGAAAAGGTGTTAGTAATGGTAACTCACAATGGAACAAGAAGTGCTCAATTATGTAGACTGAGGTTAGAATGTTCAGTGAAGAGTGATTAAGTCATGGTAGTAGGAGTACTGGAAAAAAGCTTTCAGCTCAAGGAATACAATTTGTCCTTGCTAATGATGTAGCTGGTTCACAGGTAGGAATACTGCGAGTATGTTTCATATGAAAGGTACCTTTGATAGAGAGTCCTTCCTAATTTCTTGTATATGACTCAACGGCAGTTGTTCTCTCTCTAATTTTCAAAATGTCTGCATTTTAATACCCCCAACATCAGATCATCTCATTGGTTCGATGTTGGCAAAACAATAAATTCAAACTCGATTAGGCTTTAGAATCGCACAGTATACTTTAAGCTAATTGGTTAAATTTGAATCATTGTCAAAACTCAGGTATCCATTTCACAGCCAAGTATTATATAATTTCAATTTTCCAGTATACTCTGGGGCTGCCATCTAGTCATATACACAGGTGCTTGTAAACTGTAAGTTCAGAACAGCATTCAATCTCTTTTAAAGGTACAGTACACGCATTCAATTTCATAACAAAAGGCATACACGGAAAAAGAATCCAAATGTGTCCCTGAATGCTACAGTCTTAGTGAGGAAATAGAGACCATCATGCATTCAGGCAGATGAGAAATGGGCAGCAGTTCATCAAGAAGGAGAGGGGCCAGCCAGAGGTCACTGTACACAGTGGAACCAATGACATAGGAAGGGAAAAGGTTGAGATTCTGAAGGGAGATTACGGAGAGTTAATTTAAAAAGGAGGTCCTCGAGAGTAGTAATATTTGGATTACTCCTAGTGCTATGAGCTAATGAGGGCAGGAATAGGAGGATAGAGCAGATGAATGAATGAATGAGGAGCTGTGTATGGGAGAAGGATTCAAATTTTTGGATCATTGGAAGCACTTTTGGAGTAGAGGTGACCTGTATAAGAAGGATGGATTGCACCTAAATTGAAAGGGGCTAATATCGTGGCAGGGAGATTTGTTAGGGCTGCTGGGGAGGATTTAAACTAGTAAGGTAGGAGGGGGTGGGACCCAGGGAGATAGTGAGGAAAGAGAACAAGCTGAGACTGATACAGTTGAGAACAAAGGTGAGTCAAACAGTCAGGGCGGGCAGGGACAAAACAGAGAACAAGGTAGAACTGATAAGTTAAACTGCTTTTATTTCAATGCAAGAGGCCTAACAGGGAAGGCAGATGAACTTCAGGCATGGTTAAGAACATGGTACCGGGATATCATAGCAATTACAGAAACATGGCTCAAGGATGGACAGGACTGGAAGCTTAACGATCCAGGATACAAATGCTACAGGAACTACAGAAAGGGAGGCAAGTGAGGAGGGGGTGTGGGAAGCTAGGAAAGTGATTGCTAGACCTCTTACTGAGATATATGTATCATCGATAGTCACAAGTAAGGTGCCAGAAGATTGGAGGTTGGCAAATGTGGTGCCACTGTATAAGAAAGGTGATAAGGACAGGCCAGGGAACTATAGACCAGTGAGCCTGACGTCGTTGGTGGGCAAGTTGTGTTAGGGAATCCTGAGGGACAGGATGTACATGTATTTGGAAAGGCAAGGACCGATTAGGGATAGTCAATATGGCTTTGTGCATGGGAAATCATGTCTCACAAACTTGACTGAGTTTTTTGAAAAAGTAATAAAAAGGATTTATGAGGGCAGAGTGGTAGATGTGATCTAAGTGGACTTCAGTAAGGCGTTCTTCAAGGTTCCCCACAGGAGACTGATTAGCAAGGCTAGATCTCACGGAATACAGGGAGAACTAGCCATTTGGATACAGAACTGGCTCAAAGGTAGAAGACAGAAGGTGTGGTGGAGGGTTGGTTTTCAGACTGGAGGCCTGTGACCAGTGGAGTGCCTCAAGGATTGGTGCTGGTTCCACTAATTTTCATCATTTATACAAATGATTTGGATGTGAGCATAAGAGGTATAGTTAGTAAGTTTGCAGATGACACCAAAATTGGAGGTGTAGTGGACAGCGAATAAGGTTACCTCAGATTACAACAGGATCTTGTTCAAATGGGCCAATGGGCTGAGAAGTGTCAGATGGAGTTTAATTTAGATAAATGTGAGGTGCTGCATTTTGTGAAAGCAAATCTTAGCAGGACTTATACACTTAATGGTAAGGTCCTAGGGAGTGTTGCTGAACAAAGAGACCTTGGAGTGCAGGTTCATAACTCCTTGAAAGTGGAGTCGCAGGTAGATAGGATAGTGAAGAAGGCATTTGGTATGCTTTCCTTTATTGGTCAGAGTATTGAATACAGGAGTTGGGAGGTCATGTTGCAGCTGTACAGGACATTGGTTACGCCACTGTTGGAATATTGCGTGCAATTCTGGTCTCCTTCCTATTGGAAAGATGTTGTGAAACTTGAAAGGGTTCAGAAAAGATTTGCAAGAATGTTGCCAGGTTTGGAGAATTTGAGCTATCGAGAGAAGCTAGAGCTGTCTTCCCTGGAGCGTCGGAGGCTGAGGGGTGACCTGAGAGAGGTTTATAAAATCATGATGGACATGGATAGGATAAATAGACAAAGTCTTTTCCCTGGGGTGGGGGAGTCCAGAACTAGAGGGCATAGGTTTAGGGTGAGAGGGGAAAGATATAAAAGAGACCTAAGGGGCAACCTTTTCACGCAGAGGGTGGTATGGAATGAGCTGCTAGAGGGAGTGGTGGAGGCTAGTAAAATTGCAACATTTAAAAGGCATTTGGATGGGTATAATAAGAGGAAGTGTTTGAAGGAATATGGGCCAGGTGCTGGCAGATGGGATTAGACTAGGTTGGGGTATCTGATAGGCATGGACGAGTTGGAGCGAAGGGTCTGTTTCCATGCTGTACATCGCTATGACTCTAAGTCTTATCGCCAGTGGATCATATAAAGAAAGTGTTGTGAATGGCGCATGAACTATCAGTCGTGAGTCATTTAGTGATGACAAAAACACAAGCTAAAATACAGAAACATTTTTACTGGCCTGGACTGTACAAGGATGTAGTTGAATTTTGCCAGACATGTCATACATTTCAGGTAATTGGAAAACTGCAGGCAGTAATAAAACCTGCACCTTTAATACCTATTCCTGCATTCGAGGAACCTTATGCAAGAGTCTTAATTCATTGCATAGTACCTCTACTTCAAACAAAAAGTGGGAATCAGTATTTGTTAACAATAATAAATGTGCCCATTAGATATCCAGAGGTCATTCTGTTGCACAATATCGCAGCTAAAAGCCAGAATTCAGAGGTCACATATTTAGACTATGTGTCAAATTTTAGGGAACGATTAAATAGAGCCGGGAAGTTGGCTGGACAGCATTTAAAAGCATCATAGCATACAATAATAGGATGAATTGTAGATGAGTTGCTAGATACTGACTACCCAAGATACAATCAGGTCAAGGGTCAAACTTCACATCAAAATTATTCATGGAAGTTATGGACAGCTTAGGAATAAAATAATTCAAATCTACTGCATACCATCCAGAGTCACAGGGAGTGCTAAAAAGGTGATATCAGACATTAAAGACCAGGTTGAAGTATAGTCTTATAGTCAAGACAATCCAAATAATTGGGATAAGGGAATTCCATGTTTATTTTTGCAATCAGAGGTGCACCAAATGAATCGACCAAATTCAGTCCATTTGAATTAGTTTTTGGGCATGAAGTGAGAGGATTGCTAAAATTGAACAAGAAGAAATAGGTAAGTCAGAATTCAGAGGTCACATATTTAGACTATGTGTCAAATTTTTGGAAACGATTAAATAGAGCGGGGCAGTTGGCTGGACAGCATTTAAAAGTATCACAGCATACAACAGGAAGCAGAAAAGAAATCAAAAACTCCAGACAGAAAGAAATCTCAGAGACTGTATTATATGAATATGCTGAAAAGGTATTTTGATAAAGAAGGAAAGACAAAGGAGACTGTGTTATTGGTTACAACACAAAGTGAAGAAACAAGTTCAGAGGATTCTGAATTGGACATTCCTCAAATTAAATTGTACAATGAGGAAGTTGTCAAAAATTGGGATAAATTATTGAGTTACCTTCCAGATAAAAATCAAAATGACCTGAAAGAGTTATTACTATCACATGGAGAGACATATAGAAATAAGCTGAGAAGTACTATCCTAAATATGCATAATGTATATATTGGAGATGGTGTTCCAATTAAGCAACATGCTTATAGGCATAACCCTCTAAAGGACATTGAACACATGCTCCAAAACGAAGTGAGTTACAGTGACTGGAGCTCACCCATAGTAATGGTGCCAAAACATGTTACATGTGGACTATCATAAAGTCAATGCCATTGCAAAGACTGATGCATATCTGATTCCACATTAGGAATATTGTGTTGAAAAGATGGGACAAGCAACTTATATTTCTAAGTTGGACTTGTTCCGAGGACATTGGCAGGCACTTTTGTCCAAAAGAGCTAAGCCAGTTTTGGCTTTCATAAAGCTGAATGGACTGTAACAGTTTAAAGTTATGCAGTTTGATAAGAAAAATGTGCCCACCACATTTCAGAGACTAACCAATAAGGTTATTGCTGGATTATCCAATTGTGTCATATATATTGATGATCTGGTGATTTTTAGTCTCACATGGAATGAACATTTGCAACATTTATCAGAATTGTTCAATCAACTTCAAGAGGCGGGCTTTGTGAATTTGTCAAAGCACAAGTCACCTTCCTGGGCCGTGTTACTGGACATGGACAACGCCCCATAGAATGCAAAAGCAAAGTTAATTGGGGAGTTTCCCATAATATTGATGAAGAGCAGGACTATGATTCCTGGGATTGAGTGGATTTTGTCAAAATTTAACACCAAACTTTAGCAGTGAAGCTGCTCCACTCACTGAATTGCTAAAAAAAGGCAAGACGTTTCAGAGGATAGTCAGAAGGCATTTGGTAGTCTGAAAGCTGTGTTAACCACAGTCACAGTATTAGCCACACCTAATTACACTAAGCCACTCAAGGTGGCTATCAAGACGATTGATGTGGGTGTCACTGCTGTGCTCTTACAGGAAAATGACAAGAAAATAGACAGACCTATCAAGAAATTAAATGTTCATCAGCAGAAATATTCGACAGTCGAGAAGGAGACTTTCAGCTTGGTGTTGGTGTCACCACATTTCAATGTTTATGTTACCAGCAATGTATCTGAGGCAATCATATACACTGATGATAACCCATTGAAGTTTATGGAGAAATTTAAGGACCAAAAATTCCACACTGTTCAGACGGAGCTTGTTGTTACAGCTATTCAATTTGAAAATTATTCATGTGGCAGGATGAGAAAATGTGATTGCTGATTCATTGTCCAGACATGAATGAGAAATGGAGGTGTTCACTGGCAGGAGTAAAACAGACTGAAACAGTATAGTAGTGCATGTTTGCATGCTTATTGTTAATGCAATGTATATGGGTGTTGTGTTGTATGCAATCAATTAAATGAAACCTTCAAGACCATCAATAATATCTTTACTGGCATAAAATTTATGGAGGAGGAAGAAAACAATGACAAACTGCCATTCCTCGATGCTACAGTACAGTGAACAACCAATGGAGAACTTCAAACCAGCGTCTACAGGAAAACAACACATACGGACCAAATACTGAACTACAGAAACAGTCGTCCCAACACCACAAATGAAGCTGCATTAGAATATTATTTCAATGAGTCACCACAAACTGCAGCACAGAGGAACTACGAAGAGCAGAGGAAAATCACCTATAAAGCGTACTCAAAGAACAGGTACATAATGAACACAGTCTGCTGATTTCTAAGCAACAAGCAGACAAAACATGTCCAGAAACCCTAGCCACTTTCCTCTACATCAAAGACATCCTGTAAATGACTGCCAGACTACTCAGACCTCTTGGCATCACAGTAGCCCACAAACCCACCAACACACTAAAACAGCAGCTAATGAACTTAAAAGACCGTATGCAGACAAGAAGCAAAATGAACTTCATTTATAAAATACATTGCAAGAACTGTAACAAACACTACATTGGACAAACAGGCAGAAAGCTAGCTACCAGGATACATGAACATTAACTAGCCTCAAAAAGATATGACCCACTATCATGAATATCCTTACATGCAGATGAGGAAGGGCACCACTTTGACTGGGACAACACATCCATTCTGGACAAGTCAAACAGAGACACACATGTGAATTCCTCGAAGCATGGCATTCCAACTGGAACTCTATCAACAAACACATTGACTTGGATCCTAACTACCACCCTCTGAGAAAAAGAACAGGAAATGTCACCACCACAGGAAATGACATCACAACAGGAAACAACATCACCAACCCAAGGAACCTAAATACATAAGTAGAAAGAGGGTCATAGAAACAGTGCTTCACCAAACGGCCACTGGTAATGTTACCTAGCATGGTGATAAAACTTCTGAAAATGAACCTTCCAGCTCAGCAAGCAAATTTACATCCAGTGTACTAACAATTTAAGATTAAGGGGTTTTAAAATGAAGTCATCTTTGGATATTGATGGTTCGTTTATTTTTAAGGGGGTGGGGGGGTGATGATGCTGCTCATTTAACAAGGTTGTGTTGTCCTTGGTTTACTTTTCCAGGAAGTTGTAAAGACTTGGGTTTTCAAATGTCTAGGTTTGAAGGGATTTAGGGCCAATTTGGTTATAGCAATAGATACTGCCTCAAGCAAAAGCAAAACATTTGTACAATGAAAGAGGATTTGTACAATTTGTACAATTCTACCAGCTCAGCTTTACTCTGGTTTGGTTTGGTTTTAGCAGTCTGTCTGTTCACTGAAAGCAGTCAGTCAGTTTTGAGACTGCTGGTCCAAGAAACAACTACATGGAAAATAGTGTTCCATGCTGAATCTCTCTGACATCTTCCTCTCTCCTGTAAAACCCTGTGCCCTGTGTTTGATTTTACCTTTTTTGCCACGGGGTGTTTATGGGGGTTGTTAGAAATATTTGGAACAGTTGGAATAATCTGTTGGATTTTCAGATAGATTGAGTTATTCTGTATTCTGTTCTCTTTTGTTTGTGTTTCATTTGGTAATTTTGCAAATAAACTCTTTTGTTTAAAACCATGTGGTTGGGTCAGCTGCATCACTCCTGGAAAATCCACTATACACTTGCTTAAAACAACTCATAAGTTTTGAATCCGGGCTACCCTCGAAATATTTTGATTCGGAGATGTCGGTGTTGGACTGGGCTGTACAAAGTTAAAAATCACACAACACCAGGTTATAGTCCGACAGGTTTAATTGGAAGCACACTAGCTTTCGGAGTGACGCTCCTTCATCAGGTGATTGTCAGACAATCACCTGATGAAGGAGCGTCGCTCCGAAAGCTCGTGTGCTTCCAATTAAACCTGTTGGACTATAACCTGGTGTTGTGTGATTCTTAACGAAATATTTTGAGGACATCTGGCTTGGTCCATAGCATATGGACAATGAAACTTTAGTCCCAACATGTGTTTTTTTTATAAAATATGACTAATTCAGTCACAATGACTGTGGATATAAATTTTATGGCTATCTGGAGAGAGGGCCTGGAATATTCTAACTGATGAGGTGCCAAGGAAACTTTAAAGGAAAATCTTAAAAGGAAGAAATGCACTGCAAATTGAATAGTAATCTCCTGGGAGCTTTCTTAGTTGGGAAAGAAGGCACCAGTTCAAGCAAGTGACATATTTTGGGTCTTCCCTTTTCAAGAATACTCAAAAACAGAAGTTAAAGCTTGTTCAAACCTACTTGACTACGTTTGTGAGCTGAAAGGCTTATGTGCGCTATTTGTTGAGGTGCTCATCTATAATTGCTTGGGTTCGAGCACGAGTCTCCTGTGAAAGTTACAGTTGAGGGATGATCCACTGATTACCCTTAATTGAAGATAAAGGACCTTCCATCCTCTGGGTGTTGAAAGCCAGCTAATCATCATGCCAGTCAAAAAGAAGGAGGACCTTCTCCCTCTGAGTGCTGCCAGTCAGCTGCTGTAAAAATGTAACAGGTCAAAACCATTTCAACTAATTTGAAAAGCCAAGGATCCCAAAATTGACAGTTCAATCCATTATCAATGCCTTATGAGTGATCAGTAGATACTAATCCAAATATCGTTTCTTTTGCTTCAGTTCTGTCTGTAGGTGAGTTCTGTTAATATTTAGTAACTCATAAATTCACTCTTTTGGAATTTACAAAGGACTGGTTAAATTGATTTCTCTTAAAACATAAATTCATTTGGTCTGGAAGAAAGATAGAATATACATAAGTGAGGAAATTCTTTGTAAATTAACATTGTTGCAATCAACTCAGGGGACAAGTAATGAAGAAAGGGAGCCAATTCATCCCCCTCATCCAGAAACTTTATAATTTGAGGTCTCTTTATGAACCTTAAGAATTTTGTAAACCTGGTTTAGCATCAGGTCATAACAAAATGGGAGCACATTTGGGAACTGGTAGTAACGATCTTTGACTTGGATATACTGAAACACTTAAGGTTTGTGTAAAGATTTATAGCTGGGGTGTTGCTTCCCATAGTTGTGGGTATGTTTGCCGAGCTGGGAAGTTGATTTGCAGACATTTTGTCCCCTATTTGGGTGACATCTTCAATGCTTTGGAACCTCCTGTGAAGCGCTGCTGTATTGTGCCTTCTGGAATTTCTGCTGTTTCTGGTTGCCAGTTCCAGTTGTTTTTTGTAGTGGCTGGTATATTGGGTCAAAGTCTACGTGTTTGTTGATGGAGTCCATGAATGAATTCTAATTAAGAATTCCAAGACTTCACAATTCTCATCCCTGAAATGACTATCTTATCTTGATTTTATGACCCCGAGTTTATAGATTCTTCAATCAGGTGATGTAACCTTTCAGCAAGTGTCCTGTTAAGCACTTGTGATATTTTATATATTTCACTGGAATTACCTCATAGCTTACCTCAGTGAGTAGAGAGCTTGGAGAATAGTCCATCCAAAATTCTGTGTCCCTCCAAAACATATTCCACTTATAAAATTGTGGCAGAATTGAACAGGTGCAAAGTTTCAGCCCCATCACCTTAAGATTTGGCAGGACAGATACCCATCACTAATTTAGTAATCCCATCTCACAGGAGTTCTAGCATTGCCAAGGAGTGTAATTGATTTCTGGGACTAAAAGAAGTTCCATGAGTCAAAGTTGAAAATGCCGGATATATGAGGTGTTATGGAGTGGGCAGTCTTCTTGGGAGTCAACCCAAGGAAATTGATGGGCCTGGACAGTGTCCCCAGCAGACCACTCAGATCCTGTATGGACCAACTGGCAGAGGTATTCACCAACTCTTCCTCTCTACAAGCCAAAGTCCCCACCTATGTCAAGAAGACCCATACCTAAAAAAAACACATGCAATGTGCCTTAATGACAACAGCCCAGTGGCTCTGACCTCAATAATTATAAAATGCTTCAAGAGGCTGGTCATGGCCCACACCCTACAATTTGCTTACCAATGTAATAGCTCCACAGCAGATGTCATATCCCTAGCCCTGCATTCATCCCTGGAACATCTGGACAAGAAACACACTTACGTCAGATTCCAGCTCATTGAGTACAGCTCCACCTTCAAAACAATTATCCCATCTAGACTGACTCAAAACTCCATGATCTTGGTCTCAGCTCCACCCTTTACAATTGGATACTTAGCTTTCTGACCCACAGACCACAATCAGTGAAGGTAGATAACTGCAACTCCTCAAAAATAACACAACACTAATGTCCCCAAGGATGTGTCCGTAGCCTCCTACTCTACTCCCTGTACACCCATGACTGTGTTGCCAAATTCTAAGTGAATGCCATTAACAAGTTTGCTGATGAAACCACCATAACAGGATGGATATCTAACAACGATGAGTCAAAATACAGAAGGGAGATAGAGAGTTTGCAGCATGGTGCAATGAGGACAATCTCTTTCTCAACATGGGCAAAACTAAAGAACTGATCATTGACTTCAGGAAGAAAGGAGGAGGACATGCCTTCATCTACATCAACAGAGCAGCGTTTGAGAGGGTGGTGAGTGTCAAAGTTTCTCGGAGTAACAGTAACCAACGATCTGTCCTGGATTTCCCATGTAGCTGCGATGGTGAAGAAGGCACAACAATACCTTTTCTTCCTCAGGTGGCTCAGGAAAATTGGCATGTTCATAAGAACCCTCACCAACTTCTATAGATGCACCATTGAAAGGATACTGTCCAGGTGCATAACAGTCTGGTGTAGCAACTGCTTTGTCCAGGAGCACAAGGAACTACAGAAGGTGGTGTGCACAGCCCACACCATCACAGAAACCAAAGGCTGCCAACATCACTAAAGATCCATCGCCCTGCTAATGCTCTCCTGCAATCTCTTCCATCAGGCAGAAAATGCAGAAGCCAGAACACATGCACCAGAAGGTTCAAGAACAGCTTCTTCCCTGCCATTATTAGACCAATGAATAGACAGTGTTGCCTCAAATAACACTGATCTTGCTAATATTGATCTCATCTAGCGCACACCCTGTGCAATGTAACATGTACGTGTCTGTCTGATTCTTTTTGATCTGTACATCCTTGCTTATGATGATCTGCTTGTATTGCTCATAAACAAAGCTTTTCACTGTACTTCGGTAAACGTGACAATAAATCAAACAATCAATTGCCAGAACTGTGCACAGTGTTTCAAGTGCAGTTACACAAGGATTTAAGTCCCACCTGCTCCAGAGGTACAAACAACGTTACAGTGCAGTACAGGTCCTTTGGCCCTCAATGTTGCACTAACCTATGAAATTAAAAAAGTGTTTCATAACATCAATGAATAGGTTAATCAGGAAAAATATGTAAGAGGCTGTAGAGGTGCATTGGTAGTGTCCGACCCTTGGGACCAGAAGATCTTGGTTCATGTCCCATCTGAGCTGAAAGTGAGCCTGAACAGGTTGGTTTTAATAAAAAAGTTGGGAATGTGTTGCTGGAAAAGCGCAGCAGGTCAGGCAGCATCCAGGGAACAGGAGAATCGACGTTTCGGGCATAAGCCCTTCTTCAGGAATCCTTTCCTCTTCCTCCCTTTAATAAAAAAGTAGCTAGCAAGATTAGGGCTTTTAAAATTAAGATTAAAATAATTTCTCAATGACCACATTAACAATATTAAATGCAAGCTTTAAGAATGCAAGATATTGCTGATGCCCAGGATTACCATTTATAGAAGAGTAAGAATTCTGGCATTAATATCCCAAATCAAAGCTTGTATAATATAGAATCAGGAACAACACCTGTATCTTATATGTCTTATGTTTGTCATTTGTGCTCTGTCCAAAGATAGACCCTTAGTTCATTGTCAGGTGATGCTTCCTCCTGAATCAATGTCTTGGCAGATGTTCTGTCAATAGCACTAGTTTATTTCTATTCTTTTCTCTTTGTAGTTATGTTTGGAAGTTTTAGGGTGTTACAGTCATTAACTATTAAATCCAAAAATAATTTTATTTTTCACTTCAATGGTTTTCTTTCAATATACTTACCAAGTTCATGACAGCATTGATTTCATTGTAGCCGTCCAGAGCTTCCCCTAATATTTTGTTCAAAGAATTCCAATTCTTCACAGGTAAATATTTTGGTTCTCCAATACCGGAAGCAAAATGGCAAAAGATATTGGGTTTTTGAAAAAGAGCAGATTCATCCATATCCTGCCCACACAAAAATAAAATTACAGTATAAAGTTGTATAGGGTAAGAAAATAAGTTGAAATTGGAGAATAAAACACATCAGTGCCTAGCATGTACGAATACTTACTTTGCCACATTCAAATGAAATATACTTTGGAAAAGATGAAGATTTTGAAGTTTATCTGCAATCTTTTGTTGTACATTGACCCATCATGCCATTCGAGAAGTATTCTGGGATTTTGACCAAATGACACTGAAGAAATATTTCCAGGTCAAATGGTATGCAATATGGAGGAGGGTTTGCAAGTGCTAGTGTTCCAATGTATCTGATGCCCTTGTCCCTCTAGATGATAGTGGCCATGAGTTTGGAGCATTTGGGAATTTCCGCAGTGTGTCTCCTCATCTGTGGAGGAGGCAGTGAATATTTGTGGATTTGTTGCCAATCAAGCAGGTTGTTCTGTCGCAAGTATGTATTGTGTGCTTTGTAAATGGTGGACACATTTTGGAGAGTCAGGAGATCAGTTACTCACCACAGAATTTCTAGACTCTGCCCTGCTCTTGTAGCCACTGTATATATATGGCTTGTCCAGTTCAATTTTTGGTCAGTGGTCAACATGGAATGTTGATTGTGGGGGATTAGTTGAGGGTTACAATATTGAATGGAATGATGATCGGATTCTCCTTTGTTGGCAATCATCAATTCCTGGCACTAGTGTGCTGTGACTGTTACTTGCCACTTCTCAGCCCAAAGCTGAATGGTGTCCCAGTCTTGCTGCTGTTAGGCATAGACTGGTTCAGAATCTGAGGAGTTATGAATGATGAACATTAATGCGAACATCTCCACTTTTGATTTTAATGATGGAGGAAAGCAGCTAAAGATGATTAGGCCTGTGATGATGCCAAGAATAACTCCTCCAGAGGTATCCAGTAGCTGAGATAACCGAGTTCCAATAATTACACCCAGCTTCCTTTGTGACAGGAATAACTCCAACCAGTAAAGGTTTTCCCCCAATTGCCACTAACTCCAGTTTTGCTAGGGTACAAAGAATAAAGAACAAGGAAAATGTACAGCTCAGGAACAGGTCCTTCGGCCCTCCAAGCCTGTGCTGATCCAAATCCACTGTCTAAACCTATCATCCAACTCCTAAGGATCCCTCTGCTCCCCACCTACTCATACATCTGTCCAGATGCACCTTAAACGAATCTACCGTGACTGCCTCTACTACCTCTGTTGGCAATGCATTCCAGGCACTTATCACCCTCTGGGCACCTTAATGTCACACTCAGTTATAGTCCAACAGGTTTAATTGGAAGCACTAGCTTTCAGAGCACTGCTCCTTCATGAGGTGGTAGTGGAGTACATGATTGTAAGACACAGAATTTATAGCAAAAGTTTACAGTGTGATGTAACTGAAATTATACATTAAAAATACCTTGATTGTTTGTTAAGTCTCTCATCTGTTAGAATGATCATGTTTGTTTCACTTCTTTCATATGTAAATCGCGAAACCTTTTTTAAAAAAAAAGTTACATTCTCAAGTGAACTTTAACAAATAATGTCAGCCCAGATAATGTATTGAAAGTATTCGGCCCCTTGTGTGCTGCTGTCTGTACCATAATGTTTAGACTGATTCTAATCTAAAAAATGAATTAACAGAATCTTACATGGATTCATGCAGTTTTTCAGCAAAGTACAATGTAACTCTACAAGTACAAATTCACCCCACAAACGCATATGTGAATGTGTGCATGTTTGTGTGTGTGTGTGTGTTTGTGTGTAGGAGTGTCTGTTTGTGTATATAGTGCAGGGCCTGTGCCTGAAACTCCTGTTCCCTGGATGCTGCCTGACCTGCTGTGCTGTTCCAGCAATAAAGTTTCAACTTTGATCTCCAGCATCTGCAGTCCTCACTTTCTCCTCCTCTCGTGCAATGGGGTCACCTGCATTGTGTGACATGAGCTCAAGGTCCCGGTTGAGGCCATTCCTATGGGTACCAAACTTAGCTATCAGACTCCACTCGGTCACTTTTCACTGTTGCCTGTCCTGAAGTCTTCCTTGGAGGATGGTTACCCGAAGGTCCAAGGTCAAATGTCCCGGACCGCTGAACTGTTCTCCAACTTGGAGGGAACACTACTGTGTGTTATGATGGTAGACACTGCAAGATGTGTCAGAGTGTGGCCATGGATACCTTCATTACGCGTGGGGACACCTCCCACCATGTATGTGGCAGATACTCATGTGATTCAACCAACGTTGGCTATCTCAAACACTGCAGGCAAGGATGCCCTAAGGCATGGTACATTGGTGAAACCAAGCAGAGGCTACGGCAACGGATGAATCGGCACTGCACAACAATCAACAGATAGTAGTGTTCCCTCCAAGTTGGAGAATACTTCAACAGTCCAGGACATTCGACCTCGGACCTTCGGGTGATTATCCTCCAAGGCAGACTTTGGGACAGGCAACAGTGAAAAGTGACCGAACGGAGTCTGATAGCTAAGTTTGGTACCCATAGGAATGACCTCAACTGGGACCTTGGGTTCATGTCACACAATGCAGGTGATCCCATTGCCCTACACACACATACACTCTCACAGACACTTACAACACGCATCCCCCCAACACACACACACATTAAATTTGTACTTGCAGAGTTACATCGTACTTTGCTCAAAAACTGCATGAATCCATGTAAGATTCTGTTAATTCATTTTTTTGGATTAGAATCAGTCTAAATATTATGGCACAGACAGCAGCACACAAGGGGCCTAACACCTTCAATACATTATCTGGGCTGACAACAATTGTTAAAGTTCACTTGAGAATGTAACTTCTTAAAAAAAGTTTTGTGGTCTACATATGAAGGAAGCGAAACTAACATGGTCATTCTAACAGATGAGAGACTTAACAAACAATCAGGTTATTTTTCAATGTATAATTTCAGTTACATCACACTGTAAACTTTTGCTATAAATTCTGTATCTTACAATCATGTACTCCACAACCACCTGATAAAGGAACAGCACTCTGAAAGTTAGTGCTTCCAATTAAACCTGTTGGACTATAACCTGGTGTTGTGTGATTTTTAATTTTGTACACCCCCGTCCAACACCGGCATCTCCAAATCAGTTAAATGTGGACTTCTCAACAGAAGAATATGAAACTGTGATGACATTGTTTGACAAAACAAAACTAAGTTAATATAATAAAAACCATATATTGTCATAAAAGTCAAAACAAACGATCTATTTGGTTAGAATATGACAAAAATACTTCATGTGATTATAGTAGTTTAAAGCACTCTGAATGAGAAGTGCATAATACTACTAACTGCATAACTGTACCCCACAAATTCCAAAATTATAAAACATGGAGTTAGTCTGTCTCAACACCCTACCAAAGACAATCATCTCAGAGGAATGTGAATTAACTCAACTATTTTATCATGCAGACAATCATTTGTGCATTCAACTGGGTGCGGAAGAAGCTGGTAGATGGAATTGCTTTGGATAATATACTCTGACAGAGAAGGAAACTCCTCTAACTTTAATCCAAATATGCATAAATCATGGACCTGCCAGGATCATGTTTGAGAAATTGTTTAGTTGGTAAGCATTTATGGGATGAACTAACTAACCCCCTTGTGTTTTAAGTAACTGCTTTTCTCCAGGTCAAAGATCAAAAGTGGAAATGCAGAGGAAGCAGAGACCTGGGTAACCCATCTTTCTCACTCTCTGTCTCTCTGTTTCTGCCTCTCTATAAAAAAAACACACACACACATATTTATATATAATCCATTCTTCCTACAGCTTCTCACCTGTCGGCTGGTTGAACATCCACATGCCTCAGGCAGTGAATTAACAATCAATCCAATACTATTGTTTCGGGAAGCAAATATATCAATCATTCATCAACTTCCTTAAATTGCTTTGATGTAGAACTGAAAATATTTTTGAGACTAGTCTGAAACACTTCAACAGATCAATCATACACTCTTTTAAAAACTGACAAGTGAACTTTTCCTTGTGTCTTTTACAGTCACAGTGTTTAAACCACTAAAAATTGATTGAGTTGGCAAGCACATTATCTTGAAAATCCTGTTGTGGTTGAACAAAGTGTGGGAAAACTCTACCCCTCTACTTGGTGTGATGGACCAGGCCAAACCCCCTTAAAACATTTTAAGAAGGTAGCCCAAACCCGAACTTCCCTAGTTGTTTTAGGCAGATGTAAGGTGGATATCCCAAGCGTGATGCAGCTGGTCAAACCACTTGACTTCAAGTAAAACAGAATTTATTTACACACCACTGAATGAAACACTAACAAAAGAAAACAAAATTTAGACTAACAATGGTTTGAAAACCCAATCGACAACTTAACAAAGGAGCTGGTCCAATTTTCTGCAACATCCCCATAAACAAATTCCTTGGAAAAAAAAGATAAAGATTAAACATAGATTCATATAGGAGAGATGTAAGAGAGGGAGGGAGGATCAACCAGGGATCATTTGCCGAAGCATGGAACCATTGCAGCTCTTTCTTTAGGTCCCCTGCTAAAACTAAACCAAACGAGAAAAATCCCTGGTCTGGAAGAACTGGCCACTCCCTTTCATTGTACAAGTACTTTTTAAAAAATCTAAAAGCTGTTTCTTTGACTGTTGCCTTAGGCAGTATCAGTTAGCCATTTTCAAAATGGACTAATTCCAGACGAATCAAAACGTCTGCCTTTTATAACCCCTCTTGGGAAAAAAACAAAGATAACATAACCTTGTTAAAAGAGCAGCATCTTCACACTTGGTCAATGTACCTAAAAACACTGTCATTGTACCTAAACCAGATGGACTGTAATAGTTCAGGAGAGTGGCTCGTCACCACCTCTTATAGGGCACTTAGAATGGGCAACAAATGGTGGCCTTGCCAGCAAATCCTCAATTCATGAAAGACTTAAATAAAATTATCAATGTTTCACTGAACTATCAGTTCAGATTCAAGAATCTGAATTGGAATTTGAACCCTCGATTATTTATCATTAGTGAAGAGGAATAATTGAGGATATGAAGATAAACATCCCAATAGTTTGGTTTCTAAGTTTGTTTTAACAATTTAGTATTTGTTGTTTTTTAATAGTTACTTGTACACTCTTGGTTTGGTAAAAGCTGTAAAGTATTTTTGTACTGATTCAAGGGACAGGCATTAAGGACAAGGATGCTGCCTAAGAAGTAATATAATGAGAAACAACAGGAGTGAGCTAAGTGTCATACAAAATAGTCTAAATGCTAATAAAGAAGCTGTAGTTTATATTGTAAACATTTGAACAAGAAAATTAAATAATAATTTTGCAATTCCTATAATGCTTCCTATTTACCTGGAAGAATTTTTGACAGATGTTATTCTGATGTCTTGGAAAGTTTTCTGTGTCATGTTCATCAACTAATTTATCACCATAGACTCGGGAAGCTTCATGTAATAGGAGTCGGACTAAATCTTGAGCATTTTTTGCACATTCAGTTGTTGCAAAGAGAAAGCCCTGCAGTTGAACAGTTTAATAAAAATATAAGCATATCAACATAACAGCAATGCACTGTTATAGTTTTAAAGGATTGCAGTTTATGACAGCATTGAGGTTGCAGATATGCAGGCTCATTTAGTTGTAGCTCTTGACAGTACCTATTGTCTGATAGACAATGCTTTGAAAAATAATCTGTACTGATATTTAGTAGGTTCAATCAATGTTTAAGAAGGTGGCTGCAAGGAGGTTTACATTGCAATTCTTTCAGCTGATACACAATAGAAGGCCAATGATACAAAGTGTATTGTTGACTGGCCACGGCACACAATGGGGAATTCCCCACACATGTGTCATTTGTTCTGGGGGAAGGTAAAATGAATAAAATGGGTGACCTAACCCCAAGCTATTGCAAAGATGCCAATTTCCAATGCACTTAATTAAATTGGGTATTGACTAAGTAATTCACACAGTGAGCCAGAATAGGCAGAAATATTTCTTGCCAGTGTCTACCTTTAGAATATGATCTTTAGAATATCCTTTATTGTCATTATGTACTGAAGTACAAAGTACAGGAGTACAGTGAAATGTTGACAATGTCACCCCACTTGGTGCCATCTTAGGTATAAAGTACCGAGGTACAGAACCTGGAAATAAAATACAGAAATAAAGGAAACCAACCACGATCTTTGAACCTTGTTGAAATGTATCTATACCTCAGAGTTCAGGAGGCAAATTTCAGGTTTGTGGAAGATGCAACACTTGTGGGCGTTGTAAACTGCAAGGAGGGCAGTGTAGAATGCCAAAATGACATTTGTACAAGAGTGGAGTGCAAAGAGTTGGTAGATGAAGTTCAATGCAGAACAGTGCGAAGTGATATATGTTTTGGTGCAAAGAAAACAAAGCGTGCTATTCTAGAGGATGTGCAGGAGCAGAGGGACTTGGGTCAATATGTGCATAAGTCATTAAAGTTAAGAAAGTGTACAGTATTTTAGCTATCATTAATAGAGGAATAGAGTACCAGAGTAAGGAGGCTAAGCTGAATCTGAATAAGATGCTAGTTTGACCTCAGTTGGACTACTTCATACAACACTCTAGGAAGGATGTGAATACATTAAAGTGAGCGCAAGAATAGCCCCAGGGTTGAGAGACTTCAGTTGTGTAGAGCAAGCAGTTATTGCAAAGAGGTTGCTGGTATTCTTGAAGATATCACTTCTGTTACTTGTGAAGCTTATGGCACTAATTCTACTGATCCACATTAGTGGTTCATGGTAAAGAACTGCTCAATGCCATGTGTTTGAGAAAGTTGATAGCTAGGAAATTTAAGTCAAAGCAAAAAAATAAATAAATAGCCTCCTAAACCTGTAAAATCACTTCAAAGCAGAGGAAGTACATTCTAAGAACAAATCCTGTGAGCAAAACTATGTGCAAAAATGTAATTGTCAGATCTCAGTATTTAAAGATTTTCCAGCCTATTGATTACTCAATGCCATCTGATACTGTTGTTCTCTCACCTTGTTCAACCTGTGTCAAACAGCCAGGGAAACCCATGAATCAAGATTCAGAATACAAGGATAAAGATGGATCTAAACATATTGTACCAGCATCAACCCAATCAGAAGTTGGCAGTTCTTACACTTAGCAATGCTGCTGAGAGAGTCATGGCTGTTGTCAACGACTACCACTCCAGAGTTTCAGGATCATGGAGGACCTAGACAACAGGTATGTAGTGAGGGCTTCTGTAGGCTCAGGGTTAAATGAAATTAGGTTAGGATCTGGGTCTCGCCAATGTCCAAAGGTGATGCGTGCCTTTGACACAGGGACCTCTTCCAAGTTGAAAAATGACCTACACTGTTAAACCTGTCATGGAATGAGGTATTCATATTTTGGCCATTTATGGACCTCAAATGATGATAGGGGGAAAGAGTGAACCATAGTGAAGGTAAATTGAATATTATTATAATTATTTCATGGAATATTGGCCTTTAATTCAAAAGTTTGCAGTATAAAAATAGGGAGGAATTGTCAAACTCTACCAAGGTACTAGTCAGACCACAGCTGGAATACTATGGACAGTTTTTAGTCCCTTATCTAAGGGAGATATACTGGCATTGGGGGCAGACAAGAGAAGATTCACTGGGCTAACACCAGGTATGGAAGGTTTGTCTTATGAGGAGAAGATAAATAGGTTGGGCCTTTATCATTGGAATTTAGAAGAAAGAGAGGTGACCTTATTAAAACATACAAGATTTTTAAGTGACTTGACAGAATAGCTGTGGTAAGATTAGTTCCCTTTGTGGAAAGTCTATGACTGGATATCATAATCTCAAGTTTAGAGATTGCACATTTAAACAGAGAGGAGGAAGAATTTCTTCTTTTATAGAGTGGTGAATTTGTAGAATTCTTTGTTGTGGACAGTTAATGAGGCTGAGTTGCTAAATATATTCAAGACTGAGATGACAATTTTTAAATTATAAGGGCATCAAAGTTTATGTGAAACGGCAGGAAGTGGAATTGAGGCTTATATCATTACATGGAAACAATTTAAATTTCCATTCTAAATGACATTACAACATTATAACTTTAAACACAGTTAGTACCAGGTCACTATTCGCAACCAAAGCGGAAGCGTCTTGAATCTATTGCTATAACAGTTCATTTGGAAGTCACTGTAAAGTTTTCTCTTGCATTTAATTACAAACTTAACATAAATGGATAAAGAAATTTACTGTACCTGAAATATGTTAGAAAGATCTCTCAAGTTGAATATGTAATGAAATTTAATAGCGGTTGGTAGATAAAATGATGCAATTCTCTGGTGCAAGGCTGTTGATTAAAAAATAATTTGGCAAAATGGAACATGAAACATCTTAATGTTGCACTTTAAAAGTCTAAAATAAAATTTCTGATTAACAAATATCTACTTCAGCAAAAACTTGGCAATTCCATGGGGAAATGCGATCAGTGTTTTAAACACAGATAGAACACAGAACAGTACAGCACAGAAAAGTCCTAAATGACACCATACATCAGCAGAGGGCTTTAAAATCCAGATGTTACAGATGAATTGTAGAGAAGAAGGAAATAAAAAATGCTGGGGAAACTCAGTCAGTCTGGCAACACCTATGGAGAGAGAAGCAGAGCTGTTGTTTCAAGTCCTATATGACTCCTCCCCAGAATGTGACTTAACATTAACTCTGTTTCTCCCAGATGTTGCCAGACCTACTGAGATCCCCAGCATTTTCTATTTAATTTCAGATTTCCAGCATATAAGGGAACTAATGTCAAAAAGGAAAAGAAAGGGAATTAAGACCTGTATACTGGTAAACTGTTATAGAATGAGGAAATTAGTCTTTATTTTACTTTCTCTAGCCCCTTGTCTTTTATTAAAAATTGTAAGGGTTATGCGATAATTATTATTTAATTAAAACATTGGGATTTTAAAATAAGCCTGATGTCTGCCATGACCGAGTTGATAGTGCATAACTGATCAAAGCAGGGTACCTGCCATTTCAGTTTGATTGACAGCTCCAAGCATTTATAAGCTCTCTGGAGTGGAACTACAGGCTGCATTTTACCAAACCTTGGCTGCATTGATTTCGGCAAATTTCATGGAGTATTTTTCTCCTTGAACTCCTGTGAGTTTTCTCACACAATTCTGTGCTTTTCACCTCATTATGTATGCACCACATCCCTTTGGTACTGCTCTCATTCTATCTTGAGTTCTCTAGTTCAGTTCTGGCAAGATGGCAGGAGAGTAGCATGCTCCTTTGCTCTGCTCTGCCTTTTTCTTTCTTTCCTTTTTTTTCTCCTATTTTAGCAGTCCTGGAGCAGTGTTCAGTGAAGTGGTCCCCAGAGAGTGTGAGGGGAAGTATGTCCTGGACCAGTACACAGGGAAGCATGTTCTTGAGCAGTGAAGAGAAGAATGTCCCAGACCAGTGCAAGGGGAGCGAGCCCTGGAGCAGCGTGAGCAGAAGTGTGTCTCAGAGTAGCGCAAGAGGAAGTGTGCCTTGGAGAAGCATGAGGGGAATGAGCCCTGGAGCAGTGCAAGGGGAAATGAGACTTGGAGATCTGCAAGAGGAAAGGCGAGTCCTGGCACAGCTGATTGTCTGGCGGAGCGGACTGGAGGCTTAGAATGGAGTGTGACTGTCATTGGAATGGAGTGTGCCTGGCACTGGTGGTCAGACCATGTGCTTGCTGAGCTCTGAAAATGCCCTTGTAATGTTATATCAATCTGAAATTGTTTACTGGACTGTAATGTCAATCCTCTAACTATGTTATAACTATCTTACTTCTAATTTATTTTTCACACTGTAAGTAATGCGACTACTTTTCCTTTTATTCTGCTTTCGGGTCCAAAATTTGAACCTAGGTATTTGTACCTAAGATGGTGCCATTAGAGGCAGCCATTATAAAATCACTGTACTCCTGTACTCTTATACTGGTGTATATGTAACAATAAAGGTTATTCTATTCTAATGGCAGAATTATTCACAACTACAAGTGGCTTCTGGGATTCATGACACTAGCACCATATTTAAATCCTAGCTATGCTCAGGTCGAATACTGCTAGTCAGGAAAAGCTATCCACAATGTGTTGCTGCATAATTCTAAAGAACATGACTGGGAAAGGAAAGTTGACAGCTAACTCCACTATACTTCAAGCATCACCTGCTTATCAATAACCTGATCACTGATGCACAGAACATTAACTGAGTTTCTGGATTAATAGTTTAGCAATAATACCACTCAACCATCACCTTCCCTTTTAATTACCATTCTGGATATCACTAAAATTTGTACAATTCCAGTTTTTATGAAATATATGGTGGCTGCAAGTTTGATATAAAGCACATTAAAATGAGACTTCTTTCATACAGGATCTTGTAAGAAACTGAGACATCAGCAGACTCAAAACAAATTATAATAAGTAAATAACAATTCATAAACAATTATGTTTTTGGTTATTGTAGAAAATCTATGCAGCAGAAATAAGAATTTATTTAGTGTGTAGCTTTATGTACTAACCAAGAGCTGCAGTGACCAGTTGTGTATGAAATTTTACCATTGATGATGGAAAATTTCGACCAGTTAAATGTTGAGAAAGGATGCTGCTGTAGATGGATTGAAGTGCATCTTGTCCTGGGAAACTCACAGCAAAGACACAGAAATGACGCTGAAATAAAAGATTATAAAATACTTTCACTCTAATTATCTGTGTGATAATGTGATAACCGGTCTTAGACCTTTTTAAAAAACCTATATACTCACTTAGTTCTTGGATAAAATTACAAATTAAGCAATACAAATGATGGTGAATTAACCCAAAGTTAAATAGATTAAACTGCGGGCAGGTATTAATATATTTGTAATTGGACAAACTGATGGTGGATAGCGAGGTTTGAGAAGATTTGTAGATTAGGTTGAGGTTCTGGATGTAAGTTTGTTTGCTGAGCTGGAAGGTTTGTTTTCAGACATTTCATCACCATACCATAGTATGGTATTTAATTCATTCAAAAGAAAAGCTAAAAGTAAGCTTAAAGTTTCTGCAGTTTCCTCCAAGTGGCCAGATATGTGTAGGTTAATGGATTCTCCATAGGATATGCAGGGTTATAGGGACAGGGTAAGGACAGTGTGCGATGCTCTTCAGGGTGGTTGGTGTGGACTTGATGGGCCAAATGGCCTGGTTCCACACTGTAGGGATTCTATGAGTCAGTGAATATTACCATACCTGTGCAAGGTAATATTATTTTCTGCCTTTCTGTGATCAGTCAAAAAAAACCTCCAAACTACCCCAGCAATATTGCTTCCACAAACTTGCCTCAGCACAATAAATCAAAAAGAAAATTTCGGTACAACTCTTTTGAGTGACACATTTAATAGCCTTTGGCTAATAAACTTTGGCAGCACAGAGTTAATCTTGACTGATAATGCTTTTTACTTCTTGAATGATTAATGAAGGCTTTACTGGCACATTCCATGAGCAATTTTGGACTACTTACCTATCTTTCAGTGATGGCATATCCTGCTCTTATAATGGCTTCAGATGCATACAGGGATAAAACCTGTTGTTGCCTCACCAGCTGACTAATGTTGCAGCCATTGCTGGCAACATTTTCTTCCTCCAAGTTGTGTGGACAGTGTTTTAGCAATCAATAAAAATTGTTGTTGTAATCTGAAATATCGTTAAAGTGAATCGTCCTTCACTTGCTGCTGTTTTAATAACGACTGGGAAAGTATTGTGAGCATTTAAAATTAATAACGGTAATAGGCAGAGAAAACATGACAAAAATGAGAATAAAAAATGGAATTCACATAGATGGTTGTAAACTCATTGTGGAATAGCTACTGATCTTGTATATTTATACATTAATGATCCAGATAAAGGAACTAAGGATATTCTGGCTAAGGTTGTTGATGATTTAAAGATAGGTGGAAGGGTAGGTCATATTGAGAAGGTGGGAGGCTGGAGAAAGATTTAGACAGGTTAAGAGAATGGGCAATGAGGGGTCCAAACTGCATTATGGTATTCCTCTAACCTGGCTGACAGATCATCCTCTGCTCCCAACAAGCCTGTTTGGTGCTCCTCAGTCTACATGTCCATTTGCAAATATTCACAATTTGCTGACAGCATGAAGTCCTTTCCTGTCTGGGGCTGAGCAAGTTCCTGGTCTCTGACAGTCTTCTGTGTGTAACAAACCTGGGCATTCCTTCCTTTGCCAGGTGTGGAGATGTGACAGTGAAGTGCTCATCAGCATATGCTCCCAACTGTAACCTAGCTAAATATCTACCAAGGTAACTGAGCTGTTAGAAGGTACAGGAGGCAGACTTACTGATTCGTGTGCCAACAGAAATCAAAGGAGAGAATGCATAGGGACCAAGGGTAGAGGTTGTAGCATGATATGCCAGATAAGTCAATAATTTGTGGCATGGCAACATCCCCACCTGCAACGTTTTACTGTACTCCTGTACTTGAGTACACGAGACAATAAATTATATTCTAATTCTAAAAGATTTTCCTCAGAGACGCTCACCATCTTGATTGAGAAAGATATCACTGATCCTTCATTATTGCTGGCTCAAATTCTTGGAATGCCTTCTGTAATGAAATTGTGGGTCAACCTACAGCACATGGACTGCAGTGGTCAACAAATCAGTTCACCACCATCACGTACATTCCATAAATTAATAAAAATTAAACTACTCTTGACGGCCCTTGCTGATGCAAATTAAATTGCTCCACTGATCAGTTTGGACATCTAAATTGCAATCTGAAGAGACCAACTGTCTTTTTAATTGTTATGATCATAATCGACTGGCCTGCATTATAGTATTCCGTTGAATTGTCCTTAGTTACTCACTGGTATCATCTGCCATTTCTTCAGTGAGCAACACTTCTGAACAAATATCCACTCTTGTAGTTATGCTGAGTAATTGAAAAGCAGATTCTAGGATCTGGGGGTCCTAGAACATGCAAACACAATGATTGCTCCCAGGATAACAAGTACACATTGCAGGATCTACTGCCAGTGATCACAGATCCATTTGATACTGAGGGAGGGAAACCCCTTACAGTTGATGAAGCTCTCGCTATCATTCATTGTATGTTTGATGTGAGGCTAAGAGCAGAATTCATCAAACAGCAAAGGCAGGAGAGTCCAAAGAAGAACCAGGGAAATCAAGAACTGATGGTGGATTTAGAAAGCTAAAGAGTTGTAACTCATTATAAAGAGTTGACAAGCATGACACCCAGAGTTCCGTCAGTGCCACTAAGGCAAAATATCAATCCAACAAGCTTGGCCTCAAGCTGATGCAATGTAGGGATAGAACTCTTTTGGGAGACAAAGTAAACATCAGCCTCCGATGAAAAGAATGCCTTCAAAAAACTTACACTGCGATCTATTTGCTGGCAAGAATGTGTTTGAAAAAATCCCCTGCATGTCCATCAAAGATAGTCTTGGACTCCCATCCAGCTTGGAAGAAGTTGAAGCCTCATGCAGACTGGAAAACCTGCAGAAGTAGATGGGATTCCAGTGGAGATCTTCAACTTGAGGAGCAGAGTTTACCCATCTTCTCAATCAACTGATTTTGAAAATCTAGGACATATTCCTGCCAATTTCATGGATGCTGCCATCACCACCATCTTCAAGAAGGGAGACACAGAGGACTGTGGGAACGTTTGAGGGATTTTCTGGCTTCTCGTTGCTGGGAAGATCATCTTACAAATGCTCACTAGGCATCTTTTACCAGTCTTAGGGAAAATCCTTCCTGAAAGCCAGTGTTGCTTTTGAACAAACTCCGAAACTATGGACATGATTTTTATGCTCGGCAACTCCAAGATAAATACCAGGAACAGCACTAACCACTCTACATTGCCTTCATTGGCCTGAACAAGCATTTTGACTCAGTCAGTTGGAAAGTGTTTTGGAAGATCCTGTCAAAAGCCAGCTATCCAGAGAAATTCAACAACATACTCCATCTCCTTCATGATATGATGTCAGTGATGGTCCTCACTGATGGTAATATGACAGAGTCCTTTGACGGCAAGGCAGAGGTCTAGCAGAAATATGTCATCGCACCCGTCCTTTTCTCCATCTTCATCACCACCATACTTCATCTTATCAAGAACAAACTTCCCAGTAGTGCAGAGATGGATGGAAAACTTTTCAACTGTAGTTAGTTGAAATCCAAGAATGAAACAACACTGATCTTCCTTGTGAACTTTCAGTATACAGATAACAATATCATCTCTGCTCTCTCAGGAGAGAATCTTCAAGCATCACTTAATGCCACTGTGGAAGCTACTGAAGAATTGGTCTCAGCCTTAACTTCCACAGGACTAAAATCCTTTACCAACTTGTCCAGGTCAAGTTTCTAGTCATCCCTCCATTAAAATCAACAGAGAAATCTTCCCGAACATGGGACATTTTCTCTGCCTGAGAAGTTACCACTAATCTAAGGCTGACTTTGATGCAAAGATTCAACATCAAATTCAATCGGCAAGTATTGCCTTCAGAAGCCTAAGGATGAGAATCTTTGACAACCGTGACATTTATGCTGATACCAAGGCCCTTCTGAGAAAGGCAGTCATCTTTCTCACTTTTCTATATGGTTCCAAAACCTGGATTACGTTTCAATGCTACATCAAGACTCTTAAGAAGTACCATCAACGCTGTTTAAGATGGATTCTCTGCATTAGCTTGGAGGACAGGCGTACTAACATAAGTATCCTAGAATATACCAGCATAGAGGCAATGATCATCTGAAACCAATTCCACTGGGCTGGCCACATGCTTAGGATGTCTGAGTTCTGACTGCCAAAACAAATCTTTGCTGCGCTCAAGGAAGGCAATTAAATGAAAGGAGATCAAAGAAAGCATTTCAAAGATTCCCTTAAAGCTTCCCTCAAGAACTGCAACATAGAATTCAATGCATTGGAGACCCGCATTCAGAAGAAACTGACTTGGAGGAAACACCTTTATAAAGGGACACAATTCTTTGAGAATTCGTTTTGTCATTGGGTGCAAGAGAAAGTATGAAATGGAACGAGAGAAAGGAATGCCAATGATCTCAAGTACAAGGACCAATTCCACTGCCCAGAAATACATGCCAAATGTGTGATCAGCGATGTGACTCTTGGATTGGGCTCATCAGTTACACTAGGAAGCAAAGAACTATGACCAGTGACACAGAATTTCCTATGTGGACAACCATACTCAGTAGCAAGTAATTGCCAATGAAGATGCACTGATTGGCCCTCACAAAGACAATATCTGCCCCAATCTTGATCCAGTTTATATGGCTGACTAGAAAATACCACACATGTCTTGAGTAGATGACTGAAATGGGACTAAAGCATAGAAATTCAGGACCACTGTGATCTTTAGAGCCAATAGAATCACCTCCAATTCCATCATATCTTACAAACTGACACAGCCTCTTGGAAAAGGCGCAGTGTTTGAAGACATTAGTACTCTTACATTGGAGTTAGCTCGTCTGGTGTATGTACAATTGGTACACTAGTTGCTTGTTTCTTCTCACAGGTGTCTGCACCAGTTCACTCTGTGGCTCCTGATGAAGGATTATGCCTGAAACATCGATTCTTTTGCTCCTCAGATGCTGCCTGACCTGCGCACACTTTATCGACTCTGATTTCTCTAGCATCTACAGTCCTCACTATCTCCTTCTGTGCTCTTTGCCAATTCTACATTATGGAATTGGCCTGGCAGTTGACAAGCAGGTTCCTGTTGTTGGTGGGCAATTGCTTACTGCTTCCTCTCACTCCAGTTCACGTCCTCACTATAAGAGCCTCGATAGGGATAGAGCATGTCGACTTCGTGTTAACAAGCTAAAAGTGGTGGGATCCAAGATGGCGGCAACCCAGCAAGACTGAGTCTATAGTGATCCTCCCAAGACTTGGGTACAGTGGGTCACCCACCCCCTACCACGCTCACCGAATCATTTATAATAGTTGTGTAATTTAATTAGTTGTGTAATATTACATTTAAACAATTTAATCCTAAGTTAAAATGACTAAAGGGAAGGGAGCCCGCAGCTCTCAGCAAGCAGGAACCCCTCCCCCACCCTCTCCAGCTGCAGCAGAGGCGTCCACAGCCACCCCGGGGGACTTACCAACAGTAACAAGCCTTGCAGAAATGATTTCCAAGCTTGACTCGAAGATCGATGCCTTTATTGCAGAATCCAGAAATCGTTGGGACTCGCTCTCGGCCGCGCTGCAGAAGCATGACCGAGAAATTCAAGAAATTGAACGCCGAGTCGGAGGGGCGGAGTTAAAGGCCGCGACCTCCGAAAATACCGCTCAATCGGCCGTGGATAAGGTCCGGACTCTCGAGCAGCGAGTCCGGACCTTGGAAAATCATATTGACGACCTCGATAATCGAGGTCGTCGAAAAAATATTCGTTTGCTGGGCCTTCCCGAACAGGAAGAGGAAGGCCAGCTTCAGCATTCCTGGAGCAGTGGCTGCCACAGCTTTTAAATCTGCAAGTTGGATCAGGCCAGGTAAGGATGGAATGGGCCTACCGGGTCGCAATACGCGGGCCCGGCTCGAACCAGCGCCCACGCCCGGTCCTGTTCCGGCTGCAGAGCTACAAGGAGAGGCAGATACTCCTAGAAGCCTCTAGAAATCTCAGAAAAGACCCCCAAGCTATGATCTACAAAGGATCCAAGATCATGCAATTTCAGGACTTTTCCCCGGCTCTGGTTCGAAAGAGGAAGGCATTCAACGAGGCGAAGAAGCGTTTAAGGGACTTAAATATTCAGTACTCCTTACGCTACCCAGCGATGTTACGCTTTAACCATGAAGGATTCGTATATAACTTTGGATCACCAGAAAAGGCTAAGGAATTCTTGGACTCTCTTAGATAAACTGTAAGACATAATGGATGTTGGTCTGCCTTTCCCCCCCGCTTTGGTTTATATCCCCCCCTTTTTCTTTTCTCTTACCTTACTGTTTAATATTATCATGGGGGGTGGGGAGAGGGATTTGATTTTCTCCCCCCCCTTGGGGTTGTTTTCTGTTATTATTTTATGTATATATGAGGGATGTATGTATATGTGTGTGTATATATATATATATAAAAGCTGGGGGGTTTGGTTAATGTTGGTGGGGGGAAGGTGGTTACCTTATTCAATTTTACCTCTGTCTCTAGGAGCGGGGTTGTTTTCCCCTTGTTATTTTGTATTATTATATTTAATTATTATTCGTTGAGGTGGTAATTTTATAGTTATATGTTTATATATGGTATTAACATTACCAAATATACCCAGGTGTTGGTATGGGTGGGGGTAGGGTGCTCACTGTTAACTCTACCTTTGTATTATATTTGAATTCTCCTCATTTTATTGAGGAGTGCCTGGGTCAAGGGTGGGGCATTGGTTGGGAGAGGATATGATGGACTTTTGGAGAGGAAGTGACACCCCCTGGGAACAAGGGGGAAAGTCTCCACTTAGATACGTTTTATATTTTTTTAATTTAGTATTAGTTTTTTACTGTATTGTTGTGGGTGTATTAAAGAGGTTTTATTTTTGTAAATTTTACATGTTCTACGCTCGGAATGTTCTGGATAGGGTTCCCCCTCCCGAGGGGTCTCGGATTGGCCCAAAGGATTATGGTTGATCAGTCGGTTAAGTGGTGCACCTGGAATGTCAAGGGGAGTAATTCGCCAGTCAAAAGGAAGAAAATATTATCAAATCTTAAGAAGGAAAGAGTTGATATAGCTCTCCTACAGGAGACACACCTGTCAGATAAAGAACACTTGAAATTACGACAGGGCGGATTTGATCAGGCCTTTTTTTCTTCTTTTAGCTCAAAAAGTAGGGGAGTTGTTATTCTTGCTCGGAAGAATTTCCCTTTCAAAATCCTAAAGCAGATAAAAGGCGAATCTGGACGATATATCTTGATTAAAGCCCTCATAAATGGAGAGGAATATGGGATTTTAAATTTGTACTGCCCCCCGGCACACCCCTTTAAATTTATAACGGAAGCCTTTTCAAAATTGATGGCTTTTGATGCCCGTCATATAATTAAAGGGGGAGACTTTAATTGTATTATGGATCCAGAAATAGATAGGATTCCCAAGAGTACTGCAGGAGTATCTCCCAGATCTAGACAATTGATGGATCTGAACAAAGAATTAGGATTAGTAGATGTATGGAGATGTCTTCATCCACAGGGTAGAGATTTTTCTTTCTACTCTAATCCACATAAATGTCATACCAGAATTGATATGTTTTTTGCCCCCTCGATTTTTTTAAATTCCATATCATCCTGTAAAATAGGTAGTATAGCAATTTCTGACCACGCTGCTGTATATATGGAAACTAAGGCGAGGAACAATGGGATATCCCCTCGGCATTGGCGTATGGACCCCTTCCTAATGAAAGATAGTAAATTTGTAAAGTACTTCTCTCAAGAATTTAAAATTTTTTTAGAAATTAATTCAGGTACAGCTAGCAACCTGATGTGGGAGACCATCAAAGCTTACATGCGAGGCTTGATCATCTCCTACTCAGTGACCCAGAAGAAATTAAAGGGAGAACAACAGCGTCTGCTTGAAGCCCGCTTAAAAGCGGCAGAAACAGCATACACTGGTAGACCTTCTATTATTAAATTGCAAAGGATTACAGCTCTTAGGACAGCTCTAAACACTACGCTTACTCAAACGGCTAAGAGGGAAATATTATTTGCAAAGCAAAGGTTATATGAATATTGCGACAAACCGGGTAGATACTTAGCATTTCTTGCAAAGAAAAAAAAGGCCCCTCAGACTATTATGTCTATCAAGGAAAGTACGGGTATTTTGACTCATGATCACAAAAAGATTAATGCGATCTTTAGAGAATTTTATTCTGAGTTATATAATTTGACTTTTCCAGGCCTAACTCCGGAACAAGTATCGGTCCTAAATGCTCCTCTTACACTCCAAGAAATACTTGATGCAATTAGGCAACTTCAAAGTGGTAAGGCGCCGGGCCCAGATGGTTTTCAAGCTGAATTCTATAAAGAATTTACAGAAATGCTGGCTGGTCCACTTATGGACATGTATAACTATGCATATAATCAGGGCTGTCTCCCGCCTTCGCTGAAAGAGGCAAATATCTCTCTTATCCTTAAAAAAGGAAAGGACCCAGAAGATTGCACATCATACAGACCAATATCCTTGCTAAATGTAGATTTTAAAATCCTCTCTAAAACGTTAGCACTGAGACTAGAAAGGATACTGCCACATATTATAAAGGAGGATCAGACGGGGTTTATTAAGGGCCGTAGATCATCCAATAATGTTAGAAGGGCTCTGAATATGATTCAAGCTTGTCATCAGGGAAAGATACCAGGAGTAGTGGTTTCATTAGATGCGGAAAAGGCATTTGATAGGGTCGAATGGTCATATTTGTTTTACACATTGGAGAGGTTTGGTGTTGGACAGGTGTTTACCAAATGGGTCTCAACATTGTATAGTGATCCCAAAGCAGTTGTGGTTACCAATGGATTAGGTTCGGATAGCTTCAGTGTGGGTAGGGGCTGCCGTCAGGGATGTCCCCTCTCGCCATTGTTATTCACGCTAATAATTGAACCACTAGCAGAAGCTATACGAGCTGATCCTAATATAGTGGCCCCAAGGATTGGTACAGGTAAACATTAAATTTCCCTTTATGCAGATGATGTTCTTGTATTCCTCAGTAACCCTTTGATGTCCATACCTCGCCTAATCCAAGTTATTAATACATTTAGTGCATTCTCAGGCTATAAAATTAATTTTTCAAAATCGGAGGCTATGCCATTGGGTGGCCTTGCTATGATACCCCACTTAGCGGACGGATCCCTTTTTCCCTTTCGCTGGTCCCTGGAGGGCTTCTTATACTTAGGCATTTTTATTACTCCAGTATTTGGTCAGTTGTATAAGGCTAATTTTGTGTATTTATTGGAAAGGATAAGGCAGGACCTCCAGCGATGGGGAGACCTACCGATTTCCTGGTTGGGTAGAATAGCACTAATCAAAATGAATGTCCTGCCCCGTCTCCTATATCCTATGAGAATGCTTCCGGTGATGCTGCCGAGGACGGCTTTATGTAAATTATATGGCTGGCTGGGTTCCTTTATCTGGAATCATAGGCGGCCCCTCATTAAGCTGAAGAAGCTACAGCTTCCACAGGCAAGGGGTGGATTGGACTTCCCAGACTTTAGGAAATATCAGTTAAGTTCCCTATTAAGTTACATAGCTGATTGGGTCTTGTCTGATCCACAATCAATCTGGTTGGACATCGAGGCTTCTCAAGTAAAATACCCACTTATTAACCTTTTATTCTCAGACAAGAGGAAAATCATTACAGATCTCTGTAAAAACCATATAATACTAAATACAATCAAGGCTTGGAATATAATGCCGCAAAATGAGGGCAATTCACATAAAACATCCCCCTATGCACCGATAGTGGGAGCATGGGGATTCCAACCGGGGTTAACAGATGCCACTTTTAAACTCTGGAGATCCAGGGGTATCTCATGTCTAGGGGATCTATTTAAAGATGGGGTCCTGATGTCTTTCGAACAGCTGTGTCAGAAATTCGGATTACCCAATGGAGACCTCTTTCGATACTTCCAAATTCGAGATTATATACAGAAGAAGACTACGTTATTAGATAGTCTTTATAAATCCGATAGAGAATGTAGTGTCCTACGACCAGTGGGGGTATCTTCAATCAGTACTATTTATCATTTACTACATGATGAAGTATCGGGAGATATGGATAATCTGCTTAAAACATGGGATCAGGATCTGGGACTAGAAATCTCCACAGAAACGTGGAATGATATTTGGGAAAATGCTAGAAGAATTACTATTTGTAACAGAACCCAGGCTATCCAGCTGAAGATACTTCATAGGACCCATATAGCACCGGTTCGATTGGCAAAATTTAAGGCAGGAGCATCTCCAATGTGTCCTAAATGTAAAATAGAGGTGTGCACTCTTGTACATTGCTTATGGACCTGTTATAAGATCCGTAGATATTGGACTAAAGTAGCAAGTACCCTGACAGAAATTTTAGGAACGGAAATTAAAGTGGACCCTGTATCTCTCCTCTTGGGCTTTTCGAACTTTCCCTCCCTGGACACGTACGGGAAGAGACTATTTTCTATTTTTTCTTTCTGTGCAAGGAAAAATATTTTGGTGAACTGGGCGGCTGAGGGCCCCCCTGGACTTTCAAATTGGCACAGACTAATTATGGAATGTATTCCCCTTGACCTCCTTACAAATATGGTGCACCGAAAGTCCGAATTATTTTATAAAATATGGCAGCCCTTTTTGAATTACATAAATACAGATATTTCAGCTATCCTAACAAGGGTTTTTATTTAATTGAGATTATAAACCTGGCTGGTCCGGGGCTGCTCGGGGGAGGAATCTCGCACGAATACGGGTTTTATTATATCTGATGCTAACATATCCCGAGCATGTAAGAGACTTAAATATACACTCTGGTTAGTTGTAGGTTAGATTAGTAGATAGTTGAGTTTTGCTTGGTTTTTTTGTTCTTTTTTTTGTTTTTTTTTTGTTTTTTTTTTAAATTCTGGCTATTGTATATTTGAGCTAATTGTATATCAATGTTTATATCTGAGAGTTTTGTTTATTTTTGTAAACTTGTAAAAATGTTAAATTTCTAATAAAAATATTTATAAAAAAAAACAAGCTAAAAGTGCTGTGATAAGTGAGTGTTGGGAAGCTGTGCAATTCTAGCCTTCTTGAACATCTGTCCAAAGATGAACATCTGTGCAATGAAGTCATCCACTCCAGATGTCTAATCCTCTCTTATTCCACTCAGTCAATGAAATATCTTAGTTCCAGTGGCCTGGGTTCTACAGGTCCCTGCAGATAATAGCCTACAGTGGTCCTTTAAAAGCTGCTGAGGCTGTGATCCATCCAGTGTGGTCTGCGATCGCCTTACAAAATATTACTCATTCATTGTTAGAGAGCAGAATCTCTATCTGGTTCACCATTTGTTTCATGTAAAATACCATTCATGCTTCATGATGTTGAAGGCCCGACCCCAATGCCACTTTACAACTCACTGCCCTCACTTCACACTACGTTGCATTTTCTTTGGTAAAATTCTGACCATAGTTTCTGAAGTTAGGCTTGCAAGTCAAATGAATGGTTCTACTTTCTGGCAAATAATGTTTTTGACGAGGAGAGTGAAGCAAAGTCCAGAGATCCATTATTATAGTCAGAGATTTTTTTTACAGAACATGCTGACATTTGACCATGCTACTTTGAATGCACTGTCACATGTGCAATGATGCATTCTAATTAGTAATGAGGCAAATACAGAAGGATAAATTGATAAAAGAAAATCTGGGCTAATATAAAATCATGAAAAAAGTCATATTTAAAAACCATATATAATTAGTTACCTGAAGTCTAGAATCAATTGTAAAGCTGCCAGCTGTGGGATTCATACAGGCAACATACTGGCAATTATGAATATCTTTCAATGTCAACTTGACCTTATCATACCTAATGGAAAAATACATTAGGTTATCTGAAGTCAAATGAATCCAATCATTACACAATATCCTTTCATAAAGAAAATTGTTACATCAAAATAGACACTTTTTAATGAAATAATTTGCTTCAATTGATAGTGCTATTACTAAATATTTAATATATCTAGTTGGACATATTGATAGGGGAATATTGAGTGAGAAGCCACAACATGTAAGCTAACCACCTATTTCTTTTGGACCATTTGAACGAAGAGATCTTATTTATCCATCAAAGGTTAGCTGCTCATAAAACAGCCATCCAGAAGAAGTTTTCTAGTTTAAGCCTCATAAAGATTGGGTGGCTTCAAAGCCACTAGCCAGGAATTTTCAGGGTAGTAAGTGAGACAACCTGAATTAACAGAGATTCAAGGTAATTTTCTGGGTTATATTTTAGAAATTGTGCTTTATGTTTTACTGTTCTATTTTGGTTTTCACTCCTGCTCAGTCCATTTTCTACTGGAAGAAAGAAGCTAAAATCTTCTGTAATATGGGCATGAGGTACTTCAATTGTAAAATATTTCAATAAAATGCATGACTCAAAATTGTGGCAGAGTAAATCAAGACTAATGCAAATAGAGAATAAAAACTAACTACCATACTTTAATATCTTACATGTATATGCAGTATTATAACTATATTTAAAAGTTTCTAATTAGATTACAGTACTTACCAATGTCCATGATCCAAGTGTTGTCTAATTAGTGTATGAGGTGCCACAGTTCCATACTTATCCACCTCCGGCATATTCATGTCATCAATAAAATAAATTAATTTCTTGATTCCAGGAGGGCCAAAATTTCTTCCTGTTTTCTTTTCCAATGGCTTCTCCAGAACAGCTATCAGGAATTCAGAATGAAAATTTAAATGCACTAACTATAATGATAATCTTTTATTCACAATATTCTTCACTTAAATACTTTGAATGAGTAGCAATCAAATTATGACAAACAGATTTCAAACAATTTTGGATATAGATGTAGCCCTTGGTGGAAACTGACTCCATCTGATCTCTTCAGTAGATTCATCATTTTTTCCCATATTCAATTCTGTAATGGTTTGGAACATCAGAGGATTTTTGATTGTGTTCACCCGAAATTTCTGCTGCTGGCAGCAGATTCAATCACAATATCCACTAGAGAATTGGAGAAATACTTGAAGGAACTATTGAGAAAGAGCATAGTTCTATTCCAGAAAGC
The DNA here is from genome assembly GCF_037043375.1 of Chiloscyllium plagiosum. Taxonomy (NCBI): domain Eukaryota; kingdom Metazoa; phylum Chordata; class Chondrichthyes; order Orectolobiformes; family Hemiscylliidae; genus Chiloscyllium; species Chiloscyllium plagiosum. The sequence continues at coordinate 46,098,443 of NW_028270163.1, read as the reverse complement.
TATTTGGTAAGGAATGGAATGCTAGCTCATTTTAGACATTTTTACACTTACTTGCAAGGCACTTGTACGAGACACTTGGTAGTCCTCAGATAGTGTACTGTGTACGGTTTTGGGCACCACGTTATATGAAAGATGCATTTCAGAAAGTGCAGAAATGATTTACAAGATTGGTTCCATAAATAAGAAACCTCATGAGGGTAGAGTGAGGAAGTTGGGACTGTTTTCCTTGGAGAGAAGAGTCTGATCGAGATTTGATAGACATTTCAAAATCAATCAATATAGTCTGTTGTCTCTTTCGTTCCCCATGATAACATCCCCTATGTCTGACTGTAAGGGAACTATATTTGTCTTCACTAGTATTTTTCTCTTTGCATACCAATAGAATCTTTTACAATCAGTTTATATGTTCCCCTCCGCCTTCTCTTATAAACCCTTTTCCCCTCTTAATCAATTCTTCTGTCCTTCTTTGATGAAATGTAAACTGCTTACAATCCCCAGGTCTGCTGCATTTCTTTGAACACTTGGTATGCCCCTTCCTTGTTGTATGGACCAGGCCAGCTCCCCTCAAAATACTTTAAGGAAGTAGCCTAGACCCTAACGTTTTCTTATTTTAAAGGTAGATGTGAATGAACGCTCGAGATGTGATACAACTGGTCAAACCATTCAGCTTTAAGCAAAACATAAAATTTATTTAAACACTATAGTTAAAACATTAACAAAAGAAAGTAGAATTTAGAATAACTTAAATATTGGAAAACTTAACTGACCCGATATTGCAACTTAACGAATTAATTGTTTCAATACAGTAACATCCAATAAACATACCCCTGAGCAAAAATGTAAATTCAAACTCAAATTGATTCTTACAGGCAGTGTTATGAATCAGGCCCAACCCCTCAAAACATTTTTAAGCAGGTTGCCCAGACCTTAACTTTGCTATATGTTTTAGTTAAGTGTACAATGGATATTCCCAGAGTGAATTAGCTGTTCTGACTGCCAAGTTTTAAACAAACAGAATTTATTTACAAAATTATGAATGAAACACAAAGAACAGAAAATAGAATACCAGATAACTTATCCTATCCCAAAAACTTGACAGACTATCCTGACTTAATGATGCTGTTCCAACAATACTTGCTCAGCGGTGAGCACTGCTGCCTCACAGCACCAGGGTCCCAGGTTCGATTCTAATCTCAGGCGAATGTCTGTGTGGAGTTTGCACATTCTCCCCCTGTCTGTGTGGGTTTCCTTCAGGTGCTCCAGTTTCGCCCACAGTCCAAAGGTGTGCAGGTCAGGTGAATTGGCCATGCTAAATTGCCCATAGTGTTAGGTGCATTAATCAGGGGGAAATGGGTCTGGGTGGATTACTCTTTGGCAGGTCGGTGTGGACTTGTTGGGCTGAAGGGCCTGTTTCCACACTGTCGGGAATATAATCTAATCTAATCTAATCCCAATTAATATATCCTTTAGCATAAAGAGTAATAGTGAAACAAACAAGGGCTTACAAGCTTGAAGTTAGAGACACAGTACCCGGCTGGACTTGCCCCAGCAGGCCTTTTTCACATACACTGCTGCTGAACTGAATCAAAAACTCTAATCAAAACAAAGGCTAGCTACACAGCTAGCTGACCATACCCCTATGATTACACCGGGTTTTTTTAAGACATGAAAGCCTTAGGCTGGAGGCATTATCTGTTAGGGGTAAACAAAAAGGCCCCAATAAACCTTTCAGATCTGGTCTAGTTGGAGCCTGGCCAATTACCCCCCTCTCTGAAGAAAAAAACTCAAGGGCATAGTAACCTTGCAAAAAGAACAGGTTCCTCACAACAGGAGGAAACAACATCCAGGGAGATTTCAGAGGAAGTCAGTTAAGAATCATTTACTGAATCTTGCAACCCTTTTGGACTTTCACATCTTGTGATTGCGACAGCTAAAAAAAGCTAGAAAACCCTGAACTGGGAGAACTAGCTAATCCTCTTCCATTGTTAAACTGTTTTTCCAGCGCTTTTCCAGCAACACATTTCCAGCTCTAAACTGTTTTTAGCTTTCTAACTCCTTAGACTCTTTGATAACTCTGCCTTTACAGCCGTTTTTTCAAAAGATCCCAGGGCAAAATAACCCTTTTAAAGTGATAGTATTGTCACACTTGGATCTAATAGAGTCATAGAGTCATAGAGATGTACAGCATGGAAACAGACCCTTCGGTCCACCTCATCCATGCCGACCTGATATCCGAATCCCGTCTACTCACACCTGCCAGCACCCGGTCAATGTCCCCCCAAGCCCTTCCTATTCATATACCCATCCAGATGCCTCTTAAATGTTGCAATTGTACTAGCCTCCACCACTCCCTCTGGCAGCTCATTCCATACATGTACCACCCAATGTTTGAAAAGGTTGCCCCTTAGGTCTCTTTTGTATCTTTCCCCTCTCACCCTAAACCTATGCCCTCTAGTTCTGGACTCCCCGACCTTAGGGAAAATACTTTGTCTATTTATCATATACATGCCCCTCATGATTTTATAAACTTCTATAAGGTCACCCCTCAGCCTCCGATGTTCTAGGGAAATACTATCTCTTTTTCTTCTTGTTAGCCACAGTCAGGCTCTTTCCTGTTTTATTTTCATTCCATACAGGAACAAACAATTGTTGCAGTTTGTCTGTACATGCTTTAAGTATTTGCCGTTGCTTTCTACCATCATTCCTTTAAGTAAGATTCACTAATTTATCATAACTTGTGCATCATGCCAGTTAGATTGTCAATTATGTCAGAGGTGTGTTATACAAGTATCATTATACCATATGGCCTGCACCCACCTAAGGTAGCAGCACAATTGTTTACAGTCAGTTAAAAAGTTTCTATGGTAGTCCTCAACATTGTCTCTGTTTCCCATTTGTCTCATGACATTGGGTCAACCATATGCAAGAAATCCTCTTGCTTCTCTTCTCTGAAGAATCAGTGTTCCTCAATAGCAGACACCACTTAATGGGAGCAATGAAGATAGCAAGGGTACAGAACGTACTCAGGGTGGGATGCTTCAATGCATACAAATATTCATTGGTAGCACTGGTGGTCACCAAGTATAATGATTGAAATCAGGGCCAGATGGATCTCATTAATTATAAGAACCTTGATTGAGGTTATTAACCTGAGTCAATCAGGAAGCCCTGGCTGGCAAATATAAACAGGGAATTCGTTAGGGCCGACTGACTGCCCCTCTTCCGTGGTTATGTTAGAGCCCGGGTGTCCTTGGAGAAGGAGCACGCGGTGTCCACCAACACCCTGGAGTTGTTCAGGGAGAGGTGGGCGCCGCAGGGAGTGGAGTGCATCATTTCTCCCTCCAACTCTATTTTGATTTAGTCCCTACCCTCCCCCTCACTGTTTTGATCACACAGCACTGCCCTTTGATGTGAAGGGCAGTGTTTGTCACTGGCCACCCGGGTGTTTTCCTATCTTCCTGGTGGTGGAAATTGAATAAAGATTCGTGCACTTTGTGTCTTTCACTGTGTCTCACACCTGCACACACACACCATGGGTGCTGGGGAAATAATAAAAAATAAACAGGAAATTACACAGCACTGCCCTTTGATGTGAAGAGCAGTGTTTGTCAAAATAAAAAAAAAGTAAAAAATAAAAAAAAATAAACAGGGAATTAGAACTGCCCTTTGATGTGAAGGGCAGTGTTTGTCACTGGCCACCCGGGTGTTTTCCTATCTTCCTAGTGGTGGAATTTGAATAAAGATTCGTGCACTTTGTGTCTTTCACTATATAAAAAAAAATAAACAGGGAATTCAGAAGGTCACCTCAGTCAAGGGACTGGGTTTGAGCTAGCTGGTCAGAGCCCATATAAATAAAGGATGACTTGATGATGGGATACTGGCCTCTGTGTGGTTATTTCAGTGGTGACCAGAGAAAACAGTGCATGCCTGAAGAGGATTTGCTTGCAATAGTTGTCTTTGAGTTGGGATAAGCATTTATGGCATGATGCCTTTATTTGGGAAGCTTGATTTGTTTGATTCTGCTTGTTCAAAAACTGGGCCCAGTGTGTGGAAAGAACACATTATTTTTTTCTGGGCAAATAAGATTGGGGCAGATGAAAAGTAAGAATCCTTCTGACTGCTTGTAGACCCATAGCATTTTTGGTTACAAGAAGCTTAACTTTTCATGAGGCTCCAGAGACTAAAGCCTTTCAAGAGATGATAGATTTAGTTAAGTAATATTACAACTCAAAATCTCATTTAATTCTGAGATGCTATCCATTGTATTTGGTTCTCTGAGAACCAGGCCAATCTGTATTGGGATTTTTGAGGTTAAGATGATTGCAGAGGCATGTAATTTTTGGTTAATCCTGAATGAGGTGCTGAGAGACTGTTTGGTATGTGGGATTAATGATGTAACCATGCAAAAATGCCTACTAGTTGAAACACAACTGAACTTCAAACAGGTACTACAACTGGCCTTGTCATTAGAAATGTGGCAAGTGGAGCTATAGGGATTGCAAAGAAGTGGACTGTCCAACTAAGATTGGGGAGCACCACTTGAGTGTTAGCAATTACAAAGCATCATGCAGGGGATATCCTAAACAGAGGGACCCTAGGTCAGCCAACAGCAAAATTCCAAATCAAGCTGAGCCATGGCCAAATGGCTAAAAAGGTCTTCAGGATACAGGCCAGCAAGCCTTGTAGCTGCTGCTATAAACAGACTCAAGACAGCAAAGAGGTTCTTATGGTATGATTGCTATTCCATAGGCCATTGCCTCCCCTTTCTAGTCACTCAAAACTGGGCATGAGATGATGTAGAACAAATAACAGCAGAATTGTGTTCCAGTACAAAGTGAAAGCTCATAGCTTTGTATATTCATAGTCACAGACTGGAGATTAACCCTGATGAAGAGTTTAAGACAGCAAGCCAAAAATAGTAGACATGCCGAAAAAATCAGATGCTAATCTAGTGAATCTATAACACAGTGTCTGTGAATCTATACATGTTGAACAGGGAAGAAACGTTTGATAAACAGAACTAAACAATTTCTCAATCAATAAATTATATCAATTAGCACTGCTCTGATATGATTAACTAGAAGAAGAGGCTCCACAAGTACCTCGATTTTCAATGATGGGGAACACCGCAAAAGTACCAATGACAAAGTTGAATCACTTGTGAACATCTTGAACCACAAATGTTGAGTAGACGGTATGACAATGCAAGACGTGATTTATTTTGAAAATGTTTGGATGTCACGGCAAGAGATTTAAATTTTCTATATTGGAGCGGTATGGTCTGGTATTTGTATGCCATGACTGTTTAATTTTCAAGAATTCTGAACATTGCAAGACAATTGTACTATAAAATGTCCTTCTAACTTAATGTAAAACAAATAATTTCAGAAAGGAACGTATAATTAGAATTTCTGGTAAACACTTCAGCTTGCTCTTTAACCCTGCAAATGAAGAGTTGCCAGAACAAGGAAAAAACCTAATCTTTGCCTGCAGGAAGGCATTTTTCTTGCCCTGCCTACCTCTAGCATATTTCTCCATTGGAGATAAAAATCATCCCTCTTCTTTGGGCAATTTCTATACCTTGTAACATTGCAGAGTTTGTGTAAAAGTTAAAAGGGACAGCTTGAATCAGATAGTCCTCAATACTCAGACTATTCAACTTTTCCCACATGAGGACAGATTTTCCTGTTCCAGCATTTCCTGCTAACATTATTGGCCGACCAATTTCTAGCATAAGATCAATGAAGTAACGTAGGCGGATGGTCTCTGTTGTATGTACAAAGGCAGCCTGCATCATAAGAAGTTACAATTAGAACATAGATCTGCTAGTAGCACAGACATATAGCAGTTGCACATTTGAAGTTTTTTAAAATTAATAACCTGTAATTAACATTTTTCAATAGAGTATCCATAATAAAATCAAACCTTAAAGACTGGCCTGTAACAAAACTTGAGAATGGAGCTATGATAATTGTATATATTTAAAGGAATAACAACACAAGAGAATCTTCTAGGCATTTATGTCCAAGTCAGGAAAGATGAACTGACTCCTCATTCACACCATTCCTGAGCTGAGTACAAGAGAATTTGAATTTAAAAGAGAAATAACATTGTCAGCTTAATACATAAATACTTCACTGTGTATAACTTGGTCTAAGAACCAAGTTAACTCGGTTCTTTGGGTTAACAATGAAAAACATTTTATTTCTAAACCTCAATGAAGCAATTACATAAAATGGTTAAAAGGTTTAAGACATAAAAATATATATAGTTGTGTCAATTTTAAAAATACATAAAATTAAAACTGCACATTTATGACATATTTCCCTTTTATAGGAAAAATGTAAATACATATGCTCACATTTTTTTACAGAATCTATTTTATCTAGCTGTGAATGCAAATCCCAGAGCCAAGTGATTTTCTGAATATAAGGTGATAATGCCACCACTTAGACATTTGAGGAGACAAATTTCAGTAATGGGCCTATTTGTCTCCATGAATACACAAGGTGTTTGTATGAGCCCCAGGAAGGGGAGATTAGCTGCCCACGGCTTTGGCTTGTCTTTAACCTTGTAGAAAGAATACTCCTTCCACAAGTTCAAAAGCTGTCATTTACCAGATGTCTGCTGTTTGCAGGAAGATTGCTTCATATGGAACATTGAGAAGTTGGGCAGTGTGTAGCTTGATCATGTCATTCTGGAATGGTAAGGGAGGAGCAGGAAGGGTGGTTTCAATCACAATATAAGTTTTTGTCATTTAGCAGCATGTGTATGAGAGACTCACGTTTGAGAACTGGAAACAGTAGACAGGTATTGAAGGGAGAGTATCTAATTGTAAAGCATATTATTGAATTTGAGAAGATGTGTGTAAAGTGATCTATATAGAGAATTACATTGTAGAATAAAAATATAAGAAATATACTGTTTATTTTTAGATAATTACAAAGCTGGTGCAGTATAGCTCCCCTTTATACTTTCCACTTTATTTCATTCAGAAATTCTTATCCATATCTTTTCTCTGTCTTTATGAAAGTTTGTATTGATTTTAACTGTAGAGCTTCACCAGATTTCCTCCATGTGGTTTCTTCATCCTTCAAATCAATTAAAAATTGTACAGACAAGCCTGTAGCTACCTCAATTTTTTTTATATATGAAAGCAGGACTTGCGATAGCAAGTTAACAATAACCTATTGTTGTGCCTTTAAACCATCACTTTTCTAGTCACTTTTTGCAGCTACAGGGATGCTAGTAAGAGGCCTTTCTGCCAGTAAGAGGCTTTTATACTCAAAGAAAAATGTTTTCTCTCTTTTCTGGTTCGTTTTTCAAAAGTTTTACATCCGTTTTTCCTGAGATCAAAATTTAATTAATCCTTTGCAAACAATATTGATTGCTTCTATGTTTTGACACTTTTGTTTATTTTTCTCCAATCATGTGGAAGTTGTAATTGGTCTTCTCAACTAAATCCAGTAAACAGTATTTCTGCAGTTTTCAAAGACCAAACACTGACGGGTAAGGTTGACCATTTTTCTGGCTGTTAGACTCTCTGGGCTTTGCTTCAACTCAGATTGCACGTCAGCCTTTTTCATAAAGTAGGGCATCTCCCTCTCTCTTGGCCTGCAAGAGAATTTGCTCGGTTACTATTTAATCCTGATGAAGGAGGTGTGCTCCAAAAACTTGTATTTCCAAATAAACGTGTTGGACGATAACCTGGTGTTGTGTGATTTTCAACGTTGTCACCCCAGTCCAACACTGTCACATCCACATCATGACTACTTAATCCAATCGACTATTGATGAACAATTTCATGGGTTCCATTAACCCTGTAGAGTTTTTGCACCTTTTTCAGCTGTCTGCAATTCTACAGGTTCTTGCTGAAATTCTTCAGCCTGTTAAGCTGCCTTGGTCTGATCTTGAGCTAACGTTTTCCAATTTGAAGTAATTTCCTAGCATGGCAGACTTGAGATTACATGCACCATCACTAGTTCAACAATGAATGAGTTTACTCGATAAGTGAATTTTCACACCCTCTCCAGTTAGTTTTTTGAGTACTATTCTGGAATTTCTCCTGCTTCTATGTGGGGAAATCTCCATTATTCCTGATTGCAGACAAATAATTTTACATCGTATGGTGAATTCCTTACTAGGTTCATTGGAACCACTACGGGCCATTTCCCCTTCACATACAAAATCCTGAAAGCCTTAAGTGCCTTCCTTAGAACTTGCACAAAGCATTAGAACTCCAGTGACTGCAGATACAGATTGTGTTGAAAGATTTCCTGTGGATTTTCTCACAAGCCAATAATTGTTTTATATGGTCTATTATTCTCCAATTTAATTGGCAAAGCATGCCTGCAGCTTAGCCTTCTCCAAATATTCTTCAAGTTGGTGATTGTTTTCTTCTGTTCTCCCCATTTGCTTTTCCCTGAAAATATAGTTTATTTTACTGCTGATCCAAACTATTTGACCTGCTGTGATTTGGAGTTCTGAATCAGTTCAAAGTCCTTGTCCTTTACATTGTCCGCACTTGCAGAGGTTGTTTATTTCTCAGATGCATTCTAGTATTGTAAAGGGATCATTTTTGCATTTCTCTAATACCAATTGTTTTGGTGCTTTATTCTTAAAGGTTGTACCATCATCTATTTTGATTTTTTCAAATTCCACAAACATTTGTGCAAGCTGCTATTCTGAATTTCAGAATCTGACAATATGCATCTCTCATGAGCTCATTGGTGCTCAGAAACTGTATCTTCAGGCTGTTTGTATTTAGCTGTCCCTTCAGAGGACTAGTTGGACAAGACCTTTGGGCTTTTTCTGTTAACCTCCCCTGGATCATCAGTGTCTCATGCGTCTGTTGAATGTAACTGATTTGCAACCTTTTCAAATGCTGGAAATAAGGTTTGTCTCCTTTTGAATATGGGGAAAAATTTAGAAAATCTTAGGACTTTGAGGCCTGGCTTGAGGTTCTGATGTCTATTAGGCACAGTGGAACTTTCCCTGGCAGCTTCAAGTTGCCTTTGGTCTTGATGTGTGTGCTTGCAGCTCCAGTTCCAACTTCCATAGTTAAATATCTCTGTCCATCTCTTCTTTGACACTGGTTCATCGTTTTGCCTTCTGGGCTTAGTTCTTACTCCATTTTTGTAATGGGCCATGCTGCCTTCTTTTCCTGAGCTTGTCTTCATAGTTCCTTTTTTGGTCTTTAAATTCTGTTTGGGCTAAAGTAATCTAATCTGTCTCTGTCAGCTTCTGCTATCTGTTATGACTCTGGAGTAAATGCAAAATGTTCAGCTAGCATTATCAAGAAATCATTTCTCTTTTACTACAGATTTAAATGTTACCTACTTCGTATGGCTTTTAAACATTAATTGTCTAAGGGCTAATCTAAAATTTGAATCATTCTCATTGAATTAAATTGTCAAAAGTCAACAACTTCAATTATTATTAATATTTTTGAAAACAACTTGCTACTGTAACTTCTAGTTTGGCTTCAAAGGTCCAGATATTGCAATGGCCAGATAGTTGATGGAACAGTATAGACTGGAATTGCACATTTGGAACATACAGAATCCATGGCACAGCTGACTGTGGGAATTACCCAGGTAATTAACTTCCAGTGGGCAATTACCTCTTTTTTGAACCATCTGAAAAACTCACTTGAATTTGGAGATTTCAATGTTAAGCATAGTACATAGTACTTGCCCAAGAAAATTTAGAGGATTGAAATTTTTCTCTAACTCCTGGGTAACTATTAAATGTTCACCTAATTTACCAAATGGTCCATCTTCTTTGGTCTATTTCCTGACACCCCACCTCCAATCCCACCCTAATCTATCTCCTAACCACTCATGACTAAACTTGATCATTATTCCTCCTGCAAACTTAACACTGCCAGACCCAACATTCAGTCTTTTTTGACCTAACACCCACATCTCATGACATGAGTCAGTATAGTTCTCCTTAATATTCCTATGTAAAGCACCTTGGGACAATTTTTGTGTTAAAAGGATTAACACAACATGTTGATGTTATCCCTTTCCGAAATTTTTCCATTCTAGCACCTCAGTTTGTAAGGAGTTTAGTTCTGTCAGAAATAGCTTTTCTCAAATAGAGTTTGGATAATAAGCATTACCTGCTAGAGGCACAGGGAGCCAGGTAGTCACTACAAACTTGATTTTATTCCCTATTAGTGAGATGGTCTCCACCTTTATGTCAACATGTTTGTTTCTCCTTGCACCAGACTCATGGATGATTAGAACCTGCGCCAGTTTTCTTTCCTTTTTACCTCATCCTTTATCTATTCACATGGCTTGTGCCCAATGTAACCTTTATCTTTATGCCTTTTCCTCCTGCTCCTTATCACTATTTAATGATTCCCCATAAAAAAATTATTTCTTTCCCTTTTTTTTCTTCTTTCCCTTCAAAGTGCTGTCTTTTTTAAAATGTCACTTGGATATATTAAAAATCCAAACAAGATCTGGTTCGTTACACATGCTACTTGGTCTGCCATCAGTATTACCAGCTTTGACTGCTGGGTTCCAGACTATGTAACATTTTACCTCACGTCTGATCTAATTTTGCTGTGACATCCACATATATGTAATGGTCACCGAGCAATCCAATCCAGAAAATCTAACTGAATTTTCTTCTCCTGGATCAGAGATATCAGGGCACAAAGTGAACGTGACTGCTAATTAGCAGAGAAACAACTCATCCTACATTTTTAGACTTTTATGCAGCCTAGGTGTTAACCTGCAATGAAGAGTCCTCATGTCTATATTAGACAAATTCCAACTAGTTTTCAGTCACTACATGATCTAATAATATTGCTGTAGATCACTGAATAAATCAACAGAAGTTTGTTTTAACTTAATGTAATATGGAGCCAGAGGACAAGGGGTGACAGTGTTAGCTCCATATCAAATTACAACTCATTGCTTTTCCCTCTTTAGACATAAGCAGGGTGGACTAGTAAGCAATATTAGGATGTCTGATTTGTGCTTGCAGCTCATTGAATTTATTTAAGTATGCCCAAGCATAAATTTGGGATGGTCCTTAGGTGTGACATTGCAACATGTCTTGTTTCATGCATTATTAAATGAAGACGCCGCAGAATATCTATGTGCAGCATCCCACAGGAGCTTCAGTGAAAATTAATGAATGAACAATTAAAACTTACAACTACATGACCATGTATGACCCAGCACTATATCACAAGAGACACTTGCACAGCTATAGAAGGAACAGGAAGGAAGACAGTAAATGATTACTTATTCAAATGTGTGCTGTTTTTGCAAGTACCTGGAGTGGTAAGTCAGAATCCAATTCAAATGTGGGCACCTTATCTGTCCAAGGCATAAATCTCTTTGATTCTGAATCAATGTAGTAGTCAAAGATGGTACCTTGAGATGGGAACTTGACGGATTTAAATTCATTCACCCACCATTTGCTGAATTCTACGCGATAATCCACAAGCTGGAAAAAAATTGGTCCACTTAAAAAAAAGTATTTTATAGCTTTCAGTAAACTTACAAGGCTTAATGAACACTCAAAGTTAGAGGATTTATCAAAAGAATCATAGAAACATATCTCCCAATGTAGTTTCATGATGTATGCAGTACATCAGTATTAATGCAAAGCAATGTCTCTTCAGATTTTAAATATAGACAGCATTAAGACTACTTTTTCTAAAAAAAATTAAGTCCAACTGCTAACACATGCAGGAATTGTTCATCCTATGTAAGATGCCAACAAGAGCTCTGTAAAGTTAAAAATCACACAACACCAGGTTATAGTCCAACAGGTTTTTTTGGAAGCACTAGCTTTCGGAGTGCTGTTCCTTCATCAGGTAGCTAGTGGGACAGGATCATAGGACGCAAAATTTATAGTAAAAGGTCAAGGTGTCATACAACTGAAGCAAGGTATTGAACAAACCTAGATTGCTGTTAAGTCTTTAATCATTTAAAACTGGGATGCAGGTTTCAATTGATTACTATGTAAATCCCCAGCATTTCTTTCAAGTCCACAGTCCCGTGATAATTTAAGGTTTTATCAATATAAAAAATCTCAGCTCAGACAATGCATTAACAGTGTGAGGTCAGAGTTTGTCTGTATCCCAACCTTGAGTCAGAATGACTCTATTTCCAAAGTACGAATTTATAAAATGTCACACGGACTGACTGCCTACAGATTGTGTGCTTTGAACATAGTTGCTTGATTCTGCAAATGCATAATCCCCCCATAGACTGAAATGTGTGTGTGTGAAAGAGTGTGTGTATGCGTGCTTGATAGAGTCCGTGCACAAGTGTGATGGAGTACAAGCCTGTGTCCATGTGAGTGTGAGAGAGCATGTGAATGAGAGACGGTCTGTATGAGTGTGATAGTGTGTGTATGTGTGTGAGAGTGTATGGTGTAGTGGAGTCAGCTGTAGTGAGACATAAATCCAAGATCCCGGTTGAGGCTGTTCTCATGGGTACAGAACTAGGCTATCAGCCTTTGCTCGGTGACTATGTTTTTTGTGTATCCCGAAGTCCACCTTGGAGGATGGTCATTCAAATATGTCCTTGACCACTGAAGTGTTCCCCCATTGGGAGGGAACATATCTGTCTGGCGATTGTTGCGCAGTGTCCATTCATTCATTATCGTAGCGTCTGCATAGTAATTTCATATCACACTGTAATTGACCCCACTGCACTATACAATCTCACACATGCACATACATACACACAAGCGCGCGTGCACGCGCACACATACACACACACACCCTCTCACAGGCATGTACTCATCACACTCATGCACACACTCTATCAAGCACAGACGCACATACACACACTCACACACTCTCTCCCTCTCTCACAGACACAGACATGTCACTTTGTCTCCCTCACATACACACGTGCACACACACATAAGTCTAGGGGGTAAATTTGAATTTGCAGATACATTCTATTTTTTTTGAAAAGCACACAATCTATAGGCGGTCAATGTAACATTTTAGAAACTCCTACGTTGGAAACAACCAGTCTGGCTCAAGTTTGGGAAAAAAACAGGCTCTAACCTCACACATTTAAATGCATTGCCTGAGCTGAGCTATCAACTTTCTTTCATATTATAAAACCTTAAATTATCTTGAGACTGTGACTTGAAATAAGTGCTGGAATTTACATATTAATCGTCGTAACCTGCATCTACGTTCTAACTAATCAAAGACTTAACAGCAATCTAGGTTTGTTTACTACATTGCATCGGTTCTATGATACTTTTAATCTTTTACTATAAATTCTGTGGCCTATGATCCTTCCCCACTAGTTACCTGATGAAGGAACAGTGCTCCAAAAATTTGGAATTTCAAATAAACTTATTGGATTATAACCTGGTGTTGTGTGATTTTTAACTTTGTCCACCACAACCCAAAACTAGCACTGCCACATTAAGAGTGCTGGAGTGATTATAATAAGGTGGACCAGATAGAATGAGTTCCCTGATTGGGACTGTTAATCTGGTTCAATCAGGGAGCCCCGGCTGACAGATAAAAAGGAAGCTCTGAGGAAGCTTGATCAGTATCAAGGATTCTCCACATGTAAGTAAAAGGTGACAGTGTGACAGGATACCAGTTTCTGTGGAGTTATTTCAGTGGCAACAAGAGAAAAGCACACTCCTGAAGAAATTAACTTGCAATGTATCTTTGAGTTGGGGTAAGCATTTCTGTTATTGTGCTGTTATTTGGGTAGCTTGACTCAATCGATCCTGCTGTTGAAGACTGGGCCTAGCATGTCGAAAGAATCTGTTATTTTTTTCTGGGCAAACAACATTGGGCAGATGATAAAGAACAAATAATTCTCCTGATAGCTGTGGACCCACAGCATTTTCACTTAATATGAGCCTAACTTTCCCTGAGTCCCAGATACTAAAATCATTCAAGAGTTGATGAATTTAGTTAAGGAATATTACGACGCCAAGCCATCTCTAATTCTGAGACACTATCAGATTTACTCAGCAATTCAAGAAGCAGGAGAATCCGTATCGAGATTTTTGACTCGGTTCAGATGACTGGCAGAGGCATATGACTTCGGTTTAACCCTTAATGAGATGCTGAGAGACCACTTGGTATGCGGGATTAATGATGTAACCATGCAAAAGCATATACTAGCTGAAACCTAACTGAAATTAAATCATTCACTGTCTTTATAATTGGAAAATGCAGTAAGTGGAGCAAGATATTTTGATGGAAATGGACACCCTTGCCAGTCTGACTGAGTGTGGGGAACACCATTTGAATGCAGGCAACTGCATAGCCTCACACAAGACATATCCTGAACAGAGGGAGCAGTTAAATTGCTTAGCAACATCCAAATCAGTACCAATCAAAGTAAGCTCCTGGTTAAATAGTCACCCAATTCCAATGGAAGTCAATACCAGCACGACTGTTTCAGTGATCGCAGAAACAGTCTTTCACAAAATTTGCTTTGGAATCCAGCCTTCAGGATTGCACACTGACTGAGTCTGTACTGGGGAACCTTTGGTTCTGGTCACATGAGAAGCAGCTGGTTCAGTTACCACTACTTGTAGTAAAAAGCTGATGTCCAACTTGATGGGCAAAATTGGTTGAGAAATTTCACATTGATTGAAAAATGTTGAGCTAATTAGAAAATGTCTGCCTGAGTAAAGCCCTAATTAAATACCCAGAAGTTTATTCAAAAGGTCGAGGGACTATCAAAGGAGCCATGGCCACCCTGTAGAAAACAATTCCATGATCCTGCAAGGCCCACCCATAAACCAGAAATATGAAGGCTGGAAGTGAAGGAATCATCAAACCAGTCCAGTTTGTGGAATGGGCTGTACCAGGTGAAGCCTAACAGGTCAGCTCACCTTTGGGGATTTCAAACAAACAGTAAACTGCTTGTCGCAGCTCGATAAATTAGCAGTCCATTGCAGATATGTAAAGCTGACAAGGGGATACTGTCCATCACAAAGCTGGACCTGAGCCATGTATACTTCTAATTGTGGTTAGGTGAGGATTCCCTGATATATGCCACAATTATTACCCACAAGAGTTAGTACCAGTGTACAATACTGCCATTTGAGATATCCTCAGCTGTGCTCTTTTCCAGCAGACAACGGAGAACATTTTACAAGTTCTACCCCAGGTTTCCATTTACTTGAATGATGTGCTAATGACTTGGACATGGTGTTTAAACATTTCTCCCAAGCGAGAGTATGCCTTATATGGAAAAAGTCTTCCAGGCACCCCAAGCCACCTACTTGAGTTACAGAGTTGACAATACTGGCCCCGCACCAATCAACCACACCGCCCTGTGGCCCAACATTTCAACTCCCCCTCCCACTCTGCCGAGGACATGGAGGTCCTGGGCCTCCTTCACCGCCGCTCCCTCACCACCAGACGCCTGGAGAAAGAACGCCTCATCTTCCACCTCGGAACACTTCAACCCCAGGGCATCAATGTGGACTTCAACAGTTTCCTCATTTCCCCTTCCCTCACATAGAACATAGAACATAGAACATAGAACATAGAACAATACAGCACAGAACATGCCCTTCGGCCCACGATGTTGTGCCGAACATTTGTCCCAGCTTAAGCACCCATCCATGTACCTATCCAATTGCCGCTTAAAGGTCACCAAAGATTCTGACTCTACCACTCCCACAGGCAGCGCATTCCATGCCCCCACCATTCTCTGGGTAAAGAACCCACCCCTGACATCTCCCCTATACCTTCCACCCTTCACCTTAAATTTATGTCCCCTTGTAACACTCTGTTGTACCCGGGGAAAAAGTTTCTGACTGTCTACTCTATCTATTCCTCTGATCATCTTATAAACCTCTATCAAGTCACCCCTCATCCTTCGCCGTTCCAATGAGAAAAGGCCTAGCACTCTCAACCTATCCTCGTATGACCTGTTCTCCATTCTAGGCAACATCCTGGTAAATCCTCTCTGCACCCTCTCCAAAGCTTCCACATCTTTCCTAAAGTGAGTCGACCAGAACTGCACACAGTACTCCAAATGTGGCCTAACCAAAGTCCTGTACAGTTGCAACATCACTTCACGACTCTTAAATTCAATCCCTCTGCTAATGAACGCTAATACACCATAGGCCTTCTTACAAGCTCTATCCACCTGAGTGGCAACTTTCAAAGACCTATGAACATAGACCCCAAGATCCCTCTGTTCCTCCACCTCACTAAGAACCCTACCGTTAACCCTGTATTCCGCATTCTTATTTGTCTTTCCAAAATGGACAACCTCACACTTGGCAGGGTTGAACTCCATCTGCCACTCCTCAGCCCAGCTCTGCATCATATCCAAGTCCCTTTGCAGCCGACAAGAGCCCTCCTCACTATCCACAACTCCACCAATCTTCGTATCATCTGCAAATTTACTGACCCACCCTTCGACTCCCTCATCCAAGTCATTAATAAAAATTATGAACAGCAGAGGACCCAGAACTGATCCCTGCGGAACTCCACTTGTAACTGGGCTCCAGGCTGAATATTTACCATCTACCACCACTCTCTGACTTCGACCGGTTAGCCAGTTTTCTATCCAATTGGCCAAATTTCTCACTATCCCATGCCTCCTGAATTTCCGCATAAGCCTACCATGGGGAACCTTATCAAATGCCTTACTAAAATCCATGTATACTACATCCACTGCTCTACCCTCATCCACATGCTTGGTCACCTCCTCAAAGAATTCAATCAGACTTGTAAGGCAAGACCTACCCTTCACAAATCCGTGCTGGCTGTCCCTAATCAAGCAGTGCCTTTCCAGATACTCATAAATCCTATCCCTCAGAACCCTTTCCATTACTTTACCTACCACCGAAGTAAGACTAACTGGCCTGTAATTCCCGGGGTTATCCCTATTCCCTTTTTTGAACAGGGGCACAACATTCGCCACTCTCCAGTCCCCTGGTACCACTCCCGTTGACAGTGAAGATGAAAAGATCATTGCCAACGGTATTGCAATTTCCTCTCTTGCTTCCCACGTAATCCTAGGATATATCCCATCAGGCCCGGGGGACTTGTCTATCCTCAAGTTGTTCAAAATGTCCAACACATCTTCCTTCCTAATATGTATCTCCTCTAGCTTACCAGTCCGTTTCACACTCTCCGCTTCAACAATACGGTTCCTCTCATTCGTAAATACTGAAGAAAAGTACTCATTCAAGACCTCTCCTACCTCTTCCGACTCAATACACAGTTTCCCACTATTGTCCTTGATTGGACCTACCCTCGTTCTCGTCATTCTCATGTTTCTCACATACGCATAAAATGCCTTTGGGTTATCCTTGATCCTATCCGCCAGAGATTTTTCATGCCCTCTCTTGGCTCTCCTAATCCCTTTCTTCAGGTCCCTTCTGGCTATCCTGTATCCCTCCACTGCTCTGTCTGAACCCTGTTTCCTCAACCTTATGTAAGCCTCCTTCTTCCTCTTTACAAGACATTCAACCTCCCTCGTCAACCAAGGTTCCCTCACACGACCATTTCTTTCCTGCCTGACCGGTACATACATATCAAGGACACATCGTATCTGTTCCTTGAAAAAGTTCCACATTTCCACGACATCCTTCCCCGACAGCCTATGCTCCCAACTTATGCTCCTCAGATCCTGTATTACAGCATCGTAATTACCCTTCCCCCAATTGTAAAACCTACCCTGTTGCACGCACCTATCTCTCTCCATAACCAAGGTGAAAGTCACAGAATTGTGGTCACCATCACCAAAATGTTCACCCACTAACAAGCCCATCACTTGTCCCGGTTCATTACCGAGTACCAAATCCAAAATGGCCTCCCCTCTGGTCGGACAATCTACATACTGTGTTAGAAAAGCTTTCTGGACACACTGCACAAACACCGCCCCATCCAATCTACTTGATCTAAAGAGCTTCCAATCAATATTTGGGAAGTTGAAATCGCCCATGACTACTACCCTGTGGCTTCTGCACCTTTCCCAAATCTGTTTCCCAATCTGTTTCTCCACATCTCTTCTGCTATTGGGGACCTATAGTAAACACCCAACAAGGTGACTGCACCTTTCCTATTTCTGACTTCAGCCCATACTACCTCTAAAGGCAGATCCCCCTTGAACTGCCTATCTGCAGCTGTTATACCATTTCTAATTAGCAACGCCACCCCCCCTCCTTTTTTACCACCCTCCCTAATCCCACTGAAACATCTGTAACCAGGAACCTCCAACAACCATTCCTGTCCCTCTTCTATCCACGTTTCCGTGATGGCCACAACATCGTAGTTCCAGGTACCTATCCACGCCTTAAGTTCACCCACCTTATTTCAGATACTCCTTGTGTTGAAGTATACGCACTTGAACCCATCTCTGTGTCTGGAAGTATTCCCTGTCAGTGCTACCTTCTTCACAGCCTCTCCACACTCTTGGACATCCTGACAAACGGCTAGCCTACTTGCTGGACTACAAGTCCGGATGCCATCCCCCTGCCAAATTAGTTTAAACCACCCCGAAGATAGCTAGCAAACCTACCCCCCAGGATATTGGTGCCCTTCTGGTTCAGGTGCAACCCGTCCTGCTTGTACAGGTCCCACCTTCCCCAGAATGCAGTCCAATTGTCCAAATACCTGAAAGCCTCCCTCCTACACCATCCTTGCAGCCACGTGTTCAACTGCACTCTCTCCCTATTCCTTGCCTCACTGTCACGTGGCACCGGCAACAACCCAGAGATGACGACTCTGTCTGTCCTAGCTTTCAGCTTCCCGCCTAACGCCCTGAGCTCTTGAATGACCTCCCCACCTCTCTTCCTACCTATGTCGTTGGTGCCAACGTGCACCATGACTTCTGGCTGCACACCCTCCCCCTTTAGGATTCTGAAGACACGGTCCGAGACGTCTTGGACCCTGGCACCCGGGAGGCAACAAACCATCCGAGAGTCTCGCCCATGCCCACAGAATCGCCTGTCCGTCCCTCTAACTAGAGAGTCTCCTATAACTAGCGCTCTCCTCCTCTCCCCCTTTCCCTTCTGAATCTCAGAGCCAGACCTCACGCCACAGACCCGGTCACTGCAGCTCACCCCTGCTAGGCTGTCCCCCCTACTGGTATCCAATGCGGTATACCTATTGTTTAGGGGAATGACTACAGGGGATTCCTGCATTGCCTACTTCCTCCCCTTCCCACCTCTAACTGTTACCCAGCTACCTCTGTTCTCTGGCGTAACTATGTCTCTGTAGCTTCTATCTATCACCTTCTCAGCCTCTCGAATAATCCTCTGTTCATCCAACTCCAGTTCCAGTTCCCTAACTCGTTCTGTGAGGAGCAGAATCTGACTGCATTTCCTGCAGATGAAGTCGGCAGGGGTATCGGTGGTTACCCCTACCTCAAACATCCGCCAGGAGGAACATTCCACTGCCTGCGCTGCCATTACTCTACACTTCGTCTCCAAAGCAAGAACATTGAGTCGCTTACCTGTGAACTTTAAAGTTAGGTTAGAGGAGGAGGATGGGAGGGAAGCCCTACTATGTAGGGCCTGGGGTATAGAACACACCCACTCAAATATCAATCACTTACCTTCCCGACCAGCTCTGCGCTCCAACCTCACTTCCGCCCAGCTCCCGCCGCTCTCTGCTGAGAAAAGACCGTTGGCGTCGAGGTAAGTTCTTTATATATCACTTACCTTCCCGACCAGCTCTGCGCTCCAACCTCACTTCCGCCCAGCTCGCGCCGCTCTCTCTGAACTCACCCTAGTTCCAAACTTCCAGCTCAGCACTGTCCCCATGACTTGTCCTACCTACCTATCTTCTTTTCCACCTATCCACTCCACCCTCTCCTCCCTGACCTATCACGTTCATCCCCTCCCCCACTCACCCATTGTACTCTATGCTACTTTCTCCCCACCCCCACCCTCCCCTAGCTTATCTCTCCACCCTTCAGGCTCTCTGCCTTTATTCCTGATGAAGGGCTTTTGCCCGAAACGTCGATTTCGAAGCTCCTTGGATGCTGCCTGAACTGCTGTGCTCTTCCAGCACCACTAATGCAGAATCTGGTTTCCAGCATCTGCAGTCATTGTTTTTACCTAATACTGGGTTGCACCAGTTGAAAGAAAGTGAGGTAAATCAAAAGTCCCCTGGCTCCCACATGTGTACCGGAGCTTAAGTCTTTCCATGAGCCGGTGAATTATTAAGGAATGTTAATACATAATCTGGTGACCATTATCTGGGGCACCTTTGTATCAACTCTTAAAGGGTCTGCCTTGGAAATGGTCAAATAGTCAAGCCACAGTATTCAGTGAAGTGAAGGGGCAGCTAACATCCTCTCAGGTGTTGGCATACTATGATCCCAAGCAAGATCTAGATTGACATGTGGTGCCTCACCATACAGCATCAGCTAAGTATTATCTCATAGGTGACCCAATGACCAGCAACTCAATAGTATATGCATCCAGGACTTTGGCTAATGCAGAAGGACGGCTTGTTTGTCATATTGAGTCAGGAAGTTCCACCAGTACGTTTATAGACAAAAATTTCTAATAGACAACAAACCCCTGCATAGTCTACTTATAGGAGACAAGGCTGTGCTGCTCATAACTTCAGGTTGCATTCAGCAGTAGGGTCTAATAGTAAGTCTGTATAATTACAAGTTGGAACACTACCTGAGAGGCCAAACAACTAATGTGGATGTGTTGAGCTGCCTCCCACAAGCCAATAAACCACTGATGGTTATGTCACTGGAAGAGTCCATAATGGTGTTAAATTTTCTGGACACCTCCTGTCACAGTTGACAATAAGGGACTTTGGATGCAGAAAGATCTGATCCTGGCAAATCAAACAGCAGGCGGTGATGGGGGAAGAGCAGTCGCAACCACAGTTGAAACATTTTGGATCTAGAGAGACTGGATCACAGTAGAGGACAGCATATTATGGGGAGCAAGAGTGATTGTCCCAAGCAAAGGTCACTGCCAGTTATTGGCTAAACTCCACTAGGTCATGCAGAGGTTTCCAAAATGAGGATGTTGGCAAGTAGCCAGAATTGGATGCAGACATAGTTGTGTTCGTTGGGTAGTGACCAGAGTGACAACGATGTCTTACCACCAGCAGCTCCACTAAAATCATGAAAATGGCACCGCAAATTAGGGTGGCATGTGGCTCAGTGGTTAGCACTGCTGCTTCAGAGCGCCAGGGACCCAAGTTCAATTCCCACCTTGGGTGACTGTGTGGAGTTTGCACATTCTTCCTGTGTCTGCGTGGGTTTCCTCTCGGTGCTCCAGTTTCCTCCCACAATCCAAAGATGTGCAGGTCAGGTGAACTGTCCTTGCTAAATTGCCCATAGGGTCAGGTGTAAGTATATGATAGAGGGATGGGTCTGGGTAGATTACTCTTCGGAGAGTTGGTATGGACTTGTTGGGCCGAAGGGCCTGTTTCCATGCTGTAGATAATCTAATCTAATCCTACACATGGTCACATGGCAACTATGCAGGTCCTTTCAAGGACTCAATTTTCTTAGTCATTGTAGATGTCCACTAAAAGTGGCTGGATGTAGATTCATTCATCAAACATAGGGCTAACTATAGAAAGTCTGTGCACATCTTTTGCAATACATGGACTTCCAGAAATGTTGGGGATACAACAGGCCATTCTTTCCCAGCAGGGAATTTGCTTATTTCAGAAAGTTCAAAGTTATTTGACATAAGGACAGCATCATACAATCCAGCATCTAATGGTCTGACAGACCAAGCCAAACTTTGAAATTGGGCTTAGACAACTTGACTAGATACCAGATTGTCCCAGTTCCAATTTGATGATAGGACCACCCCTCTTGCAGCTACAAGGATAGCTCCAGCAGAATTGCTGCTGGGAAAATGTTAAATCTGATCTTTCCACCCTGGGAGGGGGTTGTGAAATGGCATCAAGAAATTCAATGCCAGACATCAAAAGTCTGCTAAGCGAGAGAGAAATGGTTTATTTCGGGGACATAGATTGGTGCTGGAACCACGGAATGGCCCTTCATGGGTAAAAGACATGGTTGACACGAGGTCAGATCCAGTGATATATAAAATTCAGTTAGGTATGATGGTCCTGAGCAAGCACATGGACTGAATGAAAGCTGAATGCTCACACATAGTGTAGGAGCAAAATGTGCCCAGTTCTTCGACTGACTTTCTGACTGTTCCAGAACCCTTGGGCTCCAAGCATTAAAGATAACTCTGAATCTGAGATAGACGTGGTAGATGTCGTTGAGTCAAGAGGACAATTCATTACTTTTTCCCCCAAGACACCAAGCGCAAGTGGCAAGCTATCTGAGACAGAGTTGGAGAAAACCTAACATGGGCTAAACTTTTCGCAGGAACAGCTACAAAAACAAAGATTGCCTATGCCCTCAGAGGAATGTAATGACGCTACGAGATCAGCCAGGTGGACCTCATGGATTAAGTTTCCTGACTGATCCAGGCTGAGAGCACAAATCAGGGAGCTCTGGCTGACAGGTATAAACAGGAGTAGCAGAGGTTCTGCTCACTGAGAGCTGGCTCTGAAGAAGCTGGATTAATGTCAAGGACTCTCCATGTATAAAATAAGGGTGACTTGGTGATGGGATACCAGCCTGTGTGGAATTACCTCAAATTCTCTTTTGTAAATTTGACAATGCACAATGTTAGCAAGATTGGAAAGGTATGCCTTTGTGCACTAGGCCCGAACTGAATTCTTCAGAGCAAAGATTTTGTCAATTATGGCAACACTTAAAAATAATGCACTAGTCCCTTTTAGATTGCACTAACCTTATTTTAATTAAGATGGTAGGGCTCTGGGTATGTTGTCAAACAGACCTAGGGGTTCTGGTACATAGTTCTTTGAAAATTGCATCACAGGTAGTCAGGGTGGTTAAGAAGGCATTTAGCACACTTGCTCTTATTGCTCAGACCATTGAGTATCAGAGTTGGGCTGTCATGTTGGGGTATACAGGGAATTAGATGAGGCTGCTTTTGGAGTATTATGTACAGTTCTGGTCACCCTGTTAGAAGAAGGACATCAGAAACTGAAAAGGATTCAGTAAAGATTCATCAGGATGTTCTGGAACTGGAGTGTTTGCTTTATAAGGATAGGCTGAGACTTTTTTCATTGGAGAATAGGAGGTTGAGTGACTTTTTATAAAGGTTTATAAAATCTTGATGGGCATAGATAAGGTAAGTGGCAGAAGTTTTCTCTCTAGGATGGGCGAGCTCAAAATTAGGAATATTTTTAAAGTGAGATGAGAAAGATTTAAAAGAGACCTGAGGGGCAACTTTTTCGTGTAGAGGGGGTTCATATGCGGAATGGACTGCCAGAGGATGTGTTAGATGCAGGTACAATTCCATCATTTTAAAATACATTTGGATAGGTAAATAAATACGAAAGATTGAGGGATATGAGCCAAATGCAGACAAGTGTGATTAGTTTAGTTTGTGAATCTTGGTTGGAATGGATGAGTTGAGCTAAAGACTGTTTCCATGCATTGATTCCACAATTAATTCCCCATTTTCAGTCCAGTCCCTTATTGGCTGTACACCCATAAACATGAGTTCTCCCCTTTACTATCAAGGATCTGACATGAAGAGTAGTGTATGCAGTCAATCTTAGGTTAAGTCAGTTCATGGACCCCCAGGCTTTGTGTAATTTATTTGAGTCCATTTTTCACATTTGTATAGGCTTTGCAAAGATGCTGCCTCTATTTTACTATTTGAAGGACCTGGTATACAGTATTTAGCTACATTTCAGCTCTACATTTTTGATCTTTGGCTGCATGATGAGAGGATGAGCAGGCAGATTGGAAGGACCCCTCATGTGTCTTTTCCTGGGCCTAGCCAAGGTGGCCATGAACAGGTCTGGGAAAGAGACTTTGGAGGGGTTCTTTAGACTTGATTCCCTACCTCTCTGCCATGATAATGCTGCACCTGGGTGATTCCAGAACAGGAGCTGATAGACTTAAGGCAAACTGCAACTGGTGGACTGCAGAAATAACATTTCATTGTAATGTTGTAACTTTCCTTGACATGAATTTTGTTACTGTGTTCCACAAAGGAGTCATCACAATTTAATTTAGATAACTATATTATTGATCTTAAAGAATACTACCTGTGATACTAACTCTAACGCATTAAAACCCATCTACTTCGCAGAGATAAAATCAGGCTCAGATAATATTTGCCAGTGACAAGCCCAAATGCTTATTGCCTGGTCAGGAGGCTTGTTCCTGAAAGATGAATTTTTGTTGGCAGTCATATCGTAATGAGAAGCCCTTAATGTGAATGATTTGCAAATACTTAAATGTAATTGAAGTCCTAACATTGTCGATCACAATTGCAGTTGATAATACATGATAACAGGCTACTAGACTAGGTGTGATTGAGGTTCACAAGGAGGAGGTATTAGAAATCCTGCAGGGTGTGAAAATAGATAAGTCCCCTGGGCTGGATGGGATTTATCCTAGGATCCTCTGGGAAGCCAGGGAGGAGATTGCCGAGCCTTTGGTATTGATCTTTAAATCGTCATTGTCTACAGGAATGGCGCCAGAAGACTGGAGGATATCAAATGTGGTTCCCCTGTTCAAGAAGGGGAGTAGAGACAATCCTGGTAATTATAGACCAGTGAGCCTTACTTCAGTTGTTGGTAAAGTGTTGAAAAAGGGTGGACAGGGAGAGCCTTTTTCCAAGTATGGTGATGGCGAGCATGAGGCAGCATAGCTTTAAATTGAGGGGTGATAGATATACGACAGATGTCAGAGGTAGTTTCTTTACTCAGAGAGTAGTAAGGATATGGAATGTTTTGCATGCAACGGTAGTAGATTCGCCAACTTTAAGTACAATTAAGTCGTCATTGGACAAGCATGTGGATGTACATGGAATAGTGTAGGTTAGATGGGCTTCAGATTGGTATGACAGGTCGTGCAACATTGAGGGCCGCAGGGCCTGTACTGCGCTGTAATATTCTATGTTCTATAATCTATAACCTGGCAATAAGGTCAAGCCAAAATCTCAGAATTCCCTCTCTCACAACAATCGGCATCTGGCACCACTTCAGCAGTTTAAGAAAATAGCTCACCACAATTTCTTAAAGGCAGTTTTAGGGAGCGGAAATAAATCCTGGCCCTATAGATAACATAATTTGAATAAATGAGGGGAAAAAAGCCTTATAGCTGGATAAATCATATGGACTCCTAAGAAAGATATTTCCTTTCTGCAAACTTTGCACAACAGGTTGTCTGTTCAGGAAGCAACTAAGTGAAACAACTGAGAGGAGTCATGCAGTTGCTTTCAATATCAACAGTGTCCTCCCAAAAAAAAAAGACTCACCTTAAATGAGCAGCCCTTTTGTGAATTGCTGCACTTCAAATTCCCCTTTCCAAAATACACTACTCTTAAAAGATCAGACAATATGTTCAAAATAGTCGAGCTAGACCAACTGAATGCAGTTGGGCAGGCATGCTACACATCAGCATAGTTACAAGAGATAGGGCTGAGAAATATTTAGCAAACTAATCCTCTAGCTTCACCTTAGGGAATATCTTACATTCAGCTGTTACGCCAATAAGTAAAGCGGCAACTAGAGTCATAGAATCATAGAGATGTACAGCATGGAAACAGACCCTTCGGTCCAACCTATCCATGCCGACCAGATAGCCCAACCCAATCTAGTCCCAACTACCAGCACCAGCCTGTTCAGCATCTCCCTATAGGCTCAAATCCTCTAATCCTGGCAATATCCTTGTAAATCTTTTCTGAACCCTTTCAAGTTTCACAACATCTTTCCGATAGGAAGGAGACCAGAATTGCACGCAATATTCCAACAGTGGCTTAACCAATGTCCTATACGCCGCAACATGCCCTCCCAACTTCTGTACTCAATACTCTGACCAATACAGGAAAGCATACCAAAAGCCTTCTTCACTATCCTATCTATCTGCGACTCCACTTTCAAGGAGCTATGAACCTGCACTCCAAGGTCTCTTTGTTCTGCAACACTCCCTAGGACCTTACCATTAAGTGTATAAGTCCTGCTAAGATTTGCTTCCCAAAATGCAGCACCTTGCATTTATCTAAATTAAACTCCATCTGCCACTTCTCAGCCCATTGGCCCATCTGATCAAGATCCTGTTGTAATCGGAGGTAACCCTCTTCGCTGTCCAGTACACCTCCAATTTTGGTGTCATCTGCAAACTTACTAACTGTACCTCTTATGCTCGCATCCAAATCATTTATGTAAATGACAAAAAGTAGAGGACCCAGCACCGATCCTTATGGCACTCCACTGGTCACAGACCTCCAGTCTGAAAAACAACCCTCCACCACCACCCTCTGTCTTCTACCTTTGAGCCAGTTCTGTATCCAAATGGCTAGTTCTCCCTGTATTCCATGAGATCTAACCTTGCTAATCAGTCTCCCATGGGGAACCTTGTCGAACGCCTTACTGAAATCCATATAGATCACATCTATTCTCTGCCTTCATCAATCTCTTTGTTACTTCAAAAAACTCAATCAAGTTTGTGAGACATGATTTCCCATGCACATAGCCATGTAGACTATCCCTAATCAGTCCTTGCCTTTCCAAATACATGTACATCCTGTCCCTCAGGATTCCCTCCAACAACTTACCCACCATGGAGGTCAGGCTCACCGGTCTATAGTTCCCTGGCTTGTCTTTACCGCCCTTCTTAAAAAGTGGCACCTTGTTTGCCAACCTCCAGTCTTCTGGCACCTCACTGTGACTATCAATGATACAAATATCTCAGCAAGAGGCCCAGCAATCACTTCTCTAACTTCCCACAGAGTTCTCGGGTACACCTGATCAGGTTCTGGGGATTTATCCACCTTTAACCTTTTCAAGACATCCAGCACTTCCTCCTCTGTAATCTGGACATTTTGCAAGATGTCACCATCTATTTCTCTACAGTCTATATCTTCCATATCCTTTTCCACAGTAAATACTGATGCAAAATATTCATTTAGTATCTCCCCCATTTTCTGTGGCTCCACACAAACGCCCCGCCTTGCTGATCTTTGAGGGGCTCTATTCTCTCCCTAGTTATCCTTTTGTCCTTAATATATATGTAAAAACCCTTTGGATTCTCCTTAATTCTATTTGCCAAAGCTATCTCATGTCCCCGTTTTGCCTTCCTGATTTCCCTCTTAAGTATACTCCTACTTCCTTTATACTCTTCTAAGGATTCACTCGGTCTATCCTGTCTATACCTGACATATGCTTTCTTCTTTTTCTTAACCAAACCCTCAATTTCTTTAGTCTACTAATGATGTTTTTCTTTAAAGTGAAATATTTCTCAACCACAAGAAATTAGCATAGTTGTGTTGGCTTTTCGAATACACAAGTTTAATGTTCAAATCAATTTGAATCTGAATTTTAAGAGCCAGAGTGATAAAGAAACCTAATCACTTTAGCGACAGTTAGGATGGAAGCTTCTGCTATTTCTGAGAGTGCATTTAATAATACAGAACTTGAATATTGCTGAAAAGGACACATTTTCAAAGCCTTTCATCTTATACTCATCAGGACTTTTGCAAAAATACCATAGTATGAGGGAAAAACATTTTCCATCATTTGAAAATAGAGTGATGATTGCTTGTTAACAATAGAATCTGAATGATGCAGAAGAATCTAATTCACATTGCAAGTACAAAAACACAAAAAAACAAACACAAATTTGGTTTGAAACAGACACTTGTCAAGGCCTTACCTGATCTTGGAACATTGTACCTCCAAAACCCCAAACACAAGTAAACACAAAGTACAGTTCATAGAGTTCCTTGGGAGAATCAGCAGGTGTATTGATTGGGGTCAGAAGACATTCCATCAAATGGAGCACTGTCTGAACCATGGTGATCTCTGGAATTGGAGTAATCATTTTAAATCCTGTTCGTAACTTTTCAAGGCAGGTAGGCAAGTATTTATCAAATAATATTAGAAGGTTTGCCTTTTCTGATTGCACTTCACGGCTTTCAATCCAGCTGGCTACAACACTAAAGGAGAAAAGAAAAAAAATAATGCAATTGACTAAGTATATCAAATAAACATATTTTTGGGTTTGATTATTTTCATGTGTATTTTAGATTTCACTATCTTCTGCTAACGATGGCAGATATTGGGCTTAAGAATGCTGTTATGCAGTATTCACATTTCAGCCACTAATGGGCTGCACGGTGGCACAGTGGTTAGCACTGCTGCCTCACAGCGCCTGAGACCCGGATTCAATTCCTGCCTCAGGCAACTCTCTGTGTGGAGTTTGCACATTCTCCCCGTGTCTGCGTGGGTTTCCTCCGGGTGCTCCGGTTTCCTCCCACAATCCAAAAATGTGTAGGTTAGGTGAATTGGCCATGCTAAATTGCCCGTAGTGTTAGGTGAAGGGGTAAATGTAGGAGAATGGGTCTGGGTGGGTTACACTTCGGCGGGTCGGTGTGGACTTGTTGGGCCGAAGGGCCTATTTCCACATTGTAAGTAATCTAATCTAATCTAATCAAATTGGCCTAGCATAGTTCCAACATTGCAGGGAAGGGAATACTCAAAGTATTTCCATTCTGAAGAGCACCACCCCCCAAATTAGATACTGTAATCACACTGATGTCAATAGCACAATTATCATTGTTTAAATTATATAATATTGTATAATTTTGAAGGATATATTTTAAAATTTTGAACATCTCAGTTCTCCATTCACAACGTGCTGTATATATGCGGAGGATGTATGCTTAATTAATGAGAAGGATGGTAGACGGTTGATGGTAGACGAGGAAGGACAACACTTTGACTAGGACAACACATCCATCCTAAGACAAGTCAAACAGAAACATGCACAAAAATTCCTAGAAGCATGGCATTCCAACCAGAACTCTACCAACAAACACATCGATTTGGATCCCATCTACCACCCTCTGAGAAAAAGAACTGGAAGTTACATCACCCACCCAAAGAAACCTAAACACATAAATTGAAAGTGGGACATCTCACCAGCATTTCACCGGAGGCTCACTGATGATGTTACCTAGTATGGTGACATCATATGAAACCGAACCTTCCAGCTCAGCAAGTAAACCCACATCCAGATAATCCATACGCATGGCACTTGCAACAACACCCAATTGTCTAATCACTAAATCTGTATGGATCTTGCTCTCACTTTACTACAAAAATAAATTCATTCTAAATTCAGAACAAATTATAAATCAATTCAAATACATCTTTTCAAATAGCTAACATAAGCAATAAGTAATTATCCTGTGTCAGGCATTAGTGCCTGTCTCATTTCGGATAGTTCTTTCCCTAATGTGGTACTCCTATGAAGTATTTCCTCTGTTGATTGGAAGGTAGAAGTGTGTAGAAATCCCAGGATACTTAAGATGGCCTTCAAGCAGTTCAATGTTCAAAACTCTTGAGTATAAACTCTAGTATCTTAACTGGGACCAAAAGAATTTTACTCAGCTGGTTGTGTGCCACGAGAAATGAATTCAGCAGAATGTAAGGCAGACATGCTAGAATCCTGTGAGATGGTGGTAGAAGAAACAGCAATTCAAGTGTCTATAAGGTATGTAAGTGAGGAGATAGGATGGGTAGATGGATAGGATGTGTAAATATATAGGATGGGTGAGATAAGTGGATGAAAGGGTAGTGCATAAAGTGTGTAGGATGATAGGTGGGTAGTGTGGAAGGTGGATAGGTTGATATGTGGAAAGAATAGCAGGTGGGTAGAGTGGAAGGTAGATAGGGAAGTAGGTGAGCTGAAAGTAGGTGGGTCAGAGGAGTTCGGTTCATTTGGGTTAGGACAGGAAGTCAGCAGGATATCAGGTGGAGGGATCTGATCAGGAGAGAGTCAGGTGTCAGTGGGGTGTCCAGGGTGAGGGGGAATTGGGCTGAATGCTTGGGGCATCATTGTGCAGTTTATTCTCTGACTGTATCTTAGAATTAGGGACATTTTCTGGGGAGAAGAGGAATTGTACAATTAAAAGTACAAACTTCCTGGACTATTCCCAAGGAGTCTTTGTATTGGTACTTCTGAGTGATCCCAATGCAATTTTTCCTAGTATGTTTGATTTCCAACCAGACAGAGACCAGAAGATATGGGCCATTGTGAAATTTATGATTGCAGGAAAACAAAGGTGAGTCTTTGGAGCACCAGAGGCTCAGGCTAATACTCAGGGGACACAGCTGCTGGTGGAATTTAAAACATAGTCTCAGGAATGGTGACCATGAAAACATATCATTGATTATCTTAAAAATTCATCTGGCTTATTGATACCCTTGAGGAAGGAATTCTGCCATCCTCACATGGGTCTGGTTGACATATGATTCCAGATCCAAAGCAATGCGATTGACATATTGGATTTTGGCTGGGCTTAGCAAGCCACTCAGTTCAATGGCAATTAGGAATGGGCAACACATGCTTGCTAACGATACCCATGTCCTATATAAGTGTAAATTAATGACATCTAGTCATGGCTAATTTGATTATCCTCAACTATACTTTCTTGTCTTTTCCTCACAGCATTTGAATTGTTTATTGATTAAAAATCTGTCCATCTCATCCTTCAAAATGTTTAATGATTCAACAGCCCTCTACGATAAAGAATTCCAGAAATTCACTACCCTCAAGGAAGAAATCCATCCTCATCTCTGTCTGAGATATGCAATTTCTTATTCTGAGATTGGAAGACCATAAGACTGTAAGACATAGGAACAAAACTTCAGCCATTCAATCATGGCTGTTAAGTTTCTCAACCCCATTCTCCCGCTTTCTCCCTGTAACCCTTGATCCCCTTGATACTCATTATCTATCTCGTCCTAAATATACTCCATGGCCTGGCCTCCACAGACTTCTTTGGCAATGAATTCCATAGATTCACCACTCTCTTGCTGAAGAAGTTTCTTCTTACCTCTGTTCTAAAAGATCTTCCCTTTACTCTATGCTTCGGGTCCTAATCTCTCTGACCAATGGACACATCTTCCCAACATCTATTCCATCCAGGCAATTCAGCATTCTGCATGTTTCAACTAGAGACCCCTTATCCTTACAAACTCCAAGAATAGACCCAGAATCCTCAAACGTTCCTCATATGTTAAGCTTCCTATGCCTGAGACAATTCTCATGAACCTTCTCTGAATACCGCTAAGACCAATACATCCTTCCGAAAATATGGGGCTCAAGACTGAGCATAATGCTCTAAATGTTGTCTGACCAGAACGTTGTAGAGCCTCCGGAGTACATACCTGCTTTGACAGTCAAGTCCTCTCAAAATAAATTGCATTTGCCTTCCTAACTACAGACTTAACCTTCAAGCTTACCTTGAGAGACTCCTGGACTAGAATTCCCAAGTCTCTTTGCACTTCAGACTTCTGAATTTTCTCCCCATTTAGAAAATAGTCCATGCTTCTACTAAAGTGCACTACCTCACGCTTTTCCACATTGTACTCCTTGTGCCACTTCATTTCCCACTCACTTAACCTGTCCAAATCCTTCTGCAACCTCCCCACCTCCTCAATTATGCTGACTGTCCCTCTACTCATGTTTGTACCATTTGCAAACTTAGACAGAATGCCCTCAATTCATTCATCTAGATCGTTAATGTGTAAAGTGAAAAGTTGTGGTCCCAAAACTGATCCTTGTGGAACACGACTTGTAACTAGCAGTCATCCTGAGAAGGACTGTTTTATCCCCACTCACTGCTTTCTGCCAGACAGCCAAGCTTCTAACCATGGTAGCTCATTGCCTCTAACACCATGGGCCCTTGCCTTAATCAATAGCCTCCTTTGCGGCCTTCTTGAAATCCAGGTAGATAACATCCATTGGCTCTCCTTGGCTCATTACTCCCTCAAAGAATTCTAGTAGATTTGTCAGGCATAACCTCCCCTTTGTGAAACCATGCCAACTTTGTGCTATTTTACCATACACTTCTAAGTATTCAGAAATCTCATCCTTCACAATGGATTCCAGGATCTTACTCATGACCAAGGTTGGGCTAATCAGTCTGTACTTTTTGTCTTTTGCCTTTCTCCCTTTTTAAACAGTGGTGTCACGTTAGTAATTTTCCAGTCCTCTGGAACCCTTCCTGATTCTAGTGATTCCTGAGACATCACCACTAACACGTTTACTATCTCTTCAGCTATCTCCCTTGGGATTTGGGTTGTAGGACATTTGGTTCAGGTGATTTATTCACCTTCAGGCTATTCAGTTTTTCGAGCACATTCTCCTTGGTAATGTTACTATACTCAGCTCTGCTCCTTTACTTTCTTGAATTTTTGGGATATTACTCATATTGTGATTAGAATAGGTTCTCTACAGTTTGGAAACAGGTCACCTGACTGAACAAGTCCACGCTGACCCTTCAAAGAGCAATCCACCTCAACCCCCCTCCCTACATTTACCCCTGACTAACGCACCTAATACTATGAGCAATTTAGCATGCCCAACCCACCTAACCTGTACATCTTTTGACTGTGGGAGGAAACCGGAGCACCCAGAGGAAACCCACACAGACACGGAGAGAATGAGCAAATTCCACACTGATGGTCACCCAAGACAGGAATCGAACCCAAATTTCTGGTGCTGTGAGGCAGCAGTACTAACTTCCATTGTGAATCTATACCCTCTGGTCTTAGATTCCTCCTCAGGTAGAATCAATCTTTCTGTATCAACCTTGTTAAGTCCCCTATAAATCTCGTATGAATTTCAACAAAGTTGCCTTTATTCTTCTAAAATGTCAACGAATACAGGCCCAATCTACTCAAACTCCCCCTCATAAGACAGCCCCTCCATTTCGCAAATTTTCTCTGGACAGCCTCTAATGCCAATATTCCAGCTGAGGTCTGACTAATGCCTTGTATAATTTTAGCGAAAACATCCACTTTTGTACTCCACTTCTTGAAATAAAGACCAACATTCCATTTGGTTCCCTATTACTTGCTAAATTGGATGCCAGTGTTTTGTGATTCATGAACGAAGACTCCTAAATCCCTCCCTTTAGTCTGCAGTCTTTCTCCATTTAAACCAAATTCAGCTCCTTTATTCTTCCTGCCAAAATGCCTGGCTCCATATTTCCCCACATTGTATTCCATCTGCTAACTTGTCTAGGTCACTCCTTTTTCCCTTTATTCATTTGCAAGAAGGGGGCATCACTGGCTAAGTAGCATTTATTATCCATCCCTAATTGCCAAGAAGGCAGTTAAGAGTCAACCACATTGTTGTAGGTCTGGAGTCACATGTAGGCCAGACCAAGTAAAGATGGCAGACTTCCTTCCCTAAAAGGCACTAGTGAACCAGATGGGCTTGTCTGACAATCAAGAGTGCATTCTTGATTAGTCCCAGATTTTCTTCATATTGAATTCAAATCCCTCCATCTGCCATGACAGGATTCGAACCCAGGTCCCCAGACATTATCTCAGTCTCTGGATTAACTGTCCAGCAAAAATACCATTAGGCCATTGACTCACCTCTGCAGACTTTGTTATTATCACCACTTGCCTTTCTACCTATTAATAAGTCATCAACAAACTTGGCAAGAGTACATTGACTTTCCTCACCCAAGTCATTATAGAGTTATAGAGACGTACAGGACGGAAATAGACCCCTCGCTCCAACTCGTTCATGCCGACCAAATATCCCAACCCAATCTAGTCCCATCTGCCAGGACTCAGCCCATATTCCTCCACACCCTTCCTATTCATATACCCATCCAGATGCTTTTTAAATGTTGCAATTGTATTAGCCTCCACCACTTCCACTGGCAGTTTATTCCATACATGTACCACCCTCTGCGTTAAAAACTTGCCCCTTAGGTCTCTTTTTTTTTCCTCTCTCATCCAAACCTATGCCCTCTAGTTCTGGACTCCCCAACCCCAGGAAAAAAAACTAATTCTATTTATCCTATCCATGCGCCTCATGATTTTATAAACCTCTATAAGGTTACCCCTCAATCTCTGACGCTTCAGAGGAAACAGCCCTAGCCTATTCAACCTCTCCCTATAGCTCAAATCCTCCAACCCTGGCAACATCCTTGTAAATCTTTTCTCAACCCTTTCAAGTTTCACAGCATACTTCCAATAGGAAGGAGACAGAATTGCATGCAATATTCCAACAGTGGCCTAACCAATGCCCTGTACAACTGTAACATGACCTCCCAACTCCTGTACTCAATACTCTGACCAATAAAGGAAAGCATACCAAATGCCTTCTTCATTATCCTATCTACCTGCCACTCCACTTTCAAGAAGCTATGAACCTGCACTCCAAGATCTCTTTGTTCAGCAACACTCCCGAGGACCTTACCATTAAGTGTATAAGTCATGTTAAGATTTGCTTTCCCAAAATGCAGCACTTCACATTTATCTAAATTACAATATACATTGTAAATAACTGTGACCCCAGCATTGATCCATGTGGCACAACATTAATTAAAGGGTGTCATCTGGAAATTAGCTCTCCTTGCCCCAACTTTCTGACATCTACTTGTGAGCCAATCATCTATCCTATTATTATGGCCTCAAAATGCTGGCTGCACATTTCACTCTTGGATATTGAATGCATTTTAAGAAAGTTGTAACAATCACCTCACACACTCTGCAGCCAAATCTGGGCACTATCACATTTCTAGTACTTGCATTTATTAAGATTACATCCAAGACCTTCCAGTTTCTCAATAGTTGGAGACAGGATATATTCTGACTGATGTGCCTTGGAGTCCCTTGGAATTCCCAATACAGTGACCAAGCAGGAATTGCCCATGAACATAGAACATAGAACATAGAACAATACAGCACAGAACAGGCCCTTCGGCCCACGATGTTGTGCTGAACATTTGTCCTAGCTTAAGCACCCATCCATGTACCTATCCAATTGCCGCTTAAAGGTCACCAAAGATTCTGACTCTACCACTCCCACAGGCAGCGCATTCCATGCCCCCACCACTCTCTGGGTAAAGAACCCACCCCTGACATCTCCCCTATACCTTCCACCCTTCACCTTAAATTTATGTCCCCTTGTAACACTCTGTTGTACCCGGGGAAAAAGTTTCTGACTGTCTACTCTATCTATTCCTCTGATCATCTTATAAACCTCTATCAAGTCACCCCTCATCCTTCGCCGTTCCAATGAGAAAAGGCCTAGCACTCTCAACCTATCCTCGTATGACCTGTTCTCCATTCCAGGCAACATCCTGGTAAATCTTCTCTGCACCCTCTCCAAAGCTTCCACATCTTTCCTAAAGTGAGGCGACCAGAACTGCACACAGTACTCCAAATGTGGCCTAACCAAAGTCCTGTACAGTTGCAACATCACTTCACGACTCTTGAATTCAATCCCTCTGCTAATGAACGCGAATACACCATAGGCCTTCTTACAAGCTCTGTCCACCTGAGTGGCAACTTTCAAAGACCTGTGAACATAGACCCCAAGATCCCTCTGTTCCTCCACCTCACTAAGAACCCTACCGTTAACCCTGTATTCCGCATTCTTTTTTGTCTTTCCAAAATGGACAACCTCACACTTGGCAGGGTTGAACTCCATCTGCCACTCCTCAGCCCAGCTCTGCATCATATCCAAGTCCCTTTGCAGCCGACAAGAGCCCTCCTCACTATCCACAACTCCACCAATCTTCGTATCATCTGCAAATTTACTGACCCACCCTTCGACTCCCTCATCCAAGTCATTAATAAAAATTATGAACAGCAGAGGACCCAGAACTGATCCCTGCGGAACTCCACTTGTAACTGGGCTCCAGGCTGAATATTTACCATCTACCACCACTCTCTGACTTCGACCGGTTAGCCAGTTTTCTATCCAATTGGCCAAATTTCCCTCTATCCCATGCCTCCTGACTTTCCGCATAAGCCTACCATGGGGAACCTTATCAAATGCCTTACTAAAATCCATGTATACTACATCCACTGCTCTACCCTCATCCACATGCTTGGTCACCTCCTCAAAGAATTCAATAAGACTTGTTGTTTTAAAAAATTCTCAAGGTCAGGTTCGTAGGAGAGTAGTCTGACACAGAACAAACGACCAAGAGGCGAGTCTGCTAGAATATGGGCATTTTATTCCCCGCAGCGTCGCCACAACCAGGTCTCATACAACGGGTCTGGCTTATACTCACTCTACATGTTACCGGAACTGGGAGCCGTCAGTTCTCGTAGAGCGGTTGCCAACAACCCACGCTCGGCGGTTAAACGTAACCCCGGAGCAGACTCACCGAACTGGAGACTTTTCCAGCTGATATACTCTTTTCCAGATATAAACATTCATGTGAACAGCAGAGCAAGGCTAAAAAACACATTCCATTCTGGTTACATACAGATAAGAAGATTCACACGGGGAGGTGTGTAATAAGATTCACACGGGACTAAGCAACACCTCCATTCCGGTTAGATTCACACATGTATTGGGACATAATTTTTAACCGTTTCACCACATTCCACTGCTTGGCCCAATACATGTGTTACATTATGATTCACACATGTATTGGGACATAATTTTACACCACATTCCACTGCTTGGCCCAATACATGTGTTACATTATGATTAATTCAGTTCAATTCGTTTCAGTTAATTTCAGTTCAGTCAATTCAGTGTAGTTCAATTCAGCTCAGTTCAGGTCTGTTCAGTTCAATTCAATTGTGTTCAATTCAGTTCCGTCCATTTCAATTCAATTTAGCTCAGTTCCATTTTGTTCCGTTCAATTTGATTCACTTCAGTTCCACTCAGTTCAGTTCAGTTCAATCCCATTCAATTCTGTTAACTCCGCTTCAGCTTTTTGGACATGCCCACATCCTCCGCTGTACCCCAGGCAAGGGGTTCTTCGGCAGGACTGGGATCCTCTCTCAAACAAACTGCCACGTACATGCCCACATCCATGCCATCCCGGGACGGTCGGGACCTCCACAGTTTGTTCTTCTGGTTTCTTAGTCTTTTTCCAAAACATTGTTCTGTATCAAAATCTCTCCTCAATTGCGATTGACCCTGCTCGACTACGCCAAATGTTTTAAAAAATTCTCAAGGTCAGGTTCGTAGGAGAGTAGTCTGACACAGAACAAACGACCAAGAGGCGAGTCTGCTAGAATATGGGCATTTTATTTCCCGCAGCGTCGCCACAACCAGGTCTCATACAACGGGTCTGGCTTATACTCACTCTACATGTTACCGGAACTGGGAGCCGTCAGTTCTCGTAGAGCGGTTGCCAACAACCCACGCTCGGCGGTTAAACATAACCCCGGAGCAGACTCACCGAACTGGAGACTTTTCCAGCTGATATACTCTTTTCCAGATATAAACATTCATGTGAACAGCAGAGCAAGGCTAAAAAACACATTCCATTCTGGTTACATACAGATAAGAAGATTCACACGGGGAGGTGTGTAATAAGATTCACACGGGACTAAGCAACACCTCCATTCCGGTTAGATTCACACATGTATTGGGACATAATTTTTAACCGTTTCACCACACTTGTAAGGCAAGACCTACCCTTCACAAATCCGTACTGGCTGTCTCTAATCAAGCAGTGCCTTTCCAGATACACATAAATCCTATCCCTCAGTACCCTTTCCATTACTTTACCTACCACCGAAGTAAGACTAACTGGTCTGTAATTACCGGGGTTATCCCTATTCCCTTTTTTGAACAGGGGCACAACATTCGCCACTCTCCAGTCCCTTGGTACCACCCCCGTTGACAGTGAAGATGAAAAGATCATTGCCAACGGTACTGCAATTTCCTCTCTTGCTTCCCACATAATCCTAGGATATATCCCATCAGGCCCGGGGGACTTGTCTATCCTCAAGTTGTTCAAAATGTCCAACACATCTTCCTTCCTAATATGTATCTCCTCTAGCTTACCAGTCCATTTCACACTCTCCTCTTCAACAATACGGTTCCTCTCATTCGTAAATACTGAAGAAAAGTACTCATTCACGACCTCTCCTACCTCTTCCGACTCAATACACAGTTTCCCACTACTGTCCTTGATTGGACCTACCCTCGTTCTCGTCATTCTCATGTTTCTCACATACGCATAAAATGCCTTTGGGTTATCCTTGATCCTATCCGCCAGAGATTTTTCATGCCCTCTCTTGGCTCTCCTAATCCCTTTCTTCAGGTCCCTTCTGGCTATCCTGTATCCCTCCACTGCTCTGTCTGAACCCTGTTTCCTCAACCTTATGTAAGCCTCCTTCTTCCTCTTTACAAGACATTCAACCTCCCTCGTCAACCAAGGTTCCCTCACACGACCATTTTTTTCCTGCCTGACCGGTACATACATATCAAGGACACATCGTATCTGTTCCTTGAAAAAGTTCCACATTTCCACGACATCCTTCCCCGACAGCCTATGCTCCCAACTTATGCTCCTCAGATCCTGTCTTACAGCATCGTAATTACCCTTCCCCCAATTGTAAAACCTACCCTGTTGCACGCACCTATCTCTCTCCATAACCAAGGTGAAAGTCACAGAATTGTGGTCACCATCACCAAAATGTTCACCCACTAACAAGCCCATCACTTGTCCCGGTTCATTACCGAGTACCAAATCCAAAATGGCCTCCCCTCTGGTCGGACAATCTACATACTGTGTTAGAAAAGCTTCCTGGACACACTGCACAAACACCGCCCCATCCAATCTACTTGATCTAAAGAGCTTCCAATCAATATTTGGGAAGTTGAAATCACCCATGACTACTACCCTGTGGCTTCTGCACCTTTCCCAAATCTGTTTCCCAATCTGTTTCTCCACATCTCTGCTGCTATTGGGGGACCTATAGTAAACACCCAACAAGGTGACTGCACCTTTCCTATTTCTGACTTCAGCCCATACTACCTCTAAAGGCAGATCCCCCTTGAACTGCCTTTCTGCAGCTGTTATACCATTTCTAATTAGCAACGCCACCCCCCCTCCTTTTTTACCACCCTCCCTAATCCTACTGAAACATCTGTAACCAGGAACCTCCAACAACCATTCCTGTCCCTCTTCTATCCACGTTTCCGTGATGGCCACAACATCGTAGTCCCAGGTACCTATCCACGCCTTACGTTCACCCACCTTATTTCAGATACTCCTTGCGTTGAAGTATACGCACTTGAACCCATCTCTGTGTCTGCAAGTATTCCCTGTCAGTGCTACCTTCTTCACAGCCTCCCCACACACTTGGACATCCTGACAAACAGCTAGCCTACTTGCTGGACTACAAGTCCGGATGCCATCCCCCTGCCAAATTAGTTTAAACCACCCCGAAGATAGCTAGCAAACCTATCCCCCAGGATATTGGTGCCCTTCTGGTTCAGGTGCAACCCGTCCTGCTTGTACAGGTCCCACCTTCCCCAGAATGCAGTCCAATTGTCCAAATACCTGAAGCCCTCCCTCCTACACCATCCTTGCAGCCACGTGTTCAACTGCACTCTCTCCCTATTTCTTGCCTCACTGTCACGTGGCACCGGCAACAACCCAGAGATGACGACTCTGTCTGTCCTAGCTTTCAGCTCTTGAATGACCTCCCCACCTCTCTTCCTACCTATGTCGTTGGTGCCAACGTGCACCACGACTTCTGGCTGCACACCCTCCCCCTTAAGGATTCTGAAGACACGGTCCAAGACGTCACGGACCCTGGCACCCGGGAGGCAACAAATCATCCGAGAGTCTCGCCCATGCCCACAGAATCGCCTGTCCGTCCCTCTAACTAGAGAGTCTCCTATAACTAGCCGCTCTCATCCTCTCCTCCTTTCCCTTCTGAGTCTCAGAGCCAGACCTCACGCCACAGACCCGGTCACTGTTAAACCTTTGATGAGTTTTCAGCCAATATCTGAAAAACTCTGAGGAAATCTTCAGGATCTGCCTCATTCACCTGGATAGTTATTCAGTGTATAAATTGCTCTATATTTCTGACCATAAATCACTCACAATTATCTCTCCCTGACTCAACCCTTACAGCATCCTTCTCCTCCACTCTGCTGGCACTACAGTTAACCCTTCACCCATTTACCAAACTAATGTCTCATCCATTTGGCACCCTACATCTTACCTACAAAACTTTCCATCTACTTTCTCACCCACATGTGAGTCTACCTACTCAACAACCTGGCATTCTATCTATTATCCACTAAACTGTCACACTATTTCCTCCTCAAAATGGCAGTCCACAACCTCACCCACCTGGCATCCTAACCCCCTTACCCACTTAACAACCTTTTTCTTTCCCACCCTGACATTTATTTGTTTCATTATCCCTATGCACCAAAAATGTACCCACCTGCCACCCTATAACTTTAGCCACTTACTTCATCTCCATACCTTTACAAAGTGATTTTGGTACCTTCAAACTGTATTTACTTCCCAGTATATGGCAGGGGGTGGTTCAAATGAGGGCATGGCTTCTGTAAAGATTCATTCTACTGTTGTATGATTAGTGTATTGCACTTTGTCTGCAGTTGGATACAAGAATCAAACAAAGTTAAGTGTGGAAGTTTTTGTCTGATCTGCATTAGAATTGGGAATTCCAACCCAGGTCAGGAGATTTAGGGCACATAATACAACTTTTATTATGATATGTAAATATATGTCCTTGTGGATTGAGTTGTCTAGGTAGTTTAGCTTATGGTTCAGGACAACATCAAAACTGTGAGTTTGAATCCCAATCTAGTTGAAGTTCACCTGAGACTTGCCTTGTTCCCACCCCTGACCATGGAGTACAACGACAAACCACTACTAGAAAGTAATTCAGGATGAAACATTAGCAGAGAATGAACTTAGGAATTGTCTGAAGACAGACCACACATTTATCTGTGTTTTAAAACTTGCATTTAATTTAAGAATTAAAAAAATGCAACTTACGGGTTCCAGCCAAGATCAGCTGGATTGATGTAGAGTATCCCTGCCCGGGACACTGTAGCTGGTGTGGCTGTTCTTAGGTGACTTATCTCAAACAGTAAACGCATTGTGGGATTCAGTGGAATTCGTTCATTGCTGGCAAGTGTTAAAACCTTCACATAAGTTAATTAAAATAAATGAATTAATATTTAATTTCTGAAATGGGAATAATATTATTGCTTTGAACAAATATACTAAACATGGGAGTCAGTTAGCTCAGTTGACTGGACAGCTGTTTGTGATGCAGAGTGATGCCAACAGTGTGGGTTTATTTCCCACACTGAATGAGGTTATTATAAAGGACTCTCCTTCTCAATCCTTCCCCTCACCTGAGGAGTGGTGACTCTCAAGTTAGACCACCACTAGGTGTCTCTCTAATTAGAGAGCAGCCGATGGTATGGTATCACTGTGGCAACTTTATTTTTATATTAAATGTAGAATGGGTTACACTTTATAGGCATCCAATCCTATGAGAAATAAAACAATCTCCTTCTAGTTTCATATATATGTACATGTAAGGTGCTGGTAAATCTGCTACTTAAAATCAAAATTACAGTTTTAGGAAACAAAGGAAAAAATGTGCTGCATAACTTTAGTGAAAAATTCAAGATTGGAATAAGAGCACATTTCTCCTTTTATGTTTTAAAAGTATTGTGTTAAAGGAAATTTTATCATGCTTGATGGATGAAAGGTATTTTTTAACAAAAACATTTTTCAATGATCAATCTGTTATGAAGACGTGGGGGTACTGTACCTTTAAGAAAGTTAAAAGCTAGCAGAACTACCTGACAACATCAGGTGTTCTAAACAAGATACAATGTAACCTTTTGGTCCAGCAGCTAGTATAGCTGGTTGCCTGGAGACAAGAACAAATTTGAATTAGGCCAATTGATTTAAATTATACCCCAAAAAAAAACTCCAATCAGGTTTGAATTTAGTATATTGGCAATATTAAAAGTGAATGACACAATCCGATGCTTTGGGGTATAAGACTGGGAAAAATTGAACAGTTGAGGGAGAACTGCCAAAAGACCAACAGATGTAGGCTGCTTGTCATAAGGCGCTGATAGATACTTATCTGGAGAAGGAGTTTGCACAGAGAAAAACATTAACATTGACCTGGAGAGCAAATCTACAGAGGAAATATAAAGAGAAGATTCGACAGCTAGTTGGTTTTGAAATTTGAATTTTTCAATAAATCTTAACTGGGAGATTTATTGGACTAGCATTATAGAAGGGAAAATAAACGATAGGTTAGTAGAAGGAGTTGTAAATATTTGTTAGTTATTTATTGTCTGTTATACTTTAAGAAATAAAGTTGTTAATTTTTACTTTAAATAGTTCTTGGCCTCTCGAATTTTTCAGATTACTGCACATGATAAATCTATTCTGTATTGCTGGTTTAAATTAAGCAGGGGAGTTTACCCTGTGATGTAACAAATATAACTTTCGCAAGCAGTGGAGAATAGTTTTGAGGCTTTCAAGGTATAGTGTTGACACATAGTTGCTTATTTTTTTCTTTTAGTAAATAAGTATTTCTTTACACATTTAAGTAGTAACATGATGTAGCCTTATTAATACTGCTGAAGTGAGTCTTACTAAATAAGTATTTTTAGTAAGTTGTTCAAATCTCAGCCCGATTATCCTAAATTCAATTCATTGAAATCTACTTTCATGGCCAGTCAAGAGTAAATTTTACAACAAATTAAATTAAAATAACTTTTTAAATGTGAGTCATATCTATGCATGTAAGAAAATTAACATAAACTAGAAACCTTCCTTAATCAGCAAAATAAGTAGAAACATGATACTTTAATTGGGAGGAGGGGCCAGCATTGTGGGTGGGGCCTGAACTGCGTGATTTGATTCTTGAATTAGCCTAAAAGATTCAGTGAAGCATGAAAGTAGATCTGTTCGGTGTATTTCCCCACTTGCCTGGATGAGTACAACTCAACAACATTCAGGAAGCTTGATACCATCTAGGACAAATCAGCCATTTGATTTTTTACCATATCCACAAACATTCAATCCCTCCTCCACTAACACTTCAGCAGTAGCATTGTTTACATCTACAAGTGGAATTCAGAATTTCTCCAAAGTTCCGCATAGAATATCTTTCAAATCCTTGACCATTATAAGGACAAGATCAGCGGATACAAAGGAACACCATCACCTGCAAATTCTGTCCAAGCTATGCAATATCCAGATTTGGAAATACATGATCATGCAGTGTTAGTTGTCTAAACTTTGGGAACAACTTCCCTAATGGCAATGTGGGTCTACCTACATCAAATGGACTGTAGCGGTTCAAGCTGACTGCTTACTATCACTTTTCAAGGGCAATTAGGGATGGACAATAAATGCTGCTTACATCCTATGAGAGAATGAACAATCTTTTTTTAAAAAATAACATTTAAAGTAACACAATATTTTGTGCTGATCTGATTGTTTCTAGCAGAGAGTTGAAATAAACATATGTACACCATATAAATTAGGAGCAGAAGTAGACCACCCAAAATTTCAAGTTTGCTCCACCATTCAGAAAAACAAATAACAATCTGATAGTGTTATTACAACATTGTTGAACCAAAATTCCAATTCTGTGTTGTAAATTCTATGTAGTGAGAAAGGGGACCCTCATATCTTTTGGGATCTCTCCCTTGCATTGTGTGCCCCCTCAAAACAGAATGAGATCAGTACTGCTCTACTCAAGAAGTAGGCAAGAGAAGTAGGAGCCCATCAAGTCTGCCCACCATTCAATATGATATTGGAGGTTCCTCTACTTAATTTCATATTTCCAGTTTTGCATACTCATTGAATCTTTGTTAAATATATGCAGTAACTTTTCCTCCACAGAATTTTCTGGTAAAGGATTCCACAAATTCACCACCCTCTGATTGAAGAAATTTCTCATCTTATGTATCCTGTAACCTGGGCAATGTTCCCTATAAGCTGGATGGCCATGTTTTGAGGTACCTGCAAAGTTCTGTACATGTTGGTTGGCATGCCAATGCACTAACTTCCAGTTTTGTAAGTCATTGTTGCACATGAATCTCTGAAACTGCACTGAAAAAGAATATTTGAGGAAGTATTGATCCTAAGACCATGAACCCTTTTCTAGATCCTGCCAGTTTCTGGCAGGTGGGGGAATCTTTATGTTTCCAGCATGTTCTTCTAAATTCCTGAAAATATAGGTCCAATTAATGCAATCACTCCTCATGACAATCTGGTACCCCGGAACCTGTCTGGTAAACC
Source organism: Chiloscyllium plagiosum (assembly GCF_037043375.1). Taxonomy (NCBI): domain Eukaryota; kingdom Metazoa; phylum Chordata; class Chondrichthyes; order Orectolobiformes; family Hemiscylliidae; genus Chiloscyllium; species Chiloscyllium plagiosum. Next base: position 46,054,328 of record NW_028270163.1, on the reverse strand, counting down.
CATCTGTACTTTTCCATGGCAAGTAGAACCTTCAGAGGACCCTAGGAGCATGGCCACACAGCTTAGAAACACTATTCAGAATACTGGGTAAACCATTTAGGATTGAAGTAAAGATAAATTTCTTCACTCCAAGGGTAGTGAATCTGTAGAATTGTTAACCACATAATGGGCAGATACCTTCTTTTCAATTTTTTTTCAGCATCAACAACCAAAACTCAACTTGTCAGACACTGGACTTCACACAAGTGCACAAAGATGAATAGAGCTCACAGCTTTAAAAGAATGTGACCAGAGACTTTTGAGTTTCCCATGTGCAGCTGACTTTATTTTGATGGTAGGATGTAATCATAAAAAGCGTAATGATGCGTAATGATGACCATACAAATATACTACTACTCCAGAGGGCAGTTAAGTACCTGACACACCATAAACATGTAATTGATTTACTCTCAGCATTTCAATCATTTTTCAGGAGATCAAAATTTTGATTCCTACCTAATTGTGTCATGGTACGTTGCTACTCCAAGCTCCATAAAATAGTCCATAACGTATCTCTATTCCTTTCTGCCTCAATTACTGCTTCCAATGCCAGATCAGAAAAAAAACTTTTCTCCTATTGCTCCACTCACTGTGCCTTTCTTTCTATCGAGCTATTCTACAGATAATTTTCACAATTTATGTCAAATGTTAAGAGAGGCAAATTCTTTAAGAAATGGCGAATCGCTACACACACTGGTGGCTGTTGTGTTTGGAATGAGGGCTTGGTGGATTTCGTCGAGTATGAGATCCCTGATGGGGTTTGTTAACCTGAGACATTGCGGGAGCTCTGGCTGACAGATATAAATAAGACTCTCAGCGATTTTACCCACTCTGGGGACTGGCTTTGAGCTAACTGGTCAGAGACCATGTACTGTGTATTATTTCAGTGTCCCCATTGTGAACATGCAGGACTAATTAGAGAAATAATTTAGAGGAACAGATAGTATAAAATTTGCCTGCTGTCTATCTTTAATGGACTAGTGAGTGAGCAGACTTCACTCCGCATCTTGGAGCCCAAGAACAGGTTTTAGCAAATTTGCATCCTCAGTTATTACTGCTAGTATTCTTCATTGTCTGTCTGGGATATTACTGCTGCACAAATGAATTAAATTTCAGCCCTTTGAGATGGCACGTTGTAATGAAGGATGGTTAGATTGCATTTCTTGAATTCTTATATTTCAACAATCAAATGTTTTTATTTAAGAAAAGTGATTCCTAGAACCAATAATTGGATTTTATTAGGTATAACGTATATTGGTATGTAGAAAGTATTTAATAAGGTGTATCACAGAAGAGTTGGTAGATAAAATATGACTGACTTATAAGTAACAAAGAATCATAGCTAATAGATGTTGCTCAAATCAGAAAAGAGTAAGGAAAAGTATTCATTTAAAGTTAGTAATGATTAACCTGTTTATGTCTGTTTACAGATCATTAGACTTAGACATATTAGCATGTGAGGCTCAGTTGGTAGTTTCCCTGCATCTGACCTAGACTTTCAAGTTCGAAGCTCCTGCCTAGGACTTGTTGACTTGAAGGTGAAATAGCTCCATAAAGGTTGGGATTCCCTCACCAAATCAACCTTCGTTCACAGCAGAAAGTATCAACTCTGACACAGCTTTGGGTCAACGTCTCTGACACTTCTTTTTTAATCTGTGAGTCAGGGCCGGCTGATTGGACCAGCCCTGGTTTAACAGCACAACCAGGGAACTCATTCTATGAAGGTCCATCTGGCTGACCCTGCTACAATCATTACATCCCTCCTCCTCTGAATCCTCAGACTTAGGCCAGTCCTTATTCTTGAAGAGTCTCCTGGGGCATTATAACACTTGATCAGGTTCCTCCAGTTCTGCATCTGATATGGTGATATGTATGCAAGAGCTTGCCTCTTGCACCAGGCAAACCCCAGTAAAAGTTCACTCCTTCCACTGGCAAAGGCATCATTGCAGCTACATCCATTATGTCCATCTTGGTTTCAGAAGTCAACACTTGATGGAGACGGTGAATCCACGGGTTCCAACAGCCTTTCTGACTGTTCCAAGGACCAGGGCATGTTTTGCTCATGCACCATTTGCAAGTTCACAGCTTTGATTCACGTACTTATTCATGACCATTACACAAACTTGAACTTTATGTGGCACTGGCCCTAACCTCCTGTCGATCATGCCTCTTACCCAGGCAGTGCCATATCTGTGGTTCTTAAACCAACTTCACCCCCTGTAGTAAACTGTCCCTCTCACATGGAAGGTCTTGGGTCTGCCAGTGGTGTTCCTGACACCATTTCATACCTCCCCTCCACACCACCAAGTTTGTGAAGATCAGGTTTAACCTGGTACAGAGTTTTCTACCCATGAGCAATTCTGCCAATGTTATCCCTGTAGTTACATGTGGATGGTCCTATAACCAAATAAGAACCATTACAGCTTGGTATCTAGCATGGCTATAAGCTTTTTCCTCAAGCTTGCCTTCAAAGGCGGCATGGTGGCACAATGGTTAGCACTGCTGCCTCACAGCGCCAGAGACCCAGGTTCATTTCCCGCCTCAGGCGACTGACTGTGTGGAGTTTGCACGTTCTCCCCGTGTCTGCGTGGGTTTCCTCCGGGTGCTCCGGTTTCCTCCCACAGTCCAAAGATGTGCAGGTCAGGTGAATTGGCCATGCCAAATTGCCCGTAGTGTTAGGTAAGGGGTAAATGTAGAGGTATGGGTGGGTTGCGCTTCGGCGGGGCGGTGTGGACTTGTTGGGCCGAAGGGCCTGTTTCCACACTGTATGTAATCTAATCTAATCTAATCTAAAAAAGTTTGGACTACTATTTGTGCCATGCCATTATATGACAGACCGTATGAATCTGTTCTTATGTTGAATCCCGTTTGATTTTACGAAATACCCAAATTCCCTACTAGTAAACAATGGCCTGGTACACGATGACAACATGCAATTGGCCTTGGCCTCTTTGATAGTCACTAGACCTTCCTGAAAGCCTTTTGAGTATTTCATTAGCACTTCACTCAGGCAGCCTTTTTCTAAATATCTGTGACCAACACTTGCGGGAGTCCGTGTATTGAAAAACACGTACACTTCTGGGAATCCTCGTCTAATGCAATTGCAAGTAAGTGTGGCTCATGTCCAACCTCACGAAGGACAGCGCCTCCCACAACTTTTGCATTTAAATTCTGTGATCGAGGGGTAGATACTCATCCAGCTGCAAAAAGTAGATCATTGTTTGTTTAAAATCCCCACAAAGGTTCAACAACCATCAGGCTTCAAAATTGGTACATCCGATGCTGGACTCGTTTGATAATTCCTTCACTTTCCAGCCTTCTGACATCTGCTCCTGCCTTTCTGGCAGTGGGCTGGCCTTGAGGAATTGCTTCCTGAACAACATGCAAGGTGGCCTTGGCCTCTTTGATAGTCGCAAGACCTTCCTGAAAGACTTTTGGGGATTTCATTAGGTATTTCATTACTTCACTCAGGCAGCTTTTTACTAATTGAAAAATGTTGAGCCAATCTAGCTGAATCTCTCAACCAATATGGTCCAGTCAAGCATGGGCCCGAGCTTTTTATTACAATCAGTGATAACTGAACCAACAGCTTTTCATAAGCGATCAGAACCAAAATTGTACCCTTAATTTATAAAGGTTCCCTGGTATAGGTTCTCAGCCGAGCCAAGGTCTTGCACAAATTTAGGGGTTGGAGTCCACAGCGAATTTTGGTAAAAGCCGGTCATGCAGTAACTGATATCTATGCCGGTATCAACCTCCATTAGAATGAGATGACCACATTTAACCAGATGTTTATTTTGATTGGTTCTAATTTGGATGTTGCCAGATGTAGGTGGACTTTCCAAGGTGTGCATTCTCCTGGATACCGGCCTATAAGTTCTCTTACAAAATTTAGGTTTAGTAGGACCCTTTTGTTGTCTCTAATCTGCCTACTGGCAATAAGTATAATAGCTTGCTGGCCTGGACCCTGAAGCAAATTTTAAATGTTTATCTGAGGTTAGGCTTTAGTTTTGGGTTTTGCTGTGAGTCCTTGGAGTCCCGCTGATCAGATATGTCCTAAGCGAGGTTATGTAATTGCCTTTACTTAAGTGGTGTTCCCCAACCTCAGTCATATTGGCGAGGATGTCCACTTCCATCGGAGTACCCTGCAACTCTCATGTTCCATTTGCTGCATTTTCCAATGACAAACCGTTTTTCAAGTCCAGTGGGGCTTCAGCTAGTAGATGCTTTTGCATGGTTACATCATTAAAACCAAACAAACAGTCTCTCAGCATCTCATTAAAGGTTAAACTAAAGTGAGTTGCCTCTGCCAGTCATCTTAACCCAGTCAAAAATCCCAACAAGTATTCCTCTGATTCTCGAATTGCCAAATAAAACTGATAGCATCTCAGAATTTAAGGAGACTTGGGGTTATAATATTCCTTAACTAAGTTAATCAATTCTTGGGAAAGTTAGGTTCCTAATAACAGTGGATCAACAGGCTGTCAGAAGAATTACTCTTTACTTTTCATCTGTCCCAATGTTGTTTGCTGGGTAAAATAACACATTCCTCCACATACTGGTGTGATGATGCTGTCATTTTAAAAAGGTTATTTTGTCCTGGGTTTTCTTTGAAGAGAGGTCATAAAAGCAGAGGTGCCAAAGAGTCTAGTTTAACAATGGAAAGGGAATGGCCATTTCTCCAGTTCAGGATTTTTCTAGTTTGTTTTAGCTGTAGCCGTCACAGTTATGAGAATCCACAGGAATTGCAAGCTTCAGTAAAGAATTCCTCTGACTTTCCTCTGAAATCTCTCTTTGGATGCTGTTCTCTCCTGCTATAAGAATCTGTGTTTGAATTTACCTTTTTGCCAAGGGGTGTGTTTATGGAATGTTACTATATTGGAACAGTTGATTAGTAGTAGCTATTGTATTGGGTCAATTAAGTTTTCCAATAGTTAAGTTAATCTAAATTCTACTTTCTTCTGTTCTTGTTTCAACTGTCTTGTGTAAATAAATAGCGAGTTTCATCAGAAATGTGCTTTACTCTCATTGCCACCAAAATAGCTCCACATTACCAAGTCACCTTTTATTTACACACAGAGAATTCTTGACTCTGGCACAGCTTCATCAGAGTCAGCACCCAGAGTGTCAGAATCCCTGTCATTCTTCTTGTTATCCATCAGCTAGGATCCCTGATTGGACGAGATTAACAGCCCCAATCAGAGAATTCTTATTCATCAAGGTCCACCTGGCTGACCCCATTACTGTATAATCATTACAGAGGGAGTGTTCTGACGTGGTTCAACAAGATGATAATCAACCTGCAGATCCTTCCAGCACTTTTCCCATTAATTCCCAAAAGGGAGAAAGTGTACACAAGGATAAGCAGCAAACAATCTTGGCATTAACATGCATGTTTGGTAAATTTCCTAATGGTAGAGTTTGGAAATCTAGGAGCTGGGCTATACAAAAAAAAAATTAGATGCCCAGTTTGATAGATTGGATAGCCAGTTGCAACTTAGTGTCAGCAAACAAGAGCAAGACAATGCAAATAAGAAGAAAAACATTGAATGGATATTGATAAAAAGGTCTGAATGAACGCAAAAAGATCTTGTGATTCAAATACATGACTCCAGTGTGTTGAACCAGTTCCCAAAATTGCAGGCCCAACTTCCAACTATATCAACAGAAATAAAGTAATTAAGAAAAGCATTCTTGGCTTAGCTCCAACAATGGATATTGGGCTCTGCTCTAGAGTCGCAAAGGGAAGTACTAGCTTTGTTTGAAAGTTTTAGGAGGTTATATTGGTTATACTTCATGTGAAAGGTATAAAGAGTGAGTATGGGGCATGTGGAGGAAAATGAGAGATATCAAGGGCATGGGAGTGTTGGGGACAAAGCTAGTACTTCCCTTTGCGACTCTAGAGCCGAGCCCAATATCAATTGTTGGAGCTAAGCCAAGAATGCTTTTCTTAATTACTTTATTTCTGTTGATATAGTTGGAAGTTGGGCCTGCAAATTTAGGAACTGGTTCAACACACTGAAATCATGTATTTGAATCACAAGATTTTTTTGCGTTCATCCAGACTTTTTTATCAATATTCATTCAATGTTTTTCTTCCTATTGGCATTGTCTTGCTCGTGTTTGCTGATACTAAGCAGCAACTGGCTATCCAATCTATCAAACTGGGCATCTAATTAAAAAAACAGCTTTGGCAAAGACCATTGTACTTTTTAAGGGAAAAGTAGATACAGTTTCTGACAACAAAGGAAGGTACGAGTCCAGGGAGAAGTCAGGTTTACATTGCTCGAAAAAAGTGATGGCACAATTATATAGTAAATTCAACTATCTTCTTTTAAAAACTCTGTGAAAAAAATCTAATCTCAACTCATATTTGCTTTTCTTAAGCAAGTTCAGCTAGCTTTAACAGAAATGTCTACTAACCTTGTTGTCATCCATTACAGTATTAAGAGACTCAATCCACATAGGATCTATATCACCATCAAGCACAATCCATTTTGGTCCATCATGTGAAATATTGGCTAGATCACGCATGATAGTTGAGAAAAGTCCTAAGTTTTATCAACAAAGTAAAGATTAAATATAAACTTTCTTCTTCCTTGATTTTGAACTTGCATTTGTATTCAAGTACAATACTGGATATACAAAAAAGTATGAAATATGAAGAAATGTAGTGACTGTAGCTAAGTTGACCCATCTGCTGTAAAATATTTTTCTCATTGATATTCATGCAATATGTTCACTTTGAATGAAGTTCTTACATTTAAAAAGCACCTTTCAATCTTTTTTTTCAAAACATCTGCAGATGTTTTACATTTGGGATCTGCACTTAAGTAGGAGAGAGAAAAGATAAAAGCTTATCAAATGTTTAGTTGAAATTGAAATACTTGATAGACTTTCAAAGATAGGATGTAAAGTAGCAAAAGGGGGATGGTTTCAAAATTTAGGGCTGGATACTGAAGGTTCTGTGTTCAAGTAAGCACAGTGATGCACAGAACTCCAAGTGAATCAGCAAGTGCATACAGCTGAGACAGTTTCTAGAGATAGGGTGGGAAACTATGGATGGATTTACATGCAAAGGCAAGCTTACTGAATTCAGTTGTTTCAGGAGCGAATGGATGTTTGTGAAGACAGGACTCATGATCAAGTACATCTTCATTGCAATGATAGATATGAGTAACAGATATTTGGAAGATTTGAAGTTTGTGTTGGAAAGATTTCCAAATATTAGCAAAGAGGATATTGAAGAATTTGAGACTTGAGGTCACAAATGCAAGGTTAACATTTAGAATCACCAGAGTGAGGAAGCAGGCTATTCAGCCCATCAACTCTGCACCAACCCTCTGGAAAGTATCCCACCACTCCACCCCATTACTGCAACCATGCATTTAGCATGGTTAATCCACCTAACCTGTACACTAAGGGACAATTCAGCATGGGCAATCTACCTAATCTACATACCTTCAACTGCTGCCACTTGCCCAAGGTGGGCCAGCAGTGCTAACCACAGAGCCTCTGTGCCACTGTAGTACAGATGCATGCAGTCAATGCTCCAGGGAAGGAAGCAAATAGTTTATGCATGATGAATATAATATGCTTCGAAGTTTAGCTTTGGATCAAAAAATAATGAAGATGAAAATGATCTGATTCAATTTGACCAAGCAGCTGGAAATGAAAATGAAGTTAGGAAGTAGAGTTAACATGTCTTGCAAAAGGTGAATCAGGTAACTTTGGGGTCTACAGCATACAATTAGAGAAAGTCACGGAATATCTATAACTTGATGGCAGAAAAGCAGTTGGATAATAAGGGGTGGTTGTGAAATTTATAGGTTCATGGAATATGTGCATCAGGACTTGGCCAACATTCATTGGTCATCTTTAATTAGCATTGAGAAATAATGGTCAAATACCTTCTTAATTTGCTGCATTTCCCATAGATGTTCTTACTATTCTATTATATAGGAAATTCCAGGGTATTGATGTATTGGTGGTGAAATAATGGTGGTACATTTCCAAGACAGGATAATGTGTGACACACAGATAAATCTCTAAGTTCCCTTGCAATCTTTGCCCTTGTTCCTCTATGTTTTCAGGGTTGTGGGTTTTGAAGATGCTGTTGAAGAAGGCTTGATGAGCGGATGCAATACATTTTACAGATGACGTTTACAATATTTTTCTTTAAATAGATTAGAAACTCATTCGGAACAGTGAACCAATTTTGAGAAAAGCATGTGTTTTCAATTCAGTACTGATGGTTACACCAATTGCACTAATTGATAAAGTGATACAAAAGTGAACATTTATAATAGACAGAGAAAACAAAACAACAGCCAGTAATAGGTTTAAGTTCTGGAGAACAGATTCACTTGAGCAGAAGGATTTTAGTTTGTGATGTCCAAATGCAGCACAACCTGGACAATTTCCAGGTTTGAGCTAAAAAGTAGCAAATAACATGCACACCACACAAATGCCAGGCGGTGGTCATCTCCAACCAGACATAATCTAACTTTTCCCCTTTCTGGATTAGTGGTGCTGGAAGAGCACAGCAGTTCAGGCAGCATCCAAGGAGCTTCGAAATCGACGTTTCGGGCAAAAGCCCTTCATCAGGAATAAAGGCAGTGAGCCTGAAGCATGGAGAGATAAGCTAGAGGAGGATGGGGGGTGGGGAGAAAGTAGCATAGAGTACAATGGGTGAGTGGGGGAGGGGATGAAGGTGATAGGTCAGGGAGGAGAGGGTGGAGTGGATAGGTGGAAAAGGAGATAGGCAGGTAGGACAAGTCCAGACAAGTCATGGGGACAGTGCTGAGCTGGAAGTTTGGAACTAGGGTGAGGTGGGGGAAGGGGAAATGAGGAAACTGTTGAAGTCCACATTGATGCCCTGGGGTTGAAGTGTTTCGAGGCGGAAGATGAGACGTTCTTCCTCCAGTTTTCTGGTGGTGAGGGAGCGGCGGTGAAGGAGGCCCAGGACCTCCATATCCTCGGCAGAGTGGGAGGGGGAGTTGAAATGTTGGGCCACGGGGCGGTGTGGTTGATTGGTGCAGGTGTCCCGGAGATGTTCCCTAAAGCACTCTGCTAGGAGGCGCCCAGTCTCCCCCGTCTCTCAGAATTGCAAAGGACCCACTCTGTACTACATCCTCAGGAGAATTCATACTCTCAACAAACAGTATTTCATTCCATCTCAAACATCAAAAACTGTAAGTACAACAAACTTTTATCTACCCACCTCCATAACCAGCGCTCCTCAAACATTCCAGAAGATTCCCCTGGCCTCGGAATGTACTCAGAGTCAATTAGCCATGCGGCTGATGCAGCTGCCACCCCCATGCTGATTGATGATGTCACTTCCACCTCCATCATGGCCACTCCCACAACCACTTCCGCCCCTCACAATTCCTCATGCATCACACGTGACATCACTTATGCCCCTCACATCATCACTGATGTCACACGCTCAGTGACTTCCTCCACCCCTACTGCCGTGTTTGCCACCACTTCCGCCCCCACCAGTGCCACTCACCTGCATTCTGTTGACATGCCCCCCACAGACCCCATTGTCACTATCCCCACCCCCCAAAACCCCGAGGAGAACACTACCTCTGCTCATGACTCCACCCCCATTCCCCCCACCATCACACCCACTCCAGTTACAGGTTCCGCCCCCACTCCCAGCTCTACACCCACACCAGGTCCCAGCTCCCAGCCCTGCCGAGTTTTCACCACCCCCCAGACCTCCCCCTCACTGAGGACAAACGATCAGTCCTCAGCAAAGGATTAACCTTCATCCCCCTCCGTCCACACATCAATGAATTTAATATACGCTGTGACATCGAACAATTCTTCCGTTGCCTCTGCCTCCGAGCTTACTTTCACAATCAGGATTCCTGCCCACCTTCCGAGGACCCCTTCATCCAGCTCCAACACACTCCATCCACCTGGACACCCCGCGCTGGCCTATTACCTGCCCTCGACCTCTTCATTTCCAACTACCGCCGGGACATTAACCGCCTCAACCTGTCTACCCCACTCCCCCACTTCAACCTCTCACCCTCACAATGTGCAGCCCTCCAATCCCTCTGCTCCAATCCCAACCTCACCATCAAGCCAGCGGATAAAGGGGGCGCAGTGGTAGTCTGGCGCACTGACCTCTACACCGCTGAAGCCAAATGCCAACTCGAGGACACCTCTTCCTACTGCGCCTTCGACCATGACCCCACCCCCCCATCACCAAACCATCATCTCCCAGACCATAAAGAACCTCATCACCTCAGGAGATCTCCCACCCACAGCTTCCAACCTCATAGTCCGGGAACGCCGCACTGCCCGGTTCTACCTCCTTCCCAAGATCCACGAGCCTGACCACCCTGGCCGACCCATTGTCTCAGCATGCTCCTGCCCCACTGAACTCATCTCTACCTACCTCGACACTGTCCTATCCCCCCAGTCCAGAAACTCCCCACATACATTCGAGACACCACCCACGCCCTCCACCTCCTCCAAGACTTCCGTTTCCCCGGCCCCCAACGCCTCATCTTCACCATGGATATCCAATCCCTCTACACCTCCATCCGCCATGACCAGGGCCTCCAAGCCCTCCATTTGTTCCTCTCCAGACGTCCTCAACAGTACCCTTCCACCGACACTCTCATCGTTTCGCCGAACTGGTCCTCACCCTTAACAATTTCTCCTTTGAATCCTCCCACTTCCTCCAGACCAAAGGGGTTGCCATGGGCACACGTATGGGCCCCAGCTATGCCTGTCTCTTTGTTGGATATGTAGAACAGTTGATCTTCTGTAATTACACCGGCACCACTCCCACCTCTTCCTCCGCTACATTGATGATTGCATTGGCGCCACCTCATGCTCCCGTGAGGAGGTTGAGCAATTCATCAACTTCACCAACACATTCCACCCTGACCTTAAATTTACCTGGACCATCTCTGACACCTCCCTCCCCTTCCTGGACCTCTCCATCTCCATTAGTGACGACCAACTTGACACTGACATTTTTTACAAACCCACCGACTCCCACAGCTACCTGGATTACACCTCTTCCCACCCCATCTCTTGCAAAAATGCCATCCCGTATTCCCAATTCCTCTGCCTCCGTCGTATCTGCTCCCAGGAGGACCAATCCCACCATAGAACACACCAGATGGCCTCCTTCTTTAGAGACCGCAATTTCCCTTCCCACATGGTTAAAGATGCCTTCCAATACATCTCGTCCACATCCCGCACCTCCGCCCTCAGACCCCAACCCTCCAACCATAACAAGGACAGAACGCCCCTGGTGCTCACCTTCCACCCTACAAACCTTCGCATAAACCAAATCATCCGCCGACATTTCCGCCACCTCCAAAAAGACCCCACCACCAGGGATATATTTCCCTCCCCACCCCTTTCCGCCTTCCGCAAAGACCGTTCCCTCCGTGACTACCTGGTCAGGTCCACGCACCCCTACGACCCACCCTCCCATCCTGGCACTTTCCCCTGCCACCGCAGGAGCTGTAAAACCTGTGCCCACACCTCCTCCCTCACCTCTATCCTAGGCCCTAAAGGAGCCTTCCACATCCATCAAAGTTTTACCTGCACATCCACTAATATCATTTATTGTATCCGTTGCTCCCGATGAGGTCTCCTCTACATTGGGGAGACTGGGCGCCTCCTAGCAGAGCGCTTTAAGGAACATCTCCGAGACACCCGCACCAATCAACCACACCTCCCCGTGGCCCAACATTTCAACTCCCCCTCCTATCATTATTGACTCTCTGACTGTCAACATCCTGGGTGTTACCATTGATCAGAAATTAAACTGGTTTAGTTATACAAGTACTATGACTACAAGAGCAGGTCAGAGTCTAGGAATCTTGTAGCGAATAACTCACTTCCTAACTCTCCAAAACCTATTCACCTACAAGGCACAGGTCAGGAGTTTGATAGGATCCTTGCCACTTGCCTGGATGAATGCATCTCCAACAACACTCAATAAGCCTGACATGATACAGGACAAAGCAACCTGTTTGGACCATTAGCCCATAATTTCTGCCATCTTGAATGTGATGCTACCACCAGACACATATTCCCTTCCCCTCCCTTGTCAGCCTTCCACAAGGACTATTCTCTCTGGCTCACTCTGGTCCACTCTTCCCTCACTCCCAACCCCTCCCCACCACAGCACGGCACCTTTCCCTGCAGCCATAGAAGGTGTAACATCTTTTGTTTACTTCTTCAATCCTCAGTATCCAAGGGCCCAAACACACTTTCCAGAGGAAGCAGTGTTTTACCTGCATCATGTCTCACAAACTTGATTGAGTTTTTTGAAGAAGTAACAAAGAAGATTGATGAGGACAGAGCAGTAAATGGTATCTATATGGACTTCAATAAGGCGTTCGACAAGGTTCCCCATGGGAGACTGATGAGCAAGGTTAGATGTCATGGAACACAGGGAGAACTAGCCATTTAGATACAGAACTTGCTCAAAGGTAGAAGACAGAGGGTGGTGGTGGAGGGTTGTTTTTCAAACTGGAGGTCTATGACCAGTGCAGTGCCATAAGGATCGGCGCTGGGTCCTCTACTTTTTGTCATTTACATAAATGATTTGGATGCGAGCATAAGAGATACAGTTAGTAAGTTTGCAGATGACACCAAAGTTGGAGGTGTAGTGGATAGCGAAGAGGGTTACCTCAGATTACAACAGGATCTGGACCAGATGGGCCAATGGGCTGAGAAGTGGCAGATGGAGTTTAATTCAGATAAATGCGACGTGCTGCATTTTGGGAAAGCAAATCTTAGCAGGACTTATACACTTAATCTCCCAGACCATCCATAACCTCATCACCTCAGGGGATCTCCCATCCACTGCCTTCAACCTCCTAGTCCCACAACCTCGCACAACCCGTTTCTACCTCCTGCCCAAAATCCACAAACCCGACTGCCCCAGCCAACCCATTGTCTCAGCCTGCTCCTGCCCCACTGAACTCATCTCTGCATACCTCAACACTGTCCTGTCCCTTAGTCCAAGAACTCCCCACCTACATTTGGGACACCACCCACGCCCTCCACCTCCTCCATGATTTTCGGTTCCCTGGCCCCCAACGCCTTATCTTCACCATGGACATCCAGTCCCTATACACTTCCATCTGCCATCACGAAGGTCTCCAAGCCCTCTGCTTCTTCCTCTCCTGCCGACCTAACCAGTACCCTTCCACTGACACCCTCCTTCAACTGACTGAACTGATCCTCACTCTTAACAACTTCTCCTTCCAATCCTCCCACTTCCTCCAAACCAAAGGAGTAGCCATAAGCACCTGCATGGGCCCCAGCTATGCCTGCCTCTTCGTCGGATATGTGGAACAGTCCATCTTCCGCAGCTACACTGGCACCACCCCCACCTTTTCCTCCGCTACATCGGTGATTGTAATGGCGCTACCTCGTGCTCCCACGAGGAGGTTGAACAGTTCATCCACTTTACTAGCACCTTCCACCCCGACCTCAAATTTATTTGGACCATCTCAGACTCCTCCCTCCCATTCCTAGACCTCTCCATTTCTATCTCGGGCAACCGACTCAACACAGACATTTACTACAAAACGACCAACTCCCACAGCTACCTAGATTACACCTCCTCCCACCCTGCCCTCTGTAAAAATGCCATCCCATATTCCCAATTCCTTTGCCTCTGCCACATCTGCTCCCAGGAGGACCAATTCCACTACCGAACAACCCAAATGGCCTACTTCTTCAAAGACTGCAATTTCCCCTCCAACGTGGTCGACGATGCTCTCCACCGCATCTCCTCCACTACCTGTACCTCTGCCCTTGGACCCTGCCCCTCCAATCGGACAGAACCCCACTGGTCCTCACCTTCCACCCACCAACCTCCAGATACATCATATTATCCTCCGTCATTTCCACCACCTCCAAACAGACCCCACCACCAGGGATATGTTTCCCTCCCCATCCCTATCAGCGATTCCCTCGTCAGGTCCACACCCCCCACCAACCCAACCTCCACTCCCAGCACCTTCCCCTGCAACCACAAGAAGTGCAAAACTTGCACCCACACCTCCCCCCTCACCTCCCTCCAAGGCCCCAATGGATCCTTCCATATCCATCGCAAATTCACCTGCACCTCCACACACATCATTTACTGTATCCACTGCACCCGACGTGATCTCCTCTACATTGGGGAGACAGGCCGTCTAATTGCGGAATGTTTCAGGGAACACCTCTGGGACACCCGCACCAACCAACCCAACCGCCCCGTGGCTGAACACTTTAACTCCCCCTCATACTCCGCCAAGGACATGCAGGTCCTTGGTCTCCTCCATCGCCAGACCCTGGCCAACGACGCCTGGAGGAAGAGCGCCTCATCTTCCACCTAGGAACCCTCCAACCACACGGGATGAATGTAGATTTCTCCAGCTTCATTTCCCCTCCCCCCACCTTATCTCAGTCCCAACCCCCGCATTCAGCACCGCCCTCTTGACCTGCAATCTTCTTCCTGACCTCTCTGTCCCCACCCCCTCTCCGCCTATCACCCTCACCCTCACCTCCTTCCACCTATTGTATTCCCAGCGTCCCTCCCCCAAATTCCTCCCCCCCTACCTTTTATCTCAGCACGCTTGGCACAGCAGCCTCATTCCTGAAGAAGGGCTTATGCCTGAAACGTCAATTCTCCTGCTCCTCGGATGCTGACTGGCCTGCTGCGCTTTTCCAGCACCACACTTTTCAACATTTATACACTTAATGGTAAGATCCTAGGGAGTGTTGCTGAACAAAGTGACCTTGGAGTGCAGGTTCATAGCTCCTTGAAAGTGGAGTCGCAGGTAGATAGGATAGTGAAGAACGCGTTTGGTATGCTTTTCTTTATTGGTCGGAGCATTGAGTACAGGAGTTGGGAGGTCATGTTGTGGCTATACAGGACATTGGTTAGGTAAAAACAATGACTGCAGATGCTGGAAATCAGATTCTGGATCAGTGGTGCTGGAAGAGCACAGCAGTTCAGGCAGCATCCAACGTGCAGCGAAACCAATGTTTCGGGCAAAAGCCCTTCAACAGGAATAAAGGCAGTGAGCCTGAAGCGTGGAGAGATAAGCTAGGGGAGGGTGGGGGTGGGGAGAGAGTAGCATAGAGTACAATGGGTGAGTGGGGGAGGAGATGAAGGTGATAGATCAGGGAGGAGAGGGTGGAGTGGATAGGTGGAAAAGGAGCTAGGCAGGTCGGACAAGTCCGGACAAGTCATGGGGACAGAGCTGAGCTGGAAGTTTGAAACTAGGATGAGGTGGGGGAAGGGGAAATGAGGAAGCTGTTGAAGTCCACATTGATGTCCTGGGGTTGAAGTGTTCCGAGGCGAAAGATGAGGCGTTCTTCCTCCAGTTGTCTGGGGGTGAGGGAGCGGCGGTGAAGGAGGCCCAGGACCTCCATGTCCTCGGCAGAGTGGGAGGGGGAGTTGGAATGTTGGGCCACGGGGTGGTGTGGTTGATTAGTGCGGGTGTCTCGGAGAAGTTCCCTAAAGCACTCTGCTAGGAGGTGCCCAGTCTCCCCAATGTAGAGGAGACCTCATCGGGAGCAACGGATACAATAAATGATATTAGTGGATGTGCAGGTAAAACTTTGATGGATGTGGAAGGCTCCTTTAGGGCCTTGGATAGAGGTGAGGGAGGAGGTGAAGCCCACAGGTTTTACAGTTCCTGCGGTGGCAGGGGAAAGTGCCAGGATGGGAGGGTGGGTCGTAGGGGGGCGTGGACCTGACCAGGTAGTCACGGAGGGAACGGTCTTTGCGGAAGGCGGAAAGAGGTGGGGAGGGAAATATATCCCTGGTGGTGGGGTCTTTTTGGAGGTGGCAGAATTGTCGGCAGATGATTTGGTTTATGCATAGGTTTGTAGGGTGGAAGGTGAGCACCAGGGGCGTTCTGTCCTTGTTACGGTTGGAGGGGTGGGGTCTGAGGGCGGAGGTGCGGGATGTGGACGAGATGCATTGGAAGGCATCTTTAACCACGTGGGAAGGGAAATTGCAGTCTCTAAAGAAGGAGGCCATCTGGTGTGTTCTATGGTGGAACTGGTCCTCCTGGGAGCAGATACGGCAGAGGCGGAGGAATTGGGAATACAGGATTGCATTTTTGCAAGAGATGGGGTGGGAAGAGGTGTAATCCAGGTAGCTGTGGGAGTTGGTGGGTTTGTAAAAAATGTCAGTGTCAAGTCGGTCGTCACTAATGGAGATGGAGAGGTCCAGGAAGTGGAGGGAGGTGTCAGAGATGGTCCAGGTAAATTTAAGGTCAGGGTGGAATGTGTTGGTGAAGTTGATGAATTGCTCAACCTCCTCGCTGGAGCACGAGGTGGCGCCAATGCAGTCATCAATGTAACGGAGGAAGAGGTGGGAGTGGTGCCGGTGTAATTACAGAAGATCAACTGTTCTACATATCCAACAAAGAGACAGGCATAGCTGGGGCCCATATGTGTGCCCATGGCTACCCCTTTGGTCTGGAGGAAGTGGGAGGATTCAAAGGAGAAATTGTTAAGGGTGAGGACCAGTTCGGCGAAATGAATGAGAGTGTCGGTGGAAGGGTACTGTTGGGGACGTCTGGAGAGGAAAAAACGGAGGGCTTTGAGGCCCTGGTCATGGCGGATGGAGGTGTAGAGGGATTGGATATCCATGGTGAAGATGAGGCGTTGGGGGCCGGGGAAACGGAAGTCTTGGAGGAGGTGGAGGGCGTGGGTGGTGTCTCGAATGTATGTGGGGAGTTTCTGGACTAGGGGGGATAGGACAGTGTCGAGGTAGGTAGAGATGAGTTCAGTGGGGCAGGAGCAAGGCCACTGTTGGAATATTGAGTGCAATTCTGCTCTCCTTCCTATCGGAAAGACGTTGTGAAACCTGAAAGGGTTCAGAAAAGATTTACAAGGACCTTGCCAGGGTTGGAGGATTTGATCTATAGGGAGAGGTTGAAAAAGCTTGAGCTGTTTTCCCTGGAGTGTTGGAGGCTGAGGGGTGACCTTATAGAGGTTTACAAAATTATGAGGGGCATGGATAGGATAAATAGACAAAGTCTTTTACCTGGGATCAGGGAGTCCAGAAGTAGAGGGCATAGGTTTAGTATGAGAGGGGAAAGATTTAAAAGAGACCTAAGGGGCAACATTTTCACGCAGTGGGTGGTACCTGTATAGAATGAGCTGCCAGAGGATGTGGTGGAGGCTGGTACAATTACAACATTTAAGAGGCATTTGGATGGATATATGAATAGGAAGGGTTTGGAGGGATATGGGCTGGGTGCTGGCAGATGGTACTAGATTGGGTTGGGATATCTGGTCGGCGTGGACAGGTTGGACTGAAGGTCTGTTTTCACGCTGTACATCTCTATGACTCTATGACTCTACTGCATTTACTGCTCACACTCTGGTCTC